>NC_138128.1:82357324-82937322 GCF_964188305.1 Podarcis bocagei | reverse complement strand
CTCTTACTATTCACACCTGATTCAAAAATACACACACACAAAAACAATTCTCACTACAGCCAACCAAAGACAACCAGCCACACCCTAAGCCACCCCCAACCTCTCTTGCCACCAAGCAGGACTTACTTTTGAGAAGGATTGTGTAGAACTTGTTTAACTCTCCCACTCAAATCAATAGGATTCCAACCAGCTTAACTAGGGCTGGGTTATGGTGACTTTTGCAGGAATAGATATATGTATTTGCAACATTTTTTTAATGTATAGGTAACTGGTGTTTTACGCCACAGCAGGAATAATCAAACCTTTGCTAAAAATTTGACCTTTTCCTGTTAGGCAAAGATCAGAAGATGACCTGGATGGTCGCCAGATTCTGTGTACAGATCTGTAGGCACAGGCCATCTCCCAACTCAAAATAGTCCGTCATGAAAATCCCCAAACTCGATTCCATGGGTGACTCTGAGTCAACTCCCTGGGATAGTTTATTGTTGTACATTGTTTTTAAATTTATTGTTGTACATTGTTTTAATTGCCTGTTTTACTTCTGTGACTGTACCCCCAAGTGTGTTTTATAAGCTGGTCTACAACCGTAATAAATTATCTAATCTAAAAAACGTTTGCTATATATTTTTTGTAGTTAATTGCGATATTAGAATAGTTTGTTTCACACCTTTATAGCCATTATTAAATGTGGTACTTACATGAATGGAAGGAGTCCTCCTGTTAGTGGAACAGCCTTTGGGAGAGGAAAGGGGGCATTTTTCACCCGTGCTTCCTTCTCCCAACAGCTCCTACCCCACTGTCCCATAATGTTCAGTGAATCTTGAATGGTTGGTGCATTCAGAAGGCCAGATTAAGCTAATGGAAGCCAATATAAGGTCTGTAGTGGAAGCCAATACAAGGTCTTCTGCTAGTCCAGCAGAGCTTCCCCCCATCCTCCTGTGAGCCCCCACCCCAAATTGGCTTGGAAGGAGGTTGGAGGAACCCCAAAAGAAAGCACAGGATGAGGGGGAAGGGAGATTGTTCCATCTGGCAAGCTGAAATGCTCGATGGAGTGATCTTCTTAGTGCTACATTAAAACCCTGCCACAATATTTTGTATCAATCTCAATCTTGTTTCAAATGAGTTTTGAGTCATTATTCTATCTTAAGGATATCAAGAGGTGTTGAGTTTTATAGAGAAGCCAGTCAAAAAGCAAAAGGGGAAACTTAAAAAAGGATGGGGGAATTTCCCGGGAGGCAACTTTGCAAGCCTTCTTGTATTTGATAGAGCACATCAACCCAAGCATTTAGTGTAAGGTCTGCTTTCGTTGCAATTTGTTTGGGGTTTTTCGCTAAGCTCTTGGCTGAGCCGGTCTATATCTCTTTCGGTTTCACTCCCATCTGCAATGCATGTGTAACAGCACAAGCCCATTTTATAGGGCTGTTTTGAGGATTAACGACAATATCTGCAGCACTTTTGGTAAAATAACTATTTCTTCCCTCTGTATTAACTGCGCCTCCACAACTACTCGTGTTGGTTTGTGTAAATCAAGATTGAAATTGAGGGAGTTTGCTTGAGTTAGGAGACTCAGAAATAAAGATCTATTTGTTCTGTGTAAATTATCTCTTTACTACAAAGTGAGGAATTTTCCAGTAAACATGCCAAAATTTGCCCCAACACATAATGTCTATAAAAGGCTAAATTACCTAAAAAGCTCTTGAGAGAGAGGATCACAAAGAACACATTGGGATGCATATGAAAAAAAACCTGTTCTCATACAATTATAAAGATTATAAGCCTGAACACAAATCTTCTGTAACACTGCTACCTTTGGCCTTCCATGCCAGACATCCAAATGAGTGTTCCAATCTGTGCAGACTTACAGCCGGGTGACAATGCAGCGATTAGTGACGAGGTTAAAGGGACCCATTCGCACAGGTGGGAGAATTAATTCCTTGCTGCTGCATTTTTGGAGCTCTTGCGATATCTGTAAACACATTGCTGGCAAAGCTGCAAACAAAGAATTTCCATAATCCAATCTGGAGGTAACAAAAGCCAAGCGGCATGGAACAAAAAAAAACCCCAACCATTTCCCAAATCCTTCAGAGCTGGAGCAAGATTTTAATCCTTGCTATTTTTGTAAGATGATACAAAGCTGGATTTTTATTTTTATTTTAAAACCCAGCCCAATGGCTTTGTTTTGGTAGCCCGGCCCAAATCTATTTCAATGAAAGCAATTGTCGCATGGGAGAGAATGAGAATCTTGTTTGAGCCTATCGCAACTGTGTGATAGCAGATGTGGAAGGCCTTTTCGTGACGGCTGGTAATTTGTCCCCGTCCCCCCCTGCATAGCTTTTGATGCTTTGAATGACCCGAGGCCTTCCTCGAAGGAAGGAAGAGAAATTCAACCTGTTTAAAACAGTGGGAGTTCTGCAAATAATTTCCTCTGGAGTCAGAATTCCATTCCAGGGCCCAGATACTGCCTGTTCCCCCATTTCTATCTCAGGAAGAGGATGATTGTGCTTGTTGGCAGATTTAGGGTGAACAACAGAACTCATTCCCATAGGAGGGCTGTGATGACCACCAATATAGGTAAAGGTAAAGGGACCCCTGACCGTTAGGTTCAGTCACGGACGACTCTGGGGTTGCGGCACTCATCTCACTTTACTGGCTGAGGGAGCTGGCGTATAGCCATGTGGCCAGCATAACTAAGCCGCTTCTGGCGAACCAGAGCAGCACACAGAAACGCCGTTTACCTTCCCGCCGGAGCGGTACCTATTTATCTACTTGCACTTTGATGCACTTTCGAACTGCTAGGTTGGCTGGAGCAGGGACTGAGCAACGGGAGCTCACCCCGTCACGGGTATTCGAACTGCTGACCTTCTGATCGGCAAGCCGTAGGCTCTATGGTTTAACCCACAGCACCACCTGCGTCCTGACCACCTATATAGTTGGCTTTAAAAGAGGACTGGGCAAATTTGTGGAAGGTAAGATTATCTGTGGTTACCAGCCATGATTGCTATGCTCTGATTGCATGGCTGGAGGCATGATGCTTCTGAATACCAGTTGCTGGAAACTGCAGAAGGGGAGAAAGATCTATTGCACGAATCCTGCTTGTGGGTTTACCACAGGCATCTGGTGGCCTCTATGAGAACAGGATGCTGGACTAGTTGGGCCATTAGCCTGGACCAGCAGGCACTTCTTATGTTCTCAAGTATGCAAGCTAGGGATAGCGGAATCTCTTTCAGTGCCTCATTTTCCCATTCTTGTCCAGTTCTCCACATTTCCACATCAGTTTGCAATAATAATAATAGTAGTCATGATAATTAAAAATATTTTTAAAGTCCTCATGAAGATTCACCAGCATTTTAGAGTAAGATTCACCAGCATTTATATGCAATTTTGCCTAATAAACACAATTTTGCAAAGCAATTTCCCCAAATATAATGCATTTTCCTATGTTATTTCCATGAACACATACACACACTCATATCCCCCCCCCTCCAGTATATGCCTTTTTCTACACATTACTTGGCTGGACATTGGCTTTCCATTGCAAAATTCAGAGATGTGCGAATTCACCTTTTTCAATTCACCTATTGGTTCAGAAAGTGAAGATTTCAGGTTTGCCTTTAAATGCAAATTGACCTGAATTTCTTCCCCATCCCTAATGCCAGCATAGTGCTCTTGCTCACATGAATTGAGCCCGTGTGTAGAAATAGTGCTTTGTGTGCCATTAAATGCCAAACTAGGGCACAACGGAAATTTTCAGCTAAGAGAAGCCATAAACTCGATGCTGTGTATATTTATTTCTGCAGAGACTGTATTAAAATTTATTTAAACACTTAAAAGAAAAAGTTAAGAAAACCCATGTGATGGGAACAACGTGCTTTGCAGAATGAGGAAATTTGTTTCTCACTAACACAATTGACATACGATGATGAAGATCTGATTTGGGATGGGCAGCTGTGAATAAATATAACCCGTTCCGAACTTGTTCCAGCTCACAGTTCTCCATCTCAGAATTAGGTCTGAAAGGTACATTAGAAAACAAATCTCCTGGCCTTGGCAATGGTATCTGCCCTTTACAGGACCCAGCAAGTGGTAAATTCCCATGGCAGGCCTATAGACACTTAGGAAGTTGGTCACTGAGGTGACTATTTGATAGACTACCATTTCCCCACAACATGTATCTGATGTTTGGGGATCTCATTAATTGACTGACAGTACCCCTGGTTACCCCAGGGTGAGAGAGCTCACTTCCAGCTGGCTTGAGGAAAATTTTACAGTCCTTTGCTTCCCCAAATGTACAGGGCAGAACTAGTACAATTGAATCTTTCTGACTAGCTGGTGGAATAATATCGATGGCTAGCTTACCAAGTGATAGCCAAACACATACTGAGATAATTTACAGCTTGGTAAATGATTGTTTGTATTCACCCTGCTTTAAGGAAATTGGGCGGTGGGGGGATATTGAACAGAGCGAGCAGTCATAGACGAGTTGTTTCCTGCTTGGCAGGGGGTTGGACTCGATGGCCCTTGTGGTCTCTTCCAACTCTATGATTCTATGATTCTATGAGTTTCTTTAAGGAATTGTCGGAACTCCAGTTTAACCAGGTTCTCTTGAATGTTATCAGCATTTTATTTTTGAAAAAGACTCAGAAACTTCAATTGGTCCAAAGTTCATCAGCCAGATTGCTTACGGGCTGGGTGTCCGTTTAGATCTCGTATAACTCCTATTTTAAGATCCTCACATTGGCTTTTAAATAACTCAGGCCTTTAATAACTCAGGCCTTTAATACCCAAATGATCACCTCATTCCCTGCCAGCCTTCTTGGGTGCCAAGATTGGCAAAGGCAGGCTTCTAGCTGACTCCTCCATCCCCAAAAGCCTGGGGCATGGTGACCTAGCACAGGGCATTCTCTATGGCAGTCCCTATTTTTAGGACTCACCTTATTTCTGTGATTGTAAGTGATTTTACACTGTTTTTAATATTGAAAGGAAGAGGGAGAACTGGATGCAGATGACCTTTTTCTAGGTTCTCCTTGGCACACACCAGCACAGAAAAAAGGAGGGTGGAGTGGATATTTTGCTTTTCCCTCTGGGCTTTTGAGATAGATTGATATAATGTCAGCTCCAGGATGATACTAGTGTACGTCAAGATAATTGGAAGGTGATGCATCTTTCAGATTCATACTGCTTTTCCAATCCAACCCAGCTTGCTCCCTTTCTGCTCTGATGTTGGTAAGGCAATGGCTTGAGGAGGTATTGGGAGGGGGGGCACTTGTGAAGTTTGATCTGAAACACCCTGTGGCCTCTGGGCTGTTCCATCACCCCGGCACCATAGGACCGAAGCCTGAATGTGTCTGCCTTAACTAGCAATGGATATTTAAAAATCCGGTGGGAAGCTAATTGTTAGTTTCAAGTGCCAAACATATGAAGGCATTGTCTGAATCAATGTTCACTGAGGTTAACATAATTATGGGAAATATGAGGGGGAAGAAGTTGCTGCCACATCCAGGAGAGATACATAATAATTGAGAGCCCCAGGACAATTTCAAGATGACTACAGTATGTTAAGAACAGTTAATTTTGAATCATTCTCCCCCAACAAATTACTTGATGCAGGCTACCTAGTGAGGTTAAAAACAACAACATCTCCCCCCCTTCTGGGATTTTATGGCTTGAATTAGAAAGTGAGTTCCATAATTTAATTTCTGATCTTTGGTCTGAAATGTTCAGTTAAGCTCATTCACCAACGACCCACAAAGGTCTAATTTAGAAATAATGGAATTACAGCATTGCAGGGTTGAGCGTATCAATAATACAACAAAGAGAACAATCAGTAATTAACCACAGAAAGTTTGCCCAGCAGCTACACAGAATGAATTTAGAAGCATGAGGGGGGAAATGTAAGAGTCCTCATAGCTTGATGATATGTTCTTTTAAAGGCAGAAAAAAAATCCAGGCAGGGATAAAGGAAGGGAGATCAAATAGATTATGTGTATGAGTGGACTTGAGAGGGTTGTGTGTGCTTGAGCGTATGCGCGCGCGCACACACACAAATAGAAGGCAAGGTGTGAGTTACCGGGAATTTCTATGTTTCTTAATATCTGGTCACAGAAAGCACGACTCAGCACAAATATTTAATCTTCATATAGATTCTCTGTGAAAGTTGCTCATGATCAAAGATCATATCAAAGCTGCAAACATTAAAGCCTGGTGGATTCACATACTTTCCATAAGGCTGACGTACCTTTCGGAAAGCCAGCCTTCTTCTGTAGCTGCATTGTAAATAGCTCTATGAGGACAAGAAATCTCGAGGAAGAGACCCGACATGATGGAGGAGGAAAGTGAAAGTGATGTTAGTGTCCTTTTGGGGGGGAGGGAGGATGCAGCGGGATCAAATTTGGGGTGCCAAATTTAAGTGTTGCATAAGGCGCCGCTGAAATTGGAGAGTCGAAAGTCCACCTCTTTAGAAATGTAGGAAGCTGCCTTCTACAGAGTAGTATCATCTTCGCTGACCAGGGCTAGATCTAGACCCATCATTTAAGTGTTTTTGGAAAGCACATTGTAAACATTATACAGTGAAACCTTGGTTCTCAAACGGCATAGCTGACGAAAAAAGCGACTCCTGAACGCTGAAAACCCAGAAGTAACTGTTCTGGTTTTCAAACTTTTTTTGAAGCCGAATGTCTGATGCGGCCAATCGGAAACTGCGCCTTGGTTTTCGAACGGCTTTGGGAGTCGAATGGACTTCCGGAACAGATTAATTTTGAGAACCAAGGTTCCACTGTATGAGAAATTGTGTTGGCAACTCCACAGCGCCATCTGGTGTCACAGTGTTGCAATGCATATACAACGCATATAAAACGCCTTTTCTTTACCAACCTAGCTGAGTCCCAGAAGTGGTTTTCTAGGGTTTCAGAAAGGGGTGATGCCACAGCTTGAACCTGAGACCTTCTACATATACTGTAAAGCAGATGCCACAAAGCTAAGGCCTTTTGATTTGTATATCCTTGTCCTAAGCTCTAGTTCTTGGGATTTCACTGGAATGGGACAGAACATTGGGTGCTAGCTTGAATCTGTATAGAGATTCCCCTTTGGGGATCGAGATGTCCCTCACGGTCCTCCGGATTCTGCTTGCTTGTTCTCACAGTGACATAATGAACAGTTGGGGAATTCTGTCAGCCCTCTGTAAGCTTGAATTGCAAATGACAGTTATCTTGGCATTCCTGGGTTGCTGTGCCTGCAAACAGCCCTTATGCAGGGAATTGGTTGTGGCGTGAAATTTTAGTGGCAGTTTTTTAAGAAGCAGGCCAACCAACTTTAATATGTGTTGAAAGTAGGGCTGCTAGGGAAATTTTCAGCACAAAGGTTTTATAAAATTTTAACCAAGTCAATAGAATGCATGCAAGCTGGGAGATTCTGCAAATAAAGCACCAACAGCAATGGTGATAGGGTTTGTTTTCTCCCTTGGCCTCTCCCTCCCTCCCTCCCTCCCCCTCCCTCTCTTTCTCTTTGCTGATGTACAATATTATATTCTCCAAGGGGAGGCTGAAGTTTGAAGACATAACAAAGCAAGGATCCCTTTAGGCTTAATTATCTTCCTATTCGCGTTTAGCCTGCCTTTCCTGTTCCCTCTTAGTGTTATGGCCACCTCACTTAGTGATGACAGCACTTGAACAACCCTATATTTAAGCAAGGGGTGATCTGCTGCTGGAGGGAGAGCAGGGCAAGATGAGTGGCAGTCTCCAGTTTAAGCTGCTTTTGTTGTTTTCTTGCCCACTGTGCGAGCTACGCTGTGATGATTCAACAGCATAATGTTTCAAGTTATTATTGCTGCTATTATTATTACCACGGTGTTTTTCCCCAACCAGAACTCACCGGAACTCAGTTCCGGCACCTCTCAAGTAGATGCCATTGTCATTCTAAGAGAACAAGGGAAGAAGTTCCAGCACTTTCCCCCCTAGAAAAATAGCACTGATTATTACAATTACAATTGTTATTGCAATTATTATTTTGAAGAGTGGAAGCAGTATGTAGTTGTTATTATATAACATGTGAATAAGCAAATTCAGAAATAATATTATTAATAATAAACAGCATTAACAGCCACTACCACCACCTGAATTAGAGAAGGGGTGTGTGTGTCCAAAATTATCTTTCCAAAGCCACTTATCAACTTCAGGTGCTCCTGCAGCAGTGGCTGGGGAAACCCAGCCAGATGGGTGGCCTATAAATAATAATAATAATAATAATAATAATAATAATAATAATAATAATTGCAGTTCATTTCTCTACTCCTGACCTTCCGAGCCGCTTTGATTTTTGTCATATTGGCCTGACACTTGATGATGATCCTTCAATTGTGCTAACAATTGCTTGTCAAAATTATAGGATGCTTGTAGCATTAATTGTGAGAATAGGTGAAAAATGCATTTGTGGCAGGTATTAACCCCCAAACTGCTTTTATGTTATGTTATGTTGTGCAGCATGTAGGATTCAGCCCCCTCCCTGCCCCAGTGAAACCCTTTTGTATCTATTTTGACATTCTGGCACTGCATTATGGTAAGCCCGAGGTACTGCTGAAAATACCTTCAGGTACCATTGCCTCGCCACTCTGACACCATTATGTCAGCATTAGGTATTTGCTCAATGATGAGTGCTGTTATGAGAAATTCCGTAGCACCAAGAGAACGTTGAGAGATGATGGAATGGAAAAGGACCCTTTGAGAGAGAAGCTGGTGGTCTGTTCAGCCAGAAATCAAAAGCATAGCAGCTGTATCTATAAGTTGCTTCAGAGATGAGGCACACAGTGATATATTAGAGGCGGAAATGTTATTGTTGTGGTTTCATAAAACAAGGGACCATTTCAGATTATTGTGGCAGAAGTCAAGCCCAAACTCGCAGCAAGGTTCCAGAGCCTCCTTTGGATATATTTCATACTGAATTGCAAAAAGCATTCTTCTACCAGCACTAGGAGTGCATTTTAAGATTGCTTCTGATTTCTTTTTATACATACTGTGGAATAGCTATAGCATGGTCACTCACACCTCCACAAATATTTCTGCAAACAGTTTTGTGTCTTTGATATGCCCACATAATATATTAAGACCACCTAGTGGTTATAGCTGTTCAGCGTAGAACAACTAATATCAGCTGGCCAAAGAGATAGTTGCCCTTGATGAATAGTAAATGGAATCTGAAACATTGAGGGAAGGGGCAGGAAAATGCCTAAAATATCTTTCTTCATAGCACTTCTGGCAGAAGTGCAACCATGTCATTCTAAGATGCTTCCACTCTTGAGCTGGTGAGGTTCAGACTTAACTCAGCCACACCTGATTCCAGTCTGGGTCCTGACTATCCCCAAAGAAAAACAACAAGTGTGGTGTAGAGGGACAGAGAGGAAGTGGTTCCTGTCAGGGAAGCTGAGGAGAAAACATTTGATTATTATTATCTATTTCATGAAATTGTTAGACCGTTTGATTGCTTTTTTAAAAACCCTCAAAGCAGTTTGTTTTTCTTTTGAATTTTTGAATTTTGCGTGTGTGCCCCCCCCCCCAATTTGTGCTTGGGGGAACAACCCCTCTGCCCCCCTTTTCTATGCCACTGAAACGGAGGCCCTGATTGGAAGGCAATGCCTTGCTGGCAGGCTGGGCATTGGCTGTTGCCCTGACTGGCCTACCAGCGAGGCTTTAAAAGGCCAGGGAGGGGAGGCACTGCGACTGGGACTGCAATTCCTTAAGAAGCCCAGCTCCTGTGGCAATCTGTGAGCTCAGCATGTCTTGAAGACAGTAGAATGAAACACCCTTCCAGGAGGGTTATGAGAAACTTAAGCCATGGGACAGTGAGTGAGGAAGACTGAACTGAACCGGGGATTGAGAGATTTCCAGGTTTAGGGAAAGCACTTCCTGATGGGCATGAGCGCTGACGTTGAAGGTAATCTTGCTAACCGGACTGGATAGGAGAAAATTGCAGAACAAAGGACATTCTCCTGCCAGAGGGTGGCAAGGGAGTCACACCTGGGCCTCTTAGCCAATCAGAGCATGTTATAAGATGATTTGCTGTGTCCCTTGCAGGAATTGAGCATGCACTTCAGAGGAAATGCAAACAAGGGTGCTTAATTTAATAAGGCATAATATGCCGGCTGGAGGAAATCCAATACCCACAAGGGATAATTAATGGCCAAATTAGAAGTGCTATCTGCATTAGATATGGCATTGATTCTGGGGGATTAATTAGGCATGTGCATACATGGTTAATAAAGCATGTTGGTTACTGCGGGAGAATTTCTCACTATAGCAGCCATTCTGGAGAGGACCTCTCATGGGCTTCTTCTAAATAACTGATGCTAGGCTTCAGCTTAACTCAAGGGTCAGCAACCTTTTTCAGCTGTGGGTCGGTCCACCATCCCACAGTCCATGTGGTGGGCTGGACTATATTTTGGAAAAAAATATATGAACAAATTCCTATGCCCCACGAATAACCCAGAGATGCATTTTAAATAAAAGCACACATTCTACTCATGTAAAAACACCAGGCAGGCCCCACAAATAATCCAGAGATGCATTTAAAATAAAAGAACACATTCTACTTATGTAAAAACACGCTGATTCCCAGACCGTCCGCGGACCGGATTGAGAAGGTGGATAGGCCACATCCAGCCCCCAGGCCTTAGATTGCCTACCCCTGGCTTAACTTATCCATGGCTTGAGCATCCTTTGTTTACTGGCACAAATGCCATGCTCTGCTCAGAGCAGCATTCCAAATAGACACACAGTCTTGAGGCATATGCAGAGTTCTAGTTCAACCAGCCTTCTTGTTAACAGCCCTTAGTCTCTTGACCTGCAGAGCCTCATCCAGTATTGAACATATCAGTTTCCTCCTACAGAAATTCGAGGAGTCCTGTCTCCTGCTTGTCCCTTAAAAAATACAGGAGGGGGGGGGATATGCCGTGTCTTCCGTGTGGTTAATGCACACATGCCAAGGTGCATTAAAGTCTCCAGGCTAATTTGTTTTACTAGTAGGTTTAGAGACATTTAAAACAAGTTTGTTCAAGGGGAGATGCTATGAAGCAGCAGTTCGCATCAGGAAGAGCATACATCACACATAAAAATAGCATGCAGGAGACACACATTTAACGAGATGGGAAACTTTTGTAAAGGTCACCAAAACCCATTTCTCATACTGAATAAGTGGTTGGGTTGGGATGCCAGAAACAAACCTCTGTGGGTTTGCGGTGGATCAGTGAGCTGTAAATACATTCAAACAAGTCATGTTGGTGCTTGTGTGCTGCCAATTTATGACAGCTATCTGTGCGATTGGCATGGCCATGTGTGCATATGTTGGTTAGCAGCACTGCTAGACACATGCTCACTTTGATGTTTTTGAGAGTGATTCCAACATGACTGTTTCCTCCAATCAGGATTAGGTACTCTGTGGGGTAGGAAGCTTCAGTTCAGCCTTTCCCTCAATCAGATTTTTATTGTTATTTGGTAACTGGAGTATTGCTGACTTGTAATGTTTCTGTAATATCAATTTATTTGCAAGTAGACAAGCTGAAGAGGTGAGCTCCCAAGCAGTGCTAGTTTTGAAAGATGTGTTGGTTTCATCAAAAGGAAACAGTATGCCCCAGGGTCACCCACACATATAAGCTCCACACATAATACTGTATCTTGCCAACCAGTTGCAAGACTCAGACTTTTATTTCATTCAATGGCTTATATTACTTCTTCATTGTTGGCATATTTTGTTACTATAATTTCAGCATGAAATGTTTCGTATTCATAGATACTGATTAATATGGCCTTTTGTTCAGGTGACAATAGGGCACCTCAACATTTCTGAAAAGGATATTCTGAAACAGCAGAAAGCTAATCTAATTCTTCAGAACCTATCTTTTAGGTGCCCTCCTTGATAGCTAATTTGCAGTTAGCCATATTAGAACAGGGAAATTTGAACAAATTTGAACAAAATATGCTCTTTATTGATGAACCAGAGGAGATTTGGGAGGGGGGTTAGAGAGAAGGAGATAATTTGAGGTACTCAGGAACAAGAGATCAGCATCAGAAGTTTCTTTTTTTCTTAATGATATTTATTGAAAGTTTAAAATTACAGAGAATAAAAAAGAGAGAAGGAGAAGAAGAAGAAGAAGAAGAAGAAGAAGAAGAAGAAGAAGAAGAAGAAGGAAAAGAAAAGAAAAAAGAGAAATATATATATATAAAATCAGAAAAACAAGGAATTGAACAATACAAGTCAATGAAAAGAAAAAAGAAAAATACAAAACACACAATACATCAAAACCAACAACAAAAAAAGGAAAAACAAAAAATTTAAAAACAAATCCAGTATTCCCAAATCTTTATCTTTCGTTAACTTGTTTCATCGACCTCCTCACACCTCCCTTTTTTGTATTCTTAATTGTTAATTATCTCAGCAAATCCTTTCCATCTTTCACTATATTCTATCATTAAATTACCTTAATTTATTTTAACCTTATCTTACCATAAAAAGCCCTAGAGCTTAAAACTTAAAACTTATTTATACATAATTCCTTATAGTATTTCTACTAAAGCCAAATAGTTTCATTCCAGCATTTTTCTAACACTTGTTAATTTTACAATAATTCTCTAAATGAATTTTTAAATTTTCTTCCAATCTTCACCCATCGTCTCTTCTTCCTGGTCTCGGGTTTTGTCAGTCCTTTCTATCCCTTCCATCTAGTCCATTAACCTGGTGACCTTCTATCCGAGGCTCTTAAGTCTTTTCCATGTCCCTTCTGCAGATCTTCTTCATGTTTATACCTGCACTTTACTTTATCTTCTGCTGATCTTATTCTTAATTTCCTTCCTTTCTCACTGAGGGGTAGATCTCGGGGAGTCTCCAACTTGACAATGTCTTTATCCCTGCATAGGGGGGTCCATCCAGCTTCCCATCTCCAAACCAAACAGTACTCCATCTCTCCCAATCTGACTTTCTCCAGGTTCAGTCGTCAGAAACAACAACTTATTTTCCTGCAAGGCTGCGGCTCTCTCCATTTCTATTACTTGAGGTTCAGCAACAACCTCCTCCTTTCTCTTCTGCACAACTTGCCCTGTCAAAGCAAATTCCTGAGATGGTTCCTGAGTAGTTTCTATGTAGGTATTCGCCGTTTGTCCAAAATTGCTAACTGCAACAGTCATCAAATCCATCTTTTCATGTAGCCGCCGGAAGTCTCGATCATCATCAGAAGTTTCAAAAAGAATTCATCTTTTCTGTGCTTTAGATATGTCTGAGCAGTTCTGGCTTTTTGGTCCCAACATTCCCTGGTCACAGCTGTGTACTAAACAATAGACTTTATAGTACAATCCTATGCATGTCTACTCAGAAGTAGCGGAGCAATATAACTCCCTCCCTACATCTGGCTGGATTAAGAGGAGGGGTGTTTCTCTCCTTGGGTCTCTTGACTAAGAGGGATTCCTATCGGCCATGAAAGAGTAGGCAGGAGGCACACTGGTGGGTTCCCTGCCTGTGGGATCCAGCAGAAAGCCTAGAAATGGGGTGTTCTGAGGTCAGGGAGGGGGGTGGGTTCCTCTAGATCCTGAGTGGGGGAAATTGCTGTTGTGTGATTGCATCCAGCCCAATCCAGACCTGATTGCTGTGCCAGACTGTATCACTGTCTCCCTCTTCCTCCACAGCTCTTGTGAGAAGCAGGACTGTGGATGTGGTTCTGCTGCTCTGCAGTTTGGCTGGTGGAGGATATGAGTTCAGATGGTGCCCTAAGTCACATTTAGCTTTTATCCTGTGAACCAACATGAGACCTGTGGGTACAGGGCAATATATAAATTCAAATAATAAAAATAATAGCTTCAACAACACTTATTCCCAGTTGGCTAGAGCATGGTGCTGATAATGCCAAGGTTGCAGATTTGATCCCCATATGGGACAGCTGCATCACCCTGTAGATAATCCTCAAGGTCCCTTCCAACTCTCTGATTCTGTGAGTGCTAAAAGTTACAGGATAATAGCCATACTGTCCTTTCTCAAATCCTATATCTTCCTATAGACATAAAAATGCAAGGCTGTCATCACGCTGCACCCAGTGCAGGATGTATTTTCCATGTATAGCAACTGACTATTTTAAATTAAAAAAAAGTGGAAACTCGGTGGAACATTTTAAAATATTCACTGCTTTAGTTTTATTGCATTTTTATTAGTTATCACGCCCCAACCAACCAATAAGCTTTGGATAACTAATTCCTGTGATACTGGAAGAGATGAAAAAGCCCTGTAACCTATCTCCTAGCTGTGAAGTGGGATGATCCATCCACCTGTTACCCACAGATCAACATTGCAATCGAGGTCAGGTTATGCTACAAGCAGAGAACAGATACCATCTGCAAAGAAGCCTGAGGAGCAAGAGCTCCAGATGATTCAAAGAAGCCAGCCAAGCCACACATTACAGGAGAAGGCAAAATAACAGTGTGTGTATATATGTGGAAATACACCCCTGCTCCCATGTAAGCAGAGATTTAACTTTGCTCATTGCATTCCACAAGGCTGCGAGTTTGTGGGGGGAGCATTAAATGTGTTGTGTAGAAGTCAGCTTCCCTACTATTTTACAGATCATTCAAACAGTATAAGGAGTGTGTATGAGCAATGTCTGTCGAAATCTCAAATCCAGGGCGGTGGATGAATAAGGCTTCCAATAATAAAAGGAGTTGTGTAGCTTTGGTGCAGAACTCCTCACCCTTCTCCACGATGAACAAAGCCAGGAAAATGGCAGCCCTGTGCCAAATGTTATGTAAATTTGCTCTATGTGCATAATTGATAAAGGTCACAGAATCCAGCTTTTCTTGGTGTGGAATTTTAATTGTCACGAGTCCAAAGCACAGCCCCATAGAAACTGATTTCCGATTTTGTAGCCTTGATCACTTTCAGAGAGAAAGACTGACACACCTTTGGCTTTCCTGCCATTTGAGGGCTAGTTTTGTTCTGCATGATATGCAGAGAATAAGCCAAATGATCTATTCATCCAATGCAACTGACCTATTTTGTTCTCACTTACATTTAATATTTATTTTCCTGCTGTTTGGAGCTGTCTCTTTTGTGATCAGAGCCCGCCCAGCCATTAAGTTGTGAACTGCCTTGAAATTTATGGGTGAAGGGCAGTATAATACTACTACTACTACTACTACTACTACTAATAATAATAATAATATGTGGGGTGAGGCAGCTACCTCAGGTGGCAGAAGCCCCACAGATAGCACTTCCACCAGAGAATTTGGGCAAAATTGCATCCAATTGGGGTGAGATCTCACCCCAAACATATGTGATCTTGCCTGAAATTGGCACCGCCTGGCAGGGTGTGTAGCAGTGGCACAGCAGGCGATGACAGTGGTGGCAGCAACAGGTATCGTGGTGGTAGGAGCAGCAGGGTACCACTTTGTGTTTCACCGCAAGCTGCGAAATGATATGTGCCACCACTGCTTGCTATACACAATGATGCTCCCCCAGTAAGAGAACATACAGATTGGTTCTGCATGATCCTGTATAATATTACAGAATTTCTCTCTCTGAAAACTAAATGAACTCAGCCAGCACTGGGAAGCTGTAGGGTTTTATTGTCTTTGCATCTTATATGGATCACTGGCACTTTGCCGCCAGTTTGACTCTAGGTGAAGGTCTTCCAAAGTCCCTGCAATTCTTGGTCTTTCTTCCACCCATCTCCAGATTCTGCCCCTTTCTCCTGTACTTTGGGTTTGCATGACATTATTAGCTTGTGCTTATCTGAAACATAGGGCAAATAATGTGCGTATTATTTTAAGCATTGAACATTATATGATTTGACTCATTGTCTCCAACGCTTTCCCTTCTTCTCCTTCCCAGATCTAGTATTCATAAGAGTGCCCATTTGACATAAAGGTTAGTAGACTTGAGCCCTTGTTAGGCATTCAAGGCAAAAAAAAAGACAGGGATTAGGATGCATATGAAAGTCTTGGCCCAAATATCCCCGCACAGGCTGATTCCACTTCAGACCTTCCCATGTTGAGGCGGTAAAATCTGAAGGAGATTCCATGAGTATTTAGGAGACCACAGAATCATCTCCGCAGTCAAGAACCTCAATCATGGGAAGAATTCTTAGCACATTCAGTTAAATAAAAAATGACAACCTTATTTCAGGGACCAACTACAGGTACATGCTACATGCAAATGTGTGTGGGGAATTTTTTCCCGATTCTGTTATGGAACAGCAACTTCAGGAAGGGTCAGTTTTCAGGGGTGAGGCAGGAGATGTTTAACCCATTCCCCCCTCCTGTTTTTCTGCTGCAGCCCACTATATATATATATAACATTCTATCCTTGTGTGGTTTTTGTTTTTTAAAAAGGCTGATATCTGGGGAAACCTGAAGCCTAAGGTTATTGCCCTAGTCTTCTGGGCAAACCCTTACAGAATTATAGATGCTTTTTCTTCTACTTCATTGGGATTTAATTTATTTGGGACAACACTGAATTTCAAATAAAAGACTAATGAGAAAATTAATTACAAGAACCACCAATCTGAGTTATTATACAAGCCTTGCAGCATTTCAGGATTTTGCATTGTGTTTTTAAAATGGTTCCCACCCTTTACCCCCTCCCCATTTAAATACAACCAACAGGCTTCTTTGGCTGAAGAAAGCAGCTTATTGAAGCAATTCAAATGGAGCTTTTTAAAATGCATTTCTCTATTCCCCTTCCCTGCTTTCCTGCCTTTCTGTGGGACACTGTGCAGACTCGCTAATGTTCTGGCATTACCATAAAGGGGAAGGAGGAAAGCAGGCTGGAGAACGTACATAGCGACACCTTTCTGCAGTCCTTGACAGAAGGTCTAGTGAGAGTCATCACTACCATCACAGTTCTCCTCCTCCATAGTCCATATAACCACATGACTGTCCGTCTTTTCTTTCTAACTAGGCTGTGGTAACTTTCTCCATTCTCTGCACCTTAGCCATTCCTCCCTGAGGAAAACAAAAAACAAAAACCATAGCCAAGAGTAAAGAGTATGCCCTCACGTTGTGCTTTTTCAGCCACAGATTTCAAATCAATTTAAAGAAAGTGGATCCGTGTGACTAACTCATGGTGGCATTTGACCTACATATTGCATCACTTGCTCTGAAACTGAAGTGGCAAGCAAGCCAGCCAACTGGAGAGAGGGGCGTTTGCTAGTCACCTCCAACCATGAGGTTTCTGGTGGTATCTTGCCTTTCTTCCCAAAGGGATTCAAGGCTGTGGTGGGGCTCACCTTTTTGGCTTAGGGCTGTTGGGTGGAAGAAGAAGGAACAAGGTCTATCTCTTTCTTCTGCACCACGAATCTGATCTGAATCAGTAGTCCCTGCAGTGACGTTTACAAGGAAAGAAATTGCACTGGAAAATCCAGTGACTGATATTTCATATAACACCTAGTTAGGCCTTCAGTCTCTCTGTCTCACAAAACGGGAAAGACACTACGGTATATTAAAAATACAGCCTTATACATGTCTACATAAAAGTAAGTCTCGCTGGGTTTTATGTGTAGGGGATTACAACCTTTGGGAGCAATCCTATGCACAAGAAGCTGGATTAAAACAGGTTGGTGTAAATTAACTTGCTTACACCAGGTAGAAACCCCATTCAGCAATGGGGTTACCATTGCTTCTGTACCTAAGCCTGGTAAATAAGTTTTTAAAACTGTGTTTCTATGGTGGGTTGGCAGGCAATGTGACTGAGCTGAACAGGGTTAGGATTCAGCCTAAATCCTCCCTCTCTGTGTATCTTTCTCCTCCCCGCCCACCAGGTTTGGTCCTGTAAGGTGCTGCTGATGCACAAAGGGAAGCCAGCTGCTCAAGAAGGAGCAGCAAGCATCACCATGCAGGATGGGACCCTCCAGCTTACCTGCTGGCAAGTGAGAGGGCCCAATCCTATGCAGTGCTGCTCCTCTACAAGCAGCTTCAGGGGGCAAAAAGAAGAAAAGATCTGACAGAAGGAGAGGTCGAGAAGGAAATATATGCACCCACACTCTCCCGTTATCTTCTTCTGTAAAGATGCAGCTGCCAGGTAGGTATACCACCCTACTTTTTCAAGCCCCAAACTGGGATGTGCATCTTCTGGGACATGCTCCCAGGTGAGTCACGTGGCCTGTGCCTTACCCTTGTCCCAGAAAAAGCACGTTTGCAGCACCCACAATGGCTGCCAAGATCTTGCACAAAGAAACAGGATGTCCCTTTTTCCCTGAGGAACTTGGAAGGTACGGGCAAGTCCTTCCTTTTTTGTGGTTTCTCCTTCTTCCTGTCATACCCCCTGGACCACTCTCTTTTTTATAATAATTTTTTTATTAATTTTGAACTCAAATATACAATTATATCCAATTTTTAACAAATTAATCCTTTTTTGACTTCCTTCGGCTGCTCTGACAATCATCCACATTAATCTCTCTATTTCGCATTCCTTATTTTTGTATTGCCATTTTCTTCCCTCCCACTTCTATTTCTTTTAAACAATACATCTTATAACTCACAGTGCTTCTTGAAACCCCACTAGCGTTGTTTGCACATCACGTATACTTTTCAGATAATCCACAAATTTCCCCCAGTCATCAATAAATTTTTGGTCTCGGAGATATCTAATTTTTCCAGTTAGTTTGTCCAACTCTGCATAGTCTGTCAATTTCATTCTCCATTCTTCTATCGTTGGTAATTCCTCCTGCTTCCATGCCCCCTGGAACACTCTCGGTCACCCAACCCACAGCAACCCGGGCCTGTCTCAAGCCAAATTGACTGCAGTCCAGATTTCATCA
The DNA here is from genome assembly GCF_964188305.1 of Podarcis bocagei. Lineage (NCBI taxonomy): Eukaryota > Metazoa > Chordata > Lepidosauria > Squamata > Lacertidae > Podarcis > Podarcis bocagei. The sequence goes on along the minus strand of NC_138128.1, from coordinate 82,918,547 downwards.
TATCTGCCTGATTTAATTCAGGCTTCGGACACATCCAGTGCCCAGCTTGAGTTTTTACAGCGCAGTTTTTGCAAATATTTTAGGAAGTGGAGAGATCACACAGAAATAAGTACTATTCCTGAGGCACCCAGGAGTCAAGTCATGTGGAGCACTGAAGATCAAAACCAGTACTCTGAATTGTGCCTGGAAGTCAGCTGGGAGCCGGTGGAGGTTTATAAGCACAGGTGTATTTAACCCCCATTAGAATCCTTGCAAGCTGCATTTTGTACCGGTTGTAGCTTCGAAAAAAATATTCAGGGATAGCTCTTCATAGATCAATTCGCAGTAATTGAGCTAAAGAATTCGCCAAAGCATGTATGAGTTGCCAGATCTTGATCCTCAAGGATATTGTTCTCTGTCAGCCTACCGACAATCTTGTTTCATCCACAAAGCTCACCAGATGTTCCTAGGCCAGGGAGACTGGGATAAAAATGTAATAAATAAATAAGATGCATTTTAAAAAATGCAATTCCAGGTTTAACTGAAATTGTTAGACTTTGTGGACTTTACAAAGTCCGCTTCCCCACCCCTTGAATTTGAGGGCAGAGGCTATTTTTTTCCACCAACTGCTACGTATACAGAAGGACATGGAAAACCTCCATGTGCCCATGACACCCCTTTCCCAAGCAGAGAGGAATTCCAGCATTTTGGTGGATCCTCATTTGAATATTTGGGCATGATTGATTCATACTTTTTATCTGAATTTTGTTCCTGTTCCACTTTTAATACAATTATTCATGTGCTCAGTCCTAGGGAGCTGTGCAGTTCTGGCTTCCTTATCTTAATAACGGTACAGTAGAACTGCAAATAGCTCAGGAAAGGCAGTGAAATGATTATGTATATGCTAAGGTGAGAGCAGAAGCCCTGCTTTAAAAGACTCGACTTCAAAAGAAGAGCTCTCTCTGTGTGTGCGTGTGTGTTCCTGTGCGTGTAGTATGGTTAAATTCTATAAAACAGGGAGCTGCTCATATATTTGAAGTAGGTGATGTTTGAAGAGGAAAAAGGAAGGTCTAGAATACTGCATTAAATAATTTAAAAATCCATCACGTGAAGACCTATACTGTATTCTGAGATTGGAATGAAGTTGATTTGGTTTTTGCAATGGCGCCATTTGTCTCCAGGAAATATATTTAAACTGAAGCCGCACATCTACATCTGCATGATGTTGCTTGGTTGTAAGCTTGAGGGTAGGAGCTCTGGCTCTTCTTTAAAAAATAAATTTAAAAATCTATAAAAAATCTGGGAGACAATATTTCTTTGAAAAGCAGGACAAAAATGTGATCCAAATATATAAGAATTTGGCTAATGTGGCGAATCAACTGGTAAGACTGTAGGTGAACAAACTTGTTTTTGAATAGTCCCTGTATTGTATTTGATGGAACTCTTAATTGTAATACAATGAAATGCAACATAGAAGCAATAAAGGAAGCAACAAGAAGACCATCGAAAACCATACAGCTGTGGTTTTCAACCAGTGTGCCTTGGCACCTGGGGTGCCTTGAATGATGGTTAGGGGTGCTACGGGCAACACTGGCCTGTGTCCCTCTTTCTCTCCCTCCGTCCTCCGGTGCCCTCTTATGTCTCTGCCTCCCAAAGGCTTGAAGAGTTGTTTGTTGCAGCAGCCCTGGCTACAAGCTCCTCAGGGAGTCCTCTGGGGCTGGCCAGGGGTGCTCCCCAGGCCCCTGTGGGGCAGTGTGAGGAGGCACCTCTCTTTGGGGCAGGCAGCACTGAGACCAGGGGTGGCAGCTACAGCTGCCCAGAGGACTCTCAAGGAGAGGAGAAAGAGAGGAGGCTGAGGGAACACTCAAGGGAAGGTGCTTGAAAAGGGGTGAGAGGCTGCCATCTCTGCAGGCAAGGGGTGACATAACTGGGCTCCTGAGCCCCACAGGGATGCCACAGAAAGAATGTAGTTGGTCAAGGGAGCTGTAGACCTAAAAAGGTTGAAAACCTCTGCCATGTAGCATCTAGCACAAGGCATTACAATTGCTAAAGGAGGTAGAAAAATCAAAAACCTGAACAATTTTCCAGCGGCCTATGGAGAAAAAGGTGTTTGGGACCCCTGGTATTAAAGTACAGTATATGAAATTTCTGGCAAATGTGTTTCCCCACCTTTCAAGCAGGTTTTGATGTCCAAATTTCAGCATCCTTCTTCTGGTGGAAACACTTTCTTTGGATACCACCCTAGGCTCTCAGGCAGTAACTAAATGTTAAGCAGAGGCATAGTTTGAGTGGGGGGAAAGCAAGCAATATCAAACATGCTCGAACACAATCCAAGAAACAGGCAGAGGTCTCTTTTAAGCCCCTGTTTCTCTCCATGCAATAGATGTTTTGGCAAAGCACAACTTACTGCCCTCATGGTTTGTATGCAGGAGCGACCAGTTGAGGGACATGTTAGAAGTCCCACCCAACCTCTTTTGCTCTTCACACTTTGCCCATGACTGCGGCTTGGGAAGAAAGTAGCTGAAAGGCCTAATGGTGTGAGGGGCTGAGGGCTGGGGGGGGGGGGTCCTTGAGATAAAGGGATATTTGGTGGCTGGATAGGAATGCTTTGGGGCAGGATTTATCCCTAATCTATATTTTTCCATCTGTATGCCGCTGCCTGTTTGTCTCCTCAGAGCTACCCACTCTCCAGCTTCAGACATTTCAGTGTTGACAATTGATTTGCTTTTCGAAAAGTGCATGTCCTTGACTAATGAACTTTGCATTCTGGGAGAGTGTGCAGGGACTGTTCTCCAGGGCTCAATTAGTCATTTCAGATGCACACTGATGACTGTATTGTGTGAAACTTCAGGGCCCTACAAGGAATTTCCCTTCAATAGAAATCTTTGGATGTAAATCTTAAGTTAACTGCTTTTTAAAAACAAAACAAAAGAAACAAAACAAGTGATTGGGGGATATTCTTTTAATCTACATTTTAGATTTTCAGAAATAAAAATCCATCTGCGTTATGTGCTTATTATTTAGCATTTTGCATCCTCCTGCTGACAGGCTTTCTGTGGTACTGATGACAAGGGTCTCTACAGCGGCAAGATAATCTGCTGCTCTATTTTCTCCAGTCCTGTTCAGGGAAAATGCAGTCACCTCCTCATGTGTCTGATGATTGTATTCAAAAGTTAGAATGAGAGAAGTTCAGAAATATTCAAACTTTTCAGAGTTTGCTTGCTGCTATTTTCCTTTCCTTTTATTTATTTTAATAAAGAAAGAAATAGGCAGAGGGACAAGTGTAATGCCGCCTCCGGCTTTGCATCACAAAACACTTGCTAGAGTTGGAAGGATAAACCCACTTTCAACTCCAGTTGGCTATGATGTAAACTCCTCCTCTCCTTTCTGGAGGAAAGGATTTTCCTGGGCAATTGCTGCGAGCCAAAGATGGAGAGGAGAGGTAGGATAGTTGCCACCCCTTTGGGTGGAAGTATCTTGATCCTATTTGGCAGGCATATAAACACACAGAGAGAGACACAAAACGTTCTACCCGTTCCCTCCATAATTGTCTGTGTAGATAGCAAACAATGTTGAATGTCTTGGAAGTTGGTATTATTCTATAAGATGAACCAGATCCATTATGAGGTTAAAAATTCTATTGAACATTCTTAAGGTTAAAAAGAGTAAGCTGTTATGGTCAGCTTACAAAGAAACTGATTCAAAAGACTGTGTGGGTCAGACTGTTGTACAATAATTAATGTTGCATAAGACAGTTTTGAGCAATAAGCAGTTGTGGAAAGTGGAGGCGATCAGGATCAGGTTTTCAATGGATGGGTGAAAGAGTTTTACACTTTTCCTCTGCAGCAGTTGGGGTGTGTGCCTCCCCCCTGGCTGCTATTTGCATTGGGAAGGAAACTCTCATACATGGGGCACAACAGTGTAACTGAAGGATGCACTTATGTTGCATTCATGGAGGGTTGCTTTTGTTCCAGCCGGAGTTCACCAGAACAGAGCTCCAGCACCTCTTTTGTGCATACCTCTGTAGCTCAACAACTTGGGCTGGTTGCTCCCCACCCCCCAAAAAAGATGTACCTGTAATTAGCAAATTATATGTAAAGCATCTTAACCGATGAAGTTATTCTTACTGAAGTGTAAGCAGGATTTAGACAAGGCAGATCCACTACAGACCATTGCTGTGTGCTAGCCCATTTTATAGTTTCCTTTGTGACATCTATTTTCGGACATCCATTGTAACTGACTGCCTTGGAAACTGAATTGAGTGTCCTGGAAACTGAAGGATCCCTTTTAACTAAGCTTTCTATGTTTATATCCTACTCTTTATCTAAGGTGATCAGAGTGGTGTGTTATCCTCACAACAACCACGCCATACATCCCCACAATACATCAAAAGCACATTTATACCACTTTAGAAGTCAAGGTTTCCCCCAAAGAATCCTGGAAACTGTAGCTTATCCTCCCACAGAGCTACAATTATCAGCTCCCTTCCTAAACTACGGCACCCAGGATTCCTTGAGGGGAAAGCATGTGATTTAAAGGCACTTTAATTGCATGGTGTGGATTTGACCCAAATATGAAAGGTTTGTGGGCCAAGTTGCAGCAGTGAGCTTTAGAGTGAAGTAGGGAAGGCGACATTCCCCACAAACCAACCCTAACTGACCTATTCACACACACAGACACCCATTTCTAGGGATGTAAGGGGGTCCAGCTGAATCCTTGGAAAATTTGCTTTCCCTCCTGTAAAGTTATAGCCAAGTTAAAGGATGATGAACTATGATTAAAGCAAACTCTCTTTCTAACGGGTAATACCATGGGACCACTGAAATCTCTTTTAACAGCAGTCTCTCTTATCTGTAGGAACATACTGTGCTTTAACCAGAAAGATGCTGTTTTTCTCTCCTAAATGGAAAGAAAAGCCTCTCCAGTCTTTTTGCCAATCCCCATAACACACTCAACACTCTCCAGAGGTCCTGTACAGCCTAGGAAATATTTTCATGTCTAACAATATGTGTGTGTGTGTGTGTGTGTGTGTGTGTGTGTCTTGTGCATCAGGATATTAGCAGATTTTCTTTTCTTTTCCTTTTGATTTCGTGTCCTGAAGTAAACAAGAACTGTTGAACTTCCAGACTGAGATTATTAAAGAAAAAAGCCAAAGGGGAATTTGCTGCGTGATTAAAATTAATGGGAATTGGGCCTTTTCAGCCCCCTTTGGTGGTCTTAAAAATCACAACGGTGTGCCTCACAGTGCAGTTTCATTGGGAAGCATCCCAAAGGGCTGTACAATAACAATGAAATTAAAGGTTAATCTGTCTTTCAGAGTCAAAGTAGTTAAAATGGGTAAAAGCTGTTCCCTTTAAGCAGAGCTGGGCAGAATAGATAATTCAGCACATCTATCCAATACATTAATTATCCACAAATTTTTGGAGCAGACGGAAGTTGTCTTAAAAACAGAGGAAGAAGCCAGTGCAGTTCAGATATTCAGGAATCTCATGCCCTTCACATGTAAGGGTATTTGTGTCATGCTCCTGTCTTTGCCCTCAGACTTGATGCTTTAGTCTCCTGTGAATAGAAGCTGTGCTCAAGTATTTGCATGTATAGAAGGGTTAAACCGGGGACAGGATATGCTCACAACTTCCCCTCTTTAGATCTTTGCATATTTAACACAAAGGAGTCTGAAGCATGTTTTTTAAAAATAAAAAAGCATTTGATTGGGCGCGCATGGAAACCTCCCCTTGAGAATGAACCCTGGTTTATTGCAGTGTCCAATCAGGGGGACCGTTTCTAAGTGCATTCAATTGAAAACACTTTTTAAAACCCTTCACACCTCATGCTAATCACACAGAGATCTAGAGAGCAGCCTGTATACTGCCTGGGGATGTTGTGAGGTGGGGTCCATGTGCGTGCACACTTGCACCCATTTCTATTTTAACCCTTCAAATGCTTGAACGCAGTACAGTATCTGCATACTCAAAATTGTTGTGTATGGGTTCTGTACTTTCAAATCTGGGACCCTGCGGCCTTCCCAGTCATGTGTGGAATAACTTCACAAATACAACTGGTATTATTCTGTGCCTCTTATGGAGAGGGAGGTGGAATTCAACACAGGACAGCTGCCCCATATGTCCTATAATATCAATTACCCTATGTAGGGCTATTTTCCTTTATTTTATTTATTGTTTTTATATCCCACATTTCTCTTAGTTGCTCAATGTCAGAGACATTCCCTTCCTGACAAGCGGTGAAGGGGCAGACACAGTTGAAGAAGAAGAAGAAGAAGAAGAAGAAGAAGAAGAAGAAGAAGAAGAAGAAGAAGAAGAGTAGTAGTAGTAGTAGTAGTAGTAGTTTGGATTTGATATCCCGCTTTATCAAAGCGGCTAACATTCTCCTTTCCTTTCCTCCCCCACAACAAACACTCTGTGAGGTGAGTGGGGCTGAGAGACTTCAGAGAAGCATGACTGGCCCAAGGTCACCCAGCAGCTGCATGTGGAGGAGCGGAGACGCGAACCCGGTTCCCCAGATTACGAATCTACCTCTCTTAACCACTATACCACACTGGTAGAGAATTCCTAAGGGAGGGAGGAGAAGCATTGAGCAGCAGTAATTTGACCCCTGTACAGTGGTGCCCCGCAAGACGAATGCCTCGCAAGACGGAAAACTCGCTAGATGAAAGAGTTTTCCGTTTTGGAGGTGCTTTGCAAAATGAATCTCCTATGGGCTTGCTTCGCAAGACGAAAATGTCTTGCGAGTTCCTGCGGGTTTTTTCCCCTTTCCCCCCTTTTTCTAAGCTGCTTATCAGCTGATCCGATAAGCCGATAAGCCGCTAAAAGCCGCTAATAGCGCTAATCCGTCAATGGGCTTGCTTCGCAAGACGAAAAAACCGCTAGATGAAGAGAATCACAGAACGGATTCTTTTCGTCTTGCGAGGCACCACTGTACACAGAGAGAATGAGAGGGAGTCACAGGGTGCAGAAATGCAACTTGCTAGCTCTGATAATGGCACAACAGAAGGAGAGGAGCGAATCGGGGGTAGAATCTCTGAGTACTCATAGATTAACACAGCTAGCAGAAAAGCGTATGCCTGGGAGAAAGAGAAGGTGGGGGCTTTCCTGTTGGGGCCGGAAGATGAAGAGCCCAGTTTTGGCAACTGGATCATCAAGTGAGGAATGAATTAACTTAGTTCTGACTGGAGCTCTCTGTAATTGACCAATAAATCTGGAATAATTACCTGTCTGAGGTTGCATCTTGTGTGACAGAGACATCCAACCTGACACTCCAGGTAGCACACATGGTTCTCGCCTTCCTAACTGAACCCCACAACAACCCTGTGAGGTATGATAAGCTGAGAGACTGTGACTGGCCCAAGCCCACCCAATGAGTTTCTTGACCAAATGTGGATTTGAACCCTGGTCACCAGGTCCTCGTCAGACACTTTAATTACTACATCACACTGTACCAATGTTAAGGAGGGTGCACTGACCATATACTATTGGCTGCATGTCATCCTAAATTAGATATGTCTAGAGAAGCCAACATTTAGGAGCAATTACTCTCGTTCAACCATTCTATGGGTAGCCGTAGATTCTGCACGCCTTGATTCTCCACCGTCATCCTGCCATTAGATGATAATCCAGGTAATCCTCTTTCCACCCACAGCTTGCTCTTCCAACAATTGCCTCATTTATCCAGTGGATAGGCTGGCCCCGTGTATTGACGTCAAGATGTTCCTCTATTGACAGAAACACCATTCTGTAATTTGTCTTGCCTTGTCTTGACCACTTCCTTCAGTCTTTCCCCATTAGTGCAACATGACGTGAACCATGTGCCCAACTGATTAACCATGCTCAGTCAAAGGTACACCTTCAGTAGCTTTGATGTTGCCTGTTTTCCAGGGTCTGTTTAACTCTGCATACAGATGGATAGTTGGTTCAGCAAGCCAAACACCCTATTATTCTATACATGCAAAGGCTAAAGAGGTATTTCATGCAATAGGCTTAAAGCATCCATGTGAGATGCCTGGTGTCTGATCACATCACTGTGACTATAACTTATACAAATTCTGCCACCCTCTCAAATTATTCCAGTAAAAGTCTCTCACTTCAAAGGTAATATGATCACAATTTCTCTTCCAATTTATTTTCTTCTCACTGTACTGGTCCACCACGTAGTGGGCATATAATTTATGATTAACTGTGAGCTCTTTATGAGCTTCCCATAAAACATGGTCCACAGAATGCATTTCAAATTAATAAACAGTAAATATTTGTGGATGGCTCTCGTCATCTTCTTATCATAGGGCAGTAAACTAAAACAACAGAGCCAAAGAGACGGAAAATAAAAGTAGATTTCATGTAAAAAAGATGAACAAGTACCTTCAACTACGATGGGGCTGTTATTGTCCTTATTTTTACCTCACAATCAAATGGATGCTTACCTACAATCTGTGCCATCCTTGCTCTGTTGTTATTCATTGTTTATGTTATTTATGGTAAGCTGCATGACATGCCTTATTTGAGTGGAAGATGAAAAGTAATACATAAGTTAAGTTCTAGGTTTCCATTTAAGAGATGTGAAAAGTGAGGAGCATATGGGTTCTGAGCACATCAGGGGGAAAGGTGGGAAACAAACAAACAAACAAACAAACAAACAAACAAACAGGGATGCATCAGTGGTTCGTATAGGGGTCACATCTGGGATTCCAACTAGCATAATGCTGCTGTAGAAATACAGAATCTTTGTCTAAACGGCCATAGAATCTGTCTGGTAAAGGTAAAGCGACCCCTGACCATTAGGTCCAGTCATGACAGACTCTGGGGTTGTGGCGCTCATCTCACTTTATTTGCCGAGGGAGCCAGCATACAGCTTCCGGGTCATGTGGCCAGCATGACTAAGCCGCTTCTGGCGAACCAGAGTAGCGCACGGAAACGCCGTTTACCTTCCCACCGGAACAGTACCTATTTATCTACTTGCACTTTGATGTGCTTTCGAACTGCTAGGTTGGCAGGAGCAGGGACTGAGCAACAGGAGATCACGCCGTCACGGGGATTCAAACCACCGACCTTCTGATCAGCAAGTCCTAGGCACTGTGGTTTAACCCACAGCGCCACCCGCATCCCTTACCGCAAACTAAAAGCCAACATTTTTGTTACAGAGGAACACTGCAAAGAGATGCTGGGCTTCCGTTGTTGCAAAGTTTTATTTAGCTGATCTGAAATGTGCCTGGTAATTTATAATTCTCATTTTAGTCCTCCTTGCAATAACCCTGTGATGTTGGCCATCACAGATTACTGATTGTAAACAAAATAAGAGTATACCTTTTCAGAGGTGTCTCACGGAAGGGTACTATGCACTAATCTGGCGCCAACATGGGAGCCACTTTCCCACTGCTTCTTCCCATTCCGCTTTAGGACCATTTGCATACAAGAATGACCTGAGTGAGCCAATGACTTGGTTCATCCTCCTCCAGGTGGAATTGGCCCTGCCCTTAGTGTTCCGACATCCAAAGTATCTCAGAGAATCATGGGAATAATTCATAGTGTGACTGCAGCTGACTACGTAGCTAACCTGGAATTTGATTCTAAATCTTCCCTGCTCCAACCCTACGTCCATATTGGAACATAGGGAAAACTGGAACAATACACATTTTATTTTATAAGTTCTGACCCTGCTGAGTGGTTTGGGAACATATCCCTAAGTAGTGACATTTCTGATTGGTGCCTGGATGGGAGACCATTGGAAGTCTGTCTGAGTTTCTAATTAAAGAACGAGATTAGATAGAAGTGAAATAAAGATTAGCATACTCTTCTAGCATACTTGTTTTATTTAACAGAATGTTTGAAGCTCCTCAAACGCAAGCCTAAATTGTAAGGAATCAGTTCAGACCAAGTTACTTCCCAGCTTCTGGTCTTCAAGGAATTCACATAGGCTGCTTCACATCTGACTGAAACATAGAAGAAGTTTTGATAGTGTACATTAAACATTGAAGCTTTATGGATTACAGCACAAGAATCAGAGCTGCCTCCTGAGGATACTGTCGTGGGGCATAAAGTTACATTACTGGAGGAGCATGGATTCCCCATGATACAATATTTACATTGCTAAACCACTGGGAAGTCACTTCTGAAACTAAGTGACTTCAACTAGCAATGAGCATCATTCTTTAGAAAGTTCTTTATCCTATCACACAAGAACACACTCTCTCTCTTTTTTCACCCAGGCATTTCTCAATTTTAAACAGCTTCTATTCCAAAAGGAAACCATGCAGTTCAAAGGCATCCCAACTCACTGAAAACTGCTGGGGAAGAAGCATATTTTATTTCTCATATATTTGACAGCCGCGCTAAACGTTTTCAAAGAGCCTTTTGTCTCTGCTAGTTATACTGCCTCTTATAACATTATGCCCAATGCTCAATCCCACATGCTTGTATAGATTTAGAGCTAATAGTTTCTACAGCAGCTGGGATTCAGTTGTCGACTGAAAGATGTCAAAGGCATCCCAATTGTTGGGGGTCAAAAGATACACAGACTCTCTTTAATGATGGTTGTACTTGAGATGATTGTATGCATGCAGTTGAATCCATCCATCCCCTCGTAGACCAGAGAAGCACCATCTAGAAGTTTGAGAGGTAGACGGCATTTGAGGAACCCATAGGCTTTCAGCTGGGAGAGGCCCCCACTCAATGGCCATTCCTGTTCAGGAAGTGCATGCAGGAAATGAGTAGTTTTGCTTCTCTGGGGCAATGCCTTTGCGACATTAACAGCCCTTGTGCCATCAACTCAAGACCATTTTGCATGCCTTGCAACAAGCACAGCTTCAGAAAAGGGGAAAGAGCTCTTGAGATGAAATATGGAGTTCAGTGCACTGGCTACTGAGGTCACAGAGGCATTGAAGTGAAAAGAAGAAGGCAGAGTGAGGGCCTTGAGGTAAGGCAGACAACTAGCAGCCAGAAGGCACCATTCCAAGAGATGGAGATTTGGTGGGGGTTTTCTTTTACTAGTATCTGCACAACAAGAAGATATATGAGACCACAAGCAAGGGTCCCTTCCATCAGAGCAACCTGCCCTCAAAATATTTCTCCTTTTTGACCTGCTAATTTTATTGATTGCAAAGGGAAAAGTCAGAAATCATAGGACTGCCAGCTCAAAGAACGATTGGCCATTGGAATAGACTGGTTTGTTTGAGGCAGCAGTATCATTGAGGGAAGTAATTTTTTCAAGCCTTTTGCTTTGAAGAGGCCCTTTCTTTGAATGTGGGGAAGAGTTGTAAAACTTAGAAGCCTAGCTAGTAAAGACAGAAGATGTCAAATCATTTTCCTATGTACGGCAGATGTGGTAAGGATTTTGCTTGCAAAGAGACGAAGTTCCCAAGCAACACTCACTATTAATGAATGGATAGGCAACATTTGGAAATTTGCCTTAATGTCAGGACTAAAATATTTTTCTGAGGTAAAAAGAAGTACAACAAAGAAGGAACAACTTCAGAGTAAACTGAATTTTGTTTATTGAGTATCGTCAAAAGGACCTTCCTTCCAAAGATACAGTATGATTGTGAAATGTTCTGAAATTAAAGAACTTTCCTATATAATGATTATGTGCACAGCTAATACTCATTCTATTATTTCTGGCAATGGCTTTTCAAGTTCTTACTGAGGTCTTTATATCCTTGCTGCCTGAGATTATTTGAATTGGTGGTGTAAGTGATTAAATCTGGAACTTTCTTCAGGCAAAGTCTACTCCACCACAAGGCTAAGAAATGGACAAAGGCTGAGGTGTTACCATAGGCCTCATTATTAGTTCTTCCATCTTGACACAATGATGAGCACAAATGTGCTTGATGGGACATTTGTAGGGCTTCCATATGTCTGGATTTTCTCAGACTTTACCAGGATTTCAAAGGCGGAATTGATGTCTGGGGGGAATTTCTGAAATTGAGAAATCCTGGGTTTTTTTTTGCGTTTTTGTAAAAAAAAAAAAAGTTTTTCGAAGAAAAGCTCAACAATTTGGGTGTCCTGGTTTACTTTTTGAAATATGGCAACCCTAGACATTTGTAATTCTCATAAATAACAATAGATTTGAAGAGAGAAAGGACTGCTAGCCATAGGAAGTGTCCCTTCAAGAAGCCTGGAGAACTTTTCACAGATAAATCCAGCACACCATTCCACCCCCACACAGTGAAAAGCTCCTCTCTTTTTTATTTCATTAGCTCATATAAATGAACCATGCCACATATGCCCAAAAAAATCACCTCCTCCTGCTTCTACCACCTTCTCTTCATACCTCCCCAGGGGCTACTCCTAACAGCTATCCCTAAGAGCTTTCGCCATCTCCACTTGCTCTCTGCTTAATTCATTCTAAAGTTCATGGCTGCCGAAAACAAAATCACCATTGATGTACAACCTAGTTTAATTTCATTTTCAGCCCTCTGCCATTTTGTAGTTTACTAGCTTACAGTAAATCTCATGAAAATTGCCTTATAATCTTTTACCAGCTGCTGCACTCTATCAACTGCGTGGTGACTTTCGGGATATTTCGCCCGCTCTCTGTGCATTGGCTTATGTGGCAGAGTGTTAAACTGAGTCCCTGTGCAGTTCACCTTTCCTTCCTTTGCTTCCTTAATGGATTGGAAAATCATACTTTTATGTGCACCTAGGGAAGCATGAAATTCCGTTTTCTGTGAACTGGTATGTGGATGTAATTAAAATGTATTGCTTATCATATGCTTAATGATCAATTTTGATTAAATGGCAATGAACAGAACAGAAAAGTCACTCTAGGAAGAGCAGTATATGAACTGTGGTTGTATGCAAGCCTGTTTTGACTCAGGCTCTCTTCTTTTCCTGTTCAAGATCTCCACGCACACATGATTAAAAACAAAAGCAAGACAGGGAACGATTTGCAAAAGGACCTGAGTCCACAGAAAAACATGGTGGGGCTTATCTAGTCAGCAAGCATATTATCAGTTTTATGCCAGTTTAATTGTCATGGCTTCCCTTTCCCCCCAGAATTCTAGGAGCTGTATTACGATGAGATGATGATGATTATTACAGTGGTACCTTGGGTTACATACGCTTCATGTTACAGACTCCACTAACCCAGTACCTCGGGTTAAGAATTTTGCTTCAGGATAAGAACAGAAATCGTGCAGCCGAGGCGCAGCGGCAGCAGGAGGCCACCATTAGCTAAAGTGGTGCTTCAGGTTAAGAACAGTTTCAGGTTAAGAATGGACCTCCAGAACAAATTAAGTTCTTAACCCGAGGTACCACTGTATTGCTATTTTGCAGGGAGGATCCTCTCATTCCACCAGCAGAATAGAGTTCCATTGGGTGTGGCAATGACAGTTTAAATCTGTAGTATAATTTCACATTGACATCATTTGATTACTCATCTTCTTCTGAACATGTAGGTCTTTTGTCTAAACCTTGGATCCACCCCTACACTGACCCACTTCACCCCTACCTTCATCCTGGGAAATCAAATGACATTTCATTTGAGGAAGAAGAAGAAGAAGAGGAGGAGGAGTTTGGATTTGATATCCCGCTTTATCACTACCCGAAGGAGTCTCAAAGCGGCTAACATTCTCCTTTCCCTTCCTCCCCCACAAAGGAAGCAAATATCTAACTTTTGTGGTGTCTACTATGAGTCATGAATATAGCAGCAAGTTTCTGAAGTTATGGAAGATCAACAACAGCAACAGGGATGGGGGAGGAAGAAATGTCTTATACAAGAGGATACATTTATAAGCCTACTGAGCTAAAGCAGACCATCTATGAAAAAGCAGGACAGATTGAATGGAGAATTAGATAAGCACCAGGAACAAAGTCAGCCAGCCAAGGCTTTGAATGAGAAACTAGATGAATACATTTTGCTGCTGAATTAGTGTATTGGGGTGCAATCCTATGCTCTCTGACCTGGGAGTAAGCCTCACTGAAACCAATGGAGCTTCTCAACAGGCATTGTAGGATTTCCCTCTTCACGTTTCATTTTCTTCAGCTAGCAGTGAATTTTGTCAACAAGTAGGCAGTTCTGTAGCAACATATTACAATTTGTTATCATTGCGAGGCAGAATACTTTGTTTGGACTGTGAAATGCCTTTGAAGTGAAATATTCTTTGCCACCACGATTCAAGCAGACATGGAAAATGTTGACTTGGTGATGCTAATATGTTGGAAAGCAGCGCATACGGGAAATGTCAACAGAAAGCCTCTAGCAAAGGACAGATGGAGGGTCCCTGACTTCCTCGAAGACACTGTGAAGACTTCCCCTCGCTAGAAGTTTGTCCCAGCTGATCATCCTCTCTCATTTTCAAGAAGGCATTCTCCTGCACAGCTAGCATTTGCCTACAAAATGTGGCAGGTCATAAATCAGCAAGTGCTGGAGAAAGGGCATTTCCCCTCATCTTCTTCAATTTGTGGGTCATGAAGACAATTTGGTCTGACACTTCTTTGCCAATACGGACAGGTAACTTCCAACATCAGCTAGATTAGAAGACAGCAATTAGAAGACAGCAAACACAGGCAGAACTGGTGGATGAAGCTCATTTCCCTTTTAAAAAAATACTAGCATATTGCTTTACTTGTCTATATCAGTTGTAGTTTATTGAGCACCTTGGGTATTGCACTGAGCTTTCTGGAGGAAAGTGGGGATACAAATGTGATGAATATCAGTAGCCCCAATGTTCTGCTGGCGACAGGAGAAGGGCTTTACCTGATCTCTTGCTACTTGGAAGGAAGGCGGAGGGTGAGGTGGCTGGGCAGGGGTACTTCACACTGCATCGTTTTGTTCATTCCTAAAATCATTTCCAGTACAGAAAGACAATATTTGAACAAGGAATGAACTATCAAATTAAACAATAGTTCAACACCATGAACAAAATGCTCCCCCCCAAAAAAAAAACTAAACAGAGGAAAAGAAACTGTAGGGTTGAGGAAAAAGTAAACAACAAATTGCGCATTCAGACAGAACTATTGTAACATGCAATCTGCATGCGTTCAAAGTTGTAATAGTAGTAGTAATAATTTATATAATACCATCAATGTGGGTGTATGTGGGTGTTTACGGTGGGGTGCATTACAAAACAGCTGTCATGAAGACTGACGCCCCAACTGCAATCATATATCCACTCTCCACGGAGTAAGCCTTGCTGAATTTAATGGGTCTTACCTTTGGAGCAAACCTGTCTACGATTGCACTGCTAAGAGCTGGCAATGTAACATTTAGCATTGAGAGGAAGCTATGGGAAACTGCAATGGGGAAAGGAGATGTACCCAGTTCATTCATTACTCATACTAAGGCTTAGTTTCAGTATAGGATAAAGACTAAAGGGTTAAGCCTCCGACATCATTGAAAAGCCACTGGGCTTTGAGAAGGGATTTGAAGGATATGAAGAGAGGCAAGAGCAATAAGAGCTGCTGTCTCAAAAGGGTCAGAGTTATTGATGAATGAGAGGCTTCAGCTTAAACACAATGGCCCAAGGAAAGCAAAAGGTATCTATATACGGAAGAAAGCATACCCACCTGAAGTCAATGTGGATGGATAGAGGTGCCTGCATCCACACGCCAGTGTCAATTGAACTGCTTTGCTGCATCTTTGGATACTGATGGAAATGTGCCACAAGTTGCTCTGTGGCACTTGTTGTGTGAAGTTGGATGAAGGCTACCTCTATATTATAGCTAAACTTATGCAACAATTTCCCCCCTCTGTTACAGGTTCCTTCCAGGCATCTATTTTGTGTGTGTGTGTGTGTGTTCATTCATTATGATTTGTGCACATATATCAGGGTGAAAACTGCTGCATCTCTCCCACAAGTGAATGCTGAAATTATCACAAAATAGCATTTCCTTTCCATGTAACCATATGGGATCACACTCAGAATACTATTTTTTTTAAAGCAATTTTTATTGGTTTTTTACCTTTTATAAAAACATAACACACATAAAAAAGACAAAGACAAGAACATGTATAGTTTCAGAAAATCCTACTTTCTTAACCTTGTTCCTTGACTTCCCCCCACCCCCTTCATGCATCCCAATTCCCATAATTGTGTCAGCAAATTATTATTTCTCCTCTTTACCATCTTAATATTACATCTTTTATAGAAAATAAGTTTTTTTTTCTAAGTTGGACTCCAATTCCCTTCCATCGATTTCCCCTTTTGTCTTAAATAAAAGTCATATTAACTAAACCCAAAAGTCATGAGTGTTTTTAAAGTTCTATTCTTCCCTCCCTCCCATCCCCGGTTTTCGTCCCTTCCCCAATATATGTCCAAAATAACAGTTCTTAGCCTGGATTCCTCTCATCCGAGGCTTTCAAGTCTCTTTCAGTCCCTCTCCGCCGGTCTTGTTGGTAGTCCTTTATGTTGGTCGTCGAATCTCGAAGGAGCTCTATCCCCATCAAACCAGGTTCTCTTCCCACAAGGGCATTTAAAGACAACTGCTGCAAAAGTTCCACAGGCCATGCATCTTCAGAGTCAGAATGGAGGCCCCAATCATATTTCTTCTTTATTTTAAAATCCTGTATTCCATATACTCCAGGGGCCTCCTTCTTCATCTTTTGCATCTTTCGTAGATTTGTAATCAGTGTAATCCCAAAGTCTCCTTGGTTATACTCCACTAATGTAAGCTTCTGGTTGGTACTTTCCATCTTTGCTTTCTCTTTTCCTTGTTTAGTCTCCTCCACTTCTTGAGATATCATTTCCGATTCAGCTGCAGATTCTTTCTCATTCAGGTCCTCAGTACATTCAGCAGAGCTGCTTATTCCAGAAGTCAAGGTCATGAGTTGTTTATTCATAGCCAGACTCTGCTCTTGTAAGATTCCCACCAAACAAAACATTCTTTCAATTTCCACTAGTAACTTTCCATCCACAGCCATTGTAATGTCACAGAATTCCCCCTAGAGGGAATCTGGTTACTTAGTAATCTTTCTCCAACAAACCTCTAACTTGTTGTTGTTTCTTTGTGTCCAACAATTTTAGTTCAATTGTAACTCATTTTAATCCAGAGGGATCTTAGATAGCAATTTTTCAGCTTTAAACTGTCCGTTTGACAGCTTTGACAGCTGTCAAACTCCGTATTCCTCTTCCATAAGCTCAAACACAGGACGCTCCTGGGCCCGGGAGGGGGGGTTATGAAACAAAAAGAAAACTTCTAAAATTCCACTCTTTCACTCCAGCTCAAAATTTCTTTTCTCCAAATCTTGGAAGTTAATGTCTTTTTTAACTCACCCCACAAAGGGTAGGCTCTCCAGCTTAGTTCTTCTATTGTTGCTTTAGATCGTCTGTGAAAGGGGGGGCGGACTTCCCTTTAACACCCCCCCCGGTCGTACCGAATTCACAGGTAGGTATTTTAAAGTCCCAATTCCAGTTTACTCACGGGTTGCTTCTTTTCCAGCCGAATTCAGGGAAAAAAGTCAGCGCTCTGCAGCCATGGCACGCGGCTTCGCTCCACTGGAGTAGCGGTCTACTCCCAGCACCGCGCCACTCTCCGTACCCTTTCCGAAGCCTTTAAAAAGGCTCTTCGTGGGTCAGAGGGTGCGTTTAAGGTGCCCACCGAGTCACCAGGTCCGCAGGCATCCGCGCCTGCGGTTTTTGAGGGTCTCCGTGTCGCCGTTGCGGCAAGACCCGTCCCCAGCGGAGCCGATTCCCTCCGGAGCTCGGAGGGAATCCGCCATTAGCTGTTCGCGCTAACCTGGAAGTCCACACTCAGAATACTATTGTCAAAAGATTTCTGATGGTCATACTGCTTCATTTCCAATTAGTACATGCCCTGTAGCTTCCTGCTGAAATCCTGCAATATTTATACAGTGGTACCTCAGGTTAAGAACTTAATTCGTTCTGGAGGTCTGTTCTTAACCTGAAACTGTTCTTAACCTGAGGTACCACTTTAGCTAATGGGGCCTCCCGCTGCCGCCGCAATACCACCATGCGATTTCTGTTCTTATCCTGAAGCAAAGTTCTTAACCCGAGGTACTATTTCTGGGTTAGTGGAGTCTGTAATCTGTTTTTTTATATATATATAATATTTTATTAGGTTTTATCAATAGAAAAGTTTAGAAAAATACAAAAGCGAAAAAAGATACAAAATTACAAAATACAAAAATACAGACATTAAACACGAAGAAAGAAAAAGAAAAAACACATATAAAAGAAAAACAAAAATTCCCTCTTTCTTAATTTCTCATCTTTAGTTAACTTATTTTCCTGACTTCCTCACGTCTCCCATTTTTGTATCCCTTTTAAAAATTGGTTCAGCAAATTCATGTCCTATTAGTTTATCTATTATTAATCCCATCTTACATTTTACCTTGTTGCTAGAACCCCTTCAATTCATTTCAATGTCATCAGCATTCAAAAATTTTACAATATTTCTGCAAATAAGTCTTAAATTTCCTCCAATCTTCTTCCACCAACTCTTCTCCCTGGTCTCGGATTCTGCCAGTCATTTCCGCCATCTCCATATAGTCTATTAGTTGCATCTGCCATTCTTCCAAGGTGGGTAGGTCTTGTGTCTTCCAATGCTTTGCGATGAGAATCCTTGCTGCTGCTGTAGCATACATAAAAAAAGTTCTATCCTTCTTTAACACCGATTGCCCAACTATGCCCAGGAGAAAGGCCTCTGGTTTCTTCGGGAAAGTATATTTAAATACCTTTTTCAGTTCATTATATATCATTTCCAAGAAAGCCTTGATCCTTGGGCACATCCACCAAAGGTGAAAAAATGTACCTTCAATTTCTTTACATTTCCAACATTTGTTATCGGGCAAGTGATATATTTTTGCAAGCTTGACTGGAGTCATGTACCACCTGTACATCATTTTCATAATATTCTTTCTTAGGGCATTACATGCCGTGAATTTAATCCCGGTGGTCCACAACTTCTCCCAGTCAGCAAACATAATATTATATCCTATATCTTGTGCCCATTTTAACATTGCAGATTTTACCGTTTCTTCCTCAGTATTCCATTTCAACAGCAGATTATACATTCTTGAAAGTATCTTAGCATTGGGTTCTAACAATTCTGTTTCTAACTTTGATTTTTCCACCTGGAAACCAATTTTTTTAATCCAAGTTATAAACCTCTCTTATTTGAAAGTAATGTAACCAGTCTCGCACCTTCTCTTTAAGTTTGTCATAACTCTGCAATTTCAGTTTGTCACCTTCCTGTTCTAAAATTTCCCAATATTTTGGCCATTTAGCTTCCATGTTGAGTTTTTTCAAAGCTTTTGCTTCCATAGGTGATAGCCACCTTGGGGTTTTACTCTCCAGAAAATCTTTGTACCTTGTCCAGACATTAAACAATGCTTTCCTGACAATATGGTTTTTAAATGCCTTATGTGCTTTTACCTTGCCATACCATAAATATGCATGCCTAGTGGAGTCTGTAATCTGAAGTGTCTATAACCTGAAGCGTCTGTAACCCGAGTTACCACTGTACCACAAATGTTCCACTGTTTTGTTTTTGTCTGGCTTTCATTGCATTATAGTGCAATGGTGCTCCTCCAGATGGCAATAATACAATAACCTTGGGGGAGTGTCACTGAATCACTCATACTATGGGACAATGGATGGATGGTCCAGTGTACATCCACCACTGTTACTGCATCAATGACATGTCTCAGAAAACATCCATGAAAAAGCCACCAGTCTGGAGGGGCCCACAATGATTTACTCCCATTCCTGTTTTGTACAACCATATAGTCTCTCACTCTGATACTACTGTTTATCTCTCCTATGGTTGCTACTGAATTTCACCTAAAGATCAATTTGAAGTAAACTTGGAAGTTCATAGTTGGGCAAAAATATCGAAGGACTTTTCTTTTCATAAGCATTAGTCATGTCCCCTTTTGATAAGTTCACATAACCAGCCAGATTGTAAAACAAAGCTCTCTAATCAAAGTCATGGAAGATGATAAGAGGGAAATATAAACCTTTTCATGACAGTTAAGCCCCTCTGCTGGCAGCTGTATAATTTTTAAAAAGACTCGTATCACTTTGATTTTAGCCACTGTCGCTTTTGCAAAGAGCAATCCTCTCCACCTCCTGCCAGGTTGCCTGACCCACACATTGAGGAGTGCTGAAACTAGGGATGCAGGACAAATCTCATTCAGATCACATTCAAAGACGTTCCTACCTCATTTGCAACTTCTGAAACAATGGACAAACTGAAATATTGGCATTGTTTGAAAGATACATTTCTCTGAATTTTGAAATGCAGTTTTCCAGCCTAGTAATAAGTACAAAAATGTGCATACCAGGGTAAAGTGTGCTTAGAAGCACACATGCATTTTGGGAATAACATTTTAAATGGCATTATATCAGGGGAAATGGCTTTGGAAAATTTGTGTGAGGCAAAATAGCATACATAAATGTGTGCGTTAGGAGAAACTGGCACCAATGGATATTCTGAATATTCTGATGAATATTCATGAGGACTTAAAGAAAAATCACAGGCTAATTGGGAAATGTGTAGAACTGGAGATTGAAACACTGAGAAATGGAGAGGAACCAAAAAGGTCAGATTCACTCATCCCTAGCTGAAATAAAGTATCATTCAACAGAAAATTCAGGGCTTTATTATTATTATTTTTAGTTTTTTGTGTGTGTGGGAGTTGTGGGATGGAAATCCTCCTTCATCCCAATTTAGCTTAAAGTTCCTTTCTGCTGTGGCTGTTTGTAGCTGTAATGACCGCATCCATTTTGTTCTTTCCAGCAGAACACAGAGCTGGAAAAGTCAAAATGGCAAAGATAAATAAGTCTGCAAAGAATCACAAAACACATGAAGGTCATAAGGAGGGGGCAGCAGTTCAGTGTTAGGGCCAAACATCACTCCTCCTGCTGAAGTTGGGCCAAAACAATTGGTTCACGGTTAACAAACATGGCTGCAAAACTAGATGTTTAAACTTGGCTGAGCCCTAATATTGAGTTCTGCATTCAACATTGGTCCATGCCCTCATTGAGCAAAATATATTGTGCTAGAACTCAACAGGGAGGAAGGCACTGTGGGGTGCCCAGCACTTCCCCGATGTCATCCCCAAGTACTTCCTTCTGTATAAATTAAACTTCCCAAGCAAGTGGGAAGCATAAACTGGGAAGCAAAGCCGTAGAGGGTATTGCAGTAACTCCACTGAGCATCTTACGTTGCTCTGAAATAAGCAGCAGGATCCCCCCCCCCAGTAGATCGTTTCACTGCTTCCCTAAAGCTATAAGGAATCAAAGATCTGTAAAATATTGTTCAAGGCGTGATAGTTTCCAGCAGCGTGATAAACCACAGCATTGCCATTGCTCATCCTCTCTGCCCTGACCCTTTCCCAATTCTGGCAACAAACTTCATGCAAAAAATAAAATAAAATAAAATAGGTGGGGGAGAGAGATGCTGGGCTTGAAACTAAGCCTGGAAGGGAGTCCTTATTTTTCTCTTAAGTTACCATTTCCTGATTTTCTACATCCCCTTGCAACCTCCTCACATCCGTCACTTTGATTCTCAGCTGTGGTCCTCTGCCTTTTATCAATTTCTTCTTCTCCCCTCTGGCTGTTTGGTCGGCTGCTTATTCTTCTCAGTGGTGTTTGTGTCTCTTTCTCCTTGCCTGTTTCTTGCTCTGGGCTCTCTGCTGAAGCCCGTTCCCTTCTCTGCTTCTTATTGCACGTTCCTTTTCTTCTGCACTTACCCAAAATATCTGCATCCTCTAGCTGATAGTTAGCCTGTAGTCCCGTCTCCCTTCTTGCAACTGTGTGTGTTTTAAAGCATATATCAAATCCATGGAATCTCAGACAACAGCTCAGTGTTTCAAGCATGCAGGCCCAACTGCAGGGCAGCATACTCTGGACTCTTCCATTGGTCAAGGGACCAAGGGGAATTGAGGCTCTGCTACCCAAACTTCCAAGGAAGAATGGCACGGCAAAGGAAACACAAAACCTTAGCCAGATAGGGAGTAGCTGCAGGGAGCTTCCTTTGCTATAGTGGTGGACCCTGGGGTCTCAATTTTCATTGGTGCCCTGCACGATGCCAAAATTCAGCGCCCCTCCACTTCTTGTGATTCATTGTAAATCATGGTTGCATCATCCCTGGCAGCACCCCAAAACCCACTGTTTGTAGACCCCTAAATCCGCCATTGTTTGCCAGAAAGAATACTTTTTATGTTTATGTTATTATATTGTTGTGATATATTTTTATGATACAGCAGTGTGTGTGTGTGTACTTAGAATAATTTTGTAACTAAGAATTAGTGTTCCTTTCCTTTTTTTCTCCAAATCCCTTTTCCCTTTTTGTCATGTCTTTTAGACTGTAAAGCTGGATACACAGCACAAGTAAAACTAAAAAGCAGAGCAAAGTGAAGACCAAGAGGAGTCTCTTAATAGTAAAAATTATAATATTGAACATTTTGATGTTCATGTTACTGCACAATCTGTCCCCCCTCATCACTTAAAGTAATAACATCAATTATTAGCATGGGAAATCTATTCTGAACGAAGGGAAATCTTGAATGAGCAAATTTGCGGGGTGATGCACACCTAATTTTTACTCAGAGTAGACCCAGTGAAATTAACTAAAGTGAAACTTTAGTTACATTCATTCATTTCATTGGGTCTCCTCTGACCAAAACTTATTTGACTTGCCACCCTTGGAATCCTGCTCTGCTTTTAGAGCACCAGCATCACCTGCCGTATTGCTCTTTCTATTTTTATTTAACTACAATGGTTCCTTTTCTTAAAACAAGCTGTCATTTTTTTTAATGGAAGCTGTCGCTGGCATGTCACAAACAGGAATTTAGCAAAACTCCACAAAACTCAGACTCACCTGGTTTGATCCAGGCAGATCATGTGCCGGATCAGACCATGAGTCTGTTACAGTCTGCTTTAGAATCTGTATTCCTGCTGATCCCATTACAGTGGAACCTCGGTTTTCGAACGTAATCCGTTCCGGAAGTCTTTTCAACTTCCGAAATGTTCAAAAACCAAGGACCAAAGGGCTGTCAGCAAGTTCAATGGGGAAAATTGAGAAACGCGCCTCAGAAGCTATTCGACTTCCAAAACGTTCTGCAGCCGAGACATTCGGAAACGGAGGTTTGACTTACAAGGCAGTCCAAGCGCTGCCCATCCTAAAAATATTCTGATAAAACTAAGGGTTGTCTTCAACTAGGTTGTGCTCTGAGTAGACTCACTGAAATCAATGGACCTCAGTTGGTCTTGTCTGATTATGACTAACATTAGATACAACCCCATGGCCTCATCCCACCTACAGTCACATTGGCTAGGGAAGGGTAAAGGAAGATGGAGGATTGCCCAGGACCCTTGAAAATAAGGCTCCTCAAAGCTGGCAAATCAACCTTTAAGCTGGCATCAAGCATATTTGTTTATATGCATTTGCTGTTAGTTTTCCCCATCACAACTTTCTTCCCCCAAACCTCAGCATTAAATGCAATTGAAATGGACTTTGATATGGTGCCATGGGATTTTATTTTATTTTTAAGTTATAAGTGGGGCCAGTGTTGTAAGTTGGTGCTAAATGTGCTTCCCATGTCTGAAAATAATACTTCTATAAAGCAATTGGTTTTGGAATTGCAGCCTCAAGGGGCATCATCTCACCTTCTGAAAATGACTAGTGGATCAATGTCCTTGGATAATTGATGAATCGAAAGGCTCATCATTAACTGGCCTGCTGGTGTGCAGAGTGGAAAAGAGGAGGGAGGTGAAGGGGAAAGTAGGAGGGAATGAGGTCCATTTTCTCTGTGGGGCATGTCGGGAAACAGGAAAAAAATTTATAAATCAATCGTTTTTTCTTTTTCTCCCAGGGCAACACAACCATTAGCCCCTACTTACTGATGAAAAGTCACAAACTTTAAACATCCCCTTAATGGAAAGATGAGATTGGCTTGTTACTGAGTGAAATATACTCAGAGTTGAGAGTGGATTTCATGCCCTTTATTCAGCTCATAGTGGTGAGGAGGAATGAAAGTTTCCCCAAAATATCTGCTTTGTATACATTATTTACACAATGGGCTCCACGTGATTGGCTAATTCCGGGATTCTCCTGTAGGCCAATGAGGTTGTGGATTCACTTCCACCTGGAGCTGGATTGGGTGGCTCCTGTGGACCAATCATACTGCTGCATTGTTCTAGGACCAATTAGACTGCTGCATTCTGAATCCTATTGTTCTAGGACCAATCAGACTGCTGCATTTTGGATCCTATTCAACTCAGTACATAACACTGAGGTCCAGCAAACAACCCATTTCTTAAAGTTTTCCTTCTGCATCACTCAATATGATACCAATAACACCTTCTTTCTTAAGTATAAGGTTACATTTATACAAACTCTTAGAAATCGGGACCAGGTTATTTTGGCCATTTTGTATTCGTTTTTACATATAACCAGATATCCGATACAGAGTTTGGATTCTTTGTTAACATAAAATACCCACCCCAAAGCCCTATACAATTCCATTTTAATCATAATAGATCAAATGAGATCATGCCTCTTTTACAGGATGCCAAAATACAATACTGTGTCAATATTTAGTAAATATCTGTATATTCAGAGGGTGTCTAGAGCAAGAGAGGACTGGTTTCAGGATTATTTTTGTTGTTGTTGTTTATTATGCTAGGGAAAATTGTTTCCAAAAATATTTGTGTTACTCCAATCTGCATCCCAAAATGGGTTTGTTTGGAAAAATTCACACTAATATGCTGATGAATTTTCATGAGGATTTTTATTTTTAAAATCAAATGGCAGTGGAAATATGGAGAACACAGTTTAAGATTTGAGAAGTGGAGAGAAACTGAAACTGTCAGAATTATCAGTCCCTCACTATAGCAAAAATTGTGCACTCTGGCCATGAGAATTTCACCGGAATTTCCTCTCCCCTTTGATAAATGCAATTTCTTTTCTTATTTATTGAAGGAATAAAGGTAACATAAAATGTGGAAGAGAAAAAAATTGTATGGTGCTAGCAAGGGAGAAGGATTGAAAATAAGTGCTTTTAAAAGTCCATGAGTATTACTCAACTATGTTTTACTCACAGTTAGACCTATTGAGGGTAATAGACCTAACATATTCATGGTTGCTAATTTCAATGCATCTACTCTGAGTAAATCTTAATTGGCTACCACCCTTTCTCTTTGCACATTTTGAATGCTTCAATGCTGCAATCCCAAGGAGTTATTTACTAGGGAGTAAATCCCTTTCGATTCAGATTAGGTTTGCGGCTGAGGCAGAATTCTTGACTTCCTGCAGATTGGTAAAAGATAATATACACTCAGTTAGGATATTTCATTTCAAAAGGAACTCATGGGGCAGTGGGGAAGATACTTCATTTCAATTCACTTAGCCATGATTGGAAAAGTATATCTTAAAAAGATTCATCTGGGAGGAGGAGAGTGCTACATCTGAAACTGTTTGATTTTCCTGTGAAAGAGGCAGAAATTGAATGCACTTGAAGCTCAATGCTTTTAGGAATTTGCTTTTAATTAAAACCCGTGTCTCTCTCAGGCAGAGTAGAGTCTTACAAAACACCTTCTTTGTCTATTCACTGGGAAGCTGGCAGTAGAGATAAACTTTCTATCCCTTCACCAATGTGCGCCTGTAAAGTATTCCCTAAGGCCACTAATTTCCCCTACAGAGGTTGTCCTGTTCGAAGAATTCAAATTTCCCAGCATTTTTGTCTTCTGTAGAGCATGCATTTGGCCTACCATTAGCTTCACACTGAGAAGCCTCGCTGAAGTTTAATTTTCCATTTCATCTATTTCCTCACTGACTCTCCCATTCCTTTTTTTTATATATATCTTCTACCAAATGTGGAATACCTACAGAAACCGATACTCTCCCTAGGACAACTGTGGACTTCCGCAGAATTTTAAGTAGTGCATTGACCAAACATTCACAAAGCCACTATGAAGCAGCGTTCTGGTGAATGCTGTAGCGATCTCAATATTGCTGACTTTGCTGTGAAGCCTCATTACATCCAACACTGAGTTATAAAAGGCAGTGTAACAAAACATCATCTCACAGAGGTCAACGGAGGTTGGACCATGTTCTAAAATGTGCAACCAAGAGCTCAAATAAAGCAAGGTAGTATATAGGCCGATGTTAAAGCAATAGAGCTTTTGATTTTATTTTTATGTAGCATATTTACTTAAGCAGACCCTAGTCCTGCTGTTTTGGCTTAACAAACACCTAGTCGTGATGTATAAATTAGACTGAGAACCGAGCCTTGGTGATCAGAATTTGTGTAGAGATATTCTAAAGTTGGTTAGTGTCCATCCAAAACCAATAATTTGCAACTAACACTGGCAATTTATACAAGGCACAACTTAAAATTTAAATATAGGCATTGGGGTGATAAAACCAGGACAATGTGAGGCTGTAGACCTACAACCTGGGCTTCCATTTTCAGAAATGAGTCTCTGCTAATCCAGTTCGAGTATATTAAAAATGCCATGTGACTTGCTGAACCAATAGCACTTAGGGGACATGGCAGCTGTGAAAAAGGTAAAATCCACACTAGGAACACTAGGAAAAGGGAACACTAGGAAAGGGTTGGAAAGTAAAATAAAATGTTAACATCATAATGCTGTTATACCAGCCTATGGTATAACCACATTTGGAATACAGTGCACAGTTCTGGCTGCCTCAACTCAGAAAAGGAAATTTTAATAAATAATAATAAAAATAAAAATAATAATAGGGGGGTTGTTAACATGGTATACATTTTTTGTTATTTATTTATTTATTTATTTCTACCTACCCCACCCATCTGGCTGGGTTTCCCCAGCCACTCTGGGCGGCTCCCAACAGAATATTAGAAGCAGAATAAAACATCAAACATTAAAAACTTCCCTAACCTGGGCCGCCTTCAGATGTCTTCTAAACGTCAGATAGTTGTTTATGTCTTTGATATCTGATGGGAGGGCGTTCCACAGGGTGGGCACCACTACCAAGAAGGCCCTCTGCCTGGTTATACTGTGCTCTTCGGATGAAGGTTGGTATAGAAATTTGATAAATATAATTATTATTAGTAGTAATAATTAAATACTAGAGCTAGAAAAGGTTCCAAAAAGGGCAGCCAATGTGATCAAGCAAACAGAGCAACCCTCTGCCTTTCGTGTATCAGATTATATGTGATTATGACTGAAGAGCACATGTATTTCTTACTGATGGACTCATTGTCTTCACATACTGAGTCACTTCTGCTCAGAATGCTGAGTCATCCTGGGTCATTTTTGCTCAGTTAAATAGGCTTAGGCATGCCAAAGACTCAAAACTCTTTATTTTAACAGTGAGTGTTGGTTTAACTTACATTCAGTGCTTTTTTTCCAGCCAGAGCACTCTGGAGTGCAGTTTCGGCACCTCAGGTAGGCCCCATTGCAGGCCGGCTGTCTTCCCACCTGCTTTTTGGCTTTATGTACTCCTGAGAAGCCCCAAATGAACCTTTCAATTCAAAACAGAAGCTGGCCAGCATGTGCGAGTCTACTTTAAAAAAGAAAAAGTCTATGACTTCACCTTGCTCCAAAGTGCTCCTAGCTGCTCCTAGCCACAAGCTTCAGGATGGGGCCAATTCCCATTTCTTTTTCTTGAATCCATCTCCCATGTAGCGGCAGCAGACCTTAATCTTTCCAGCCAGACCTCTACCATTGCATCTGCATGAGTTTGCCCGAGGGCTCTTCTGATCTGCCCTAGAGAACAAGGGAAGGGGGGACACATTTATTTGACCTGCACCACAACCAGGGATAACTCCCAAACCAGCTAGGGAGACAGCTTGCTGAAGTTTTTAGCATCTCTACAGGTGGTGAACATGGCTGTTGTCCAAACAACATCTGCTCAGGGCTGCCCCAAGTCGCCCAGTGACTTACTGTAACAATTTCATGGTGAGTTCTGGCACCAATTTTCTTGAAAAAAGGGCACTTTCTATATTCATAGTCTTACTATCTATATTATGAATTTAAAAAAAGGAAAATAACCACTGCAAATGCATGTAGAAACCACTGCTGTCTTTTCAGTTTAATATTGAATATATCCAAAAGCAGACCTTCAAACCTTAGAGTTGGAACCAGGCTTATTTTATAGGGGACCCATGGAAATAAATTGAACTTAAGTTAGTTACGACTAATTAATATCCTACTGATTTCCTTGGGTTTGCTCTAAGCACAATTAAGTCTGGATCCGGCCCATTCTGCTGAGCCCACAACTACAATCATCTTGTCTCCCCTCTCTCACATTCACCTGCTTCAGAAATCTCCGGAACATTTGTCTTTACAATGAAATGTACTGAACTGCATTCTTAATGTGATTTTGAAACAGCCACAATTGTAGCTGCATGAAGCAAAAGACTTCCGTGGTTAACTGCCGTCTCTTTATGAACCGAGAAAGGGCAGCGAAATAGACAGTTTCCTTTGTTTTCTTGCTATTTTTGTACCAGCCCAAGGATGATAGATGCACTTTCTGTAATTAGCCCACTCTTAGCTGAAGTAGTTGCTGCGTGCCAACATATGCCGGCACCCCACATGTTTCAAAAATAGCATGGATGCAGGAAAGCTATCAAAGAAATGGTGGCGGGGTATATACGCAGTCCGAGGCTGAAAGAAAACGCAAGAAAGCCGCTGAAAGGCACAGCTGGCTCACTCATGAGGCTGGGTGAGGGGGCTGCCTCAGGGGACACCCCAAATGATTGTAAACCCCTTCCACTGCCCAGTTTTGCTCTTGGTCTCAAGGGACCGAGAGGGACTGGGGGGAAAGCTCTGTTGAATGCCTCCCATCTTGCCAAGTCAGTGAGAGGGGAGGCATTCTGCCACGTAGCTTTGCCTCTTGGCTGGCAGGTCAGGAATCTCCCCTCCGCCTGGTGGTATGACAGGGGTATAAGCATCTCCTGAAGGGAGGAGACGATGCACAGTCCCACTGCTAGGCAGGAGGGGGGAGCCCACAAAGCATCTCTCCCCTCATCCAGCACAGGCTTTGTGTGTCGTATTGTTGTTTTATTGCTGTGGCTGATGGCTGACGCAAATAAAGATTCATTCAATCAATCTGGCATCCAGCACAGGAGACTCCTTATGCAGTTCACACCCCATTGCAGGCGTGCCAGCATACCACTGAAAATAGGGACATCCTATTTACTTTTTATTACTTACTTACTTACTTCCTTACTGTACACATACATACATACATACATACATACATACATACATACAACCCATCTGACTGGGTTGTCCCAGCAGTTCTGAGCAACTTCCAGTATACAGTGGTACCTCGGGTTAAGAACTTAATTCATTCTGGAGGTCCGTTCTAAACCCGAAACTGTTCTTAACCTGAGGTACCACTTTAGCTAAAGGGGCCTCCCACTGCCGCCACGCCAGTGCCGCACGATTTATGTTCTCATCCTGAAGCAAAGTTCTTAACCTAAGGTACTATTTCTGGGTTAGCAGAGTCTGTAACCTGAAGCATCTGTAACCCGAGGTACCACTGAATATAAAAACATAATAAAACATTAAACATTAAAAAAAACAACCCCATCTCTATACAGGGCTGCCTTCAGATGTCTTCTAAAGGTTGTATAGTTATTTATCTCCTTGGCTCGAGGGTTGCATAACTCCACACCCTCCAACATTTCTCCAATGAAAATAGGTACGTCCTAAGGAAAAGCAGGACATTCCAGCATCAAATCAGAAACTGCGATGGCTTCCATAAATCTGGGAATGTTCCTAGAGAACAGAGAGACTTGGAGGGTCTGTGCCAGTGGGGCATTTCACTTCAGGTGCCACCCTGCTGAAAGGCAACAGAATATAAAGGTATGTGGTTATTCTAACAAGGCATTTATTGCCCTTGTGAGAAAAGTCTCAGTATCTATTGAAACAAGGTATATATGTGCTAAGGTAGAACATATCATAGAAAGAAATCTACACAAGTAAGGGGCCATAGATGGACTTTTCACTGGGCCATTGGGCCCTCAACTTGTACAAATTACCAACAATAGTTGCTGTATCAATTGCACCGCTCCATTCAGGAGTGTATACTTTATAAGACAATTTGATACAGAGCTAAGTCTTGTAAAAGATTTAAAAACTCCCGATGGGCTCACTAAACTTGCCCCGAAGTTTATTTCTAGAATTCTCCTCCCCCTTAAAAATAATAATAGTGATTTCCCATTGTATAAGACAACAACCAAGATTTCACATTGAGAAATAAAATACCGTACCTACCCCATTAACAAATATGGTCTGCATTTTTAATTTATACATACATACAGAAAAAAAAAATGATCTGTGTGAAGAACCGGGTGTGCAGCTTGGGAGTCATTTTGGACTCACAGCTGTCCATGGTGCTGACCTTTAAAAACCTAAATGGCACCAGCTCTAAATACCTGAAGGAGTGTCTCCACCCACATCGTTCATCTCAGACATGGAGATCCAGGACTGAGGGCCTTCTGGTAGTTCCCACATTGTGAGAAGTGGAGCTTCAGGGAACCAGGCAGAGAGCCTTCTCGGTAGTGGTGCCCACCCTGTGGAACACCCTCCCAGCAGATATCAAGCATATGAGTAATTATATAACATTTAGGAAACATCTGAAGGCAGCCCTGTATAGGGAAGCTTTTTAAGGTTTAATGTTTTACTATTTTTTTTATCTATGCTGGAAGCCACCCAGAGTGGCTGGGGCAACCAAGCCAGATGGGCAGGGTGCAAATAAATTGTTGTTGGTATTAGGCAGTGAATATCCAGATTCTGACTGCATATACCTTACCAAAAAGAAAAGAAACAAGTGACTGGATGCCACACTGGGCACCAAGGCCAGGGGATGCCACTGGGTGGAGCAACTATAACCTAGTGAATTGAGCAGAACAGAAGGCAAGAGGTCAGGGAGAGGAATTTTGGCCTTGCAAAGAGTGCTGCTGAAATTAGAAAGACCAAAGTTCACCCCAGGTCCCACTGATATGGAAGACATTGTTTACTGTATTGACCACTATACATTGGACCCAGGAGGTGATTTCTCACCTTATAGGAAATATGTCTCTCTCCCCCCCCCATAGCTTCTGAGTGGTGTAAATGCTTCAGTGACTCATAAACTCACCCTTTTTGCTTTGTTAGCCAAAGAGATCAGAAAGAAGACCCTGGATAATATAGCAGTGTACTGAAAGGGAGACACAGAGATCTTAATAGAGACCATTATTTGTGGTGTGACACCCCTTTTGCTTGTATTTATTTTTGATTCAGATTCATCATAGCCAATAACTAGTACAGTGGTAACTCGGGTTACAGACGCTTCAGGTTATAGACACTTCAGATTACAGACTCTGCTAACCCAGAAATAGTTCCTCGGGTTAAGAACTTTGCTTCAGGATGAAAACAGAAATTGTGTGGAGGCAGCGCGGCAGCAGCGGGAGGCCCCATTAGTTAAAGTGGTACCTCAGGTTAAGAACAGTTTCAGGTTAAGAACGAACCTCCAGAACGAATTAAGTTCTTAACCCAAGGTACCACTGTACAATAAAGTTATTTGTATTTGGAGTCCCACTGATATGCATGGGCAAGAACATTCCATTACTATCATTTTTATTCCTCTTCAATGACTGTTTTGGGAATACTGGGAATGTGTCTTGGATCCTAAGTTAAGAAAATTGATGGAAAGAAAGTTTTCTGCACTTCCCTGCCCTGTCTGGGGCACAAGATATCAAACCCAGGAGTCCTGGGTTCAAATATCAGTTAACCCGTCAACCCAGTGGGTGGGGTTGGATAAGATACTGATTGTCCGGATCCTAACCACCACCATCACCACCTATCATGCAAATTTTTAGTTGGGAAGAATGAAATACAGATTGTAAAGGACTTAACACTTTTATGAATGATGCATAAATGCTTAATGAAACAAATTAAACCTAAGGTGAACCTAAGGCTTGAGACCTAGGCTGAAATGAAGGCTTGGCTGCATTGATTGTCCATGTCCCTGGCACTTTTGGATGGCAGTGAATATATTTTATTTTACTCTTTTTTAAAAAAGTGAATGGGGGTCAGAGAAAGTATGCTAATTGAGAGTTCAATGTATCCTTGAGGTTATGTCATTTAGATCTCAGTGTGACGTTCTTTTCCAGAGAGGGAAATTTTCAATTACTAACACATTGCTCTTGCTGAGTTTCCTCTTTCTTTCTTTTTTCCTGTTCTTGGAACCTGCGTCTAGCTTCCTGCTGGGTGTTCTTTGTTCCCCCTATTTAAGGATAATATCAGTAGTCTTCCCTTTTTTAATAAGCCACATTAAGCTATTCTACCTGGTCCTCTAAGGGTGCTATCAGAGCAGTTCTCCCTTCTAATCAGTCTTTGTCTGATGGCACAAATATATATTAAATTGTCATTATGACACCTAGGAGAGCTCAGCTTAAGTTAACGTCCTCAGGTCAAGAAGTAATTTGAGTTAGCAGAAGTAAGCCACTGTTTCAAATTTGTCACGGTTCTTTCAATCTGTTACAGCTAATTAAGGTTTGGCTCATCTCCAGTGAACACCTAGCTGCAATTGTTCTTTTCCTTTATATAAAGATATTGCTCTTTACTTTACCCTTAAGACTTCAGAGTTGTAGAGCACTGGTTGTTAATGAATGTTTAAAGACAGGTTTGAATGGAACAAGGGTTAGGAAGGAAATCCACAGCATACATAGAAAGCACGCTTGTACCCCTTTAACAGTCATGGCTTCCCTCAAAGAATTGTGGGAGCTGTAGTTTATTCATGCTCTAACAAGTCTCAGCACCCTTTACAAACTATAGACCCTCCAAGTGTCCCTATTTTCCAGGGACAGTCCCAGATTTACAGAAAGCATCCCGGTTTGTGATTTGATCCTGGAATGTCTCTCTCTCACTTTTTTTCCTTAAAGGTAAAGGGACCCCTGACCATTAGGTCCAGTCGTGGACAACTTTGGGGTTGCGGCGCTCATCTCGCTTTATTGGCCGAGGGAGCCGGTGTACAGCTTCCGGGTCATGTGGCCAGCATGACTAAGTAGCTTCTGGCGAACCAGAGCAGCGCACGGAAACGCCTTCCCGCCGGAGCAGTACCTATTTAACTACTTGCACTGGCATGCTTTCGAACTGCTAGGTTGGCAGGACGTCACTATTTTCATCAGAGAAATGTTGGAAGGTATGGTAGGACATCCCTATTTTCATTGGAGAAATGTTGGCGTGGATGGAGTTATGTGATCCTCAATCCAAGGAGATGACTAGCTATACAACCTTTAGAAGATATATGAAGGCATCCCTGTACAGGAAAGGTTCACGGGAATCTTTGGGGGAAGCCATGACTATTAAAGTGGAAAAAGAGTGTTGTGTGTGTGATAATATGTAGCACTCAGACATTTGCTCCAGATCTCCGAAGGACTGCTTTGTTACAACTAGATTTAAGTGCTGCAGTCAAGCAAAGATTTTTTTTTTTTAATGAAACTGTGGATTTTCTGGTAACTTCTAAAAGAGTGTGGGTGGATGTCTTCTGCACATCTATGGTCTCAAACATTCTTACAGGTTTATTTTGGTACTTGGTATAGAAAATTCTGTTTCTGTTCTACATGCTGGGTGAAAGTCACCTTATTACCTGGTATGACTCTCCTTTGGTCCCCTGCTCCCTTTTCAATCCTTGGGACTTCATTCATCATTAAGGTACTGTCTACGTACGTTCGCTGCATTCCCCTTGGCAGTGGTTCCTGTTTCCTGATTTCCCTGGATTAGTATGCATGCAATACCTATTTCTTTTATCCCTGACAGAATATATATGACCACCCTGACCACCAAAAGGTCATGCACAAATAGAAGGATGCACCAATGCATTTTGGGTAAATCCACAATTGCGATGCATCACCATGCATAATTCAGAGTGCATTTGCATTCATGTCAGAAGCATTTAGGTATTCCAGTGATTTTTTTAATGTGGTTTTACGGGGGACCACTATTCTAGCTGGGTTGCTATCTATTGATCATCTATCCTCTATCTATCTATCTATCATCTAGCTATGTCCATGTACAGTGGTACCTTGGGTTACAGACGCTTCAGGTTACAGACTCCGCTAACCCAGAAATAGTACCTCGGGTTAAGAACTTTGCTTCAGGATGAGAACAGAATTCGTGCTCCGGCGACACGGCGGCAGCGGGAGGCCCCATTAACTAAAGTGGTGCTTCAGGTTAAGAACAGTTTCAGGTTAAGAACGGACCTCCAGAACGAATTATGTTCTTAACCCGAGGTACCACATCTATCTATCTATCTATCTATCTATCTATCTATCTATCTATCTATCTATCTGGATTGCCACCGTATTTTCCTACCCTACAGTTGCCATGTGGGAGGATGCTGAAAAAACTTACAATTTAAAAATCTGTCTGTCACACTTGGAAGTGCTTTGGGCTGGCTAGAGCTGTTTGACAGTGGAGCAGTCTCCCTTGGAAGGTGGTGGACTCTCCATCCTTGGAGGTTTTAAAGCAGAGGTTGGATGGCCATCTGCTTTAGCTGAGACTCCTGCATTGCAGGAACTTGGACTAGATGACCCTTGCGGTCCCTTCCAGCTCTGCAGTTCTATGACTGTGATTATTTACATACAGAGATATATGTGCACCGGCACAGCTGTACTGTTGGATGAGGCCCTGGATGCCTAAGTAATGGACTATCAATGGTTCAACTTGAGATCATCAGAGTGGTGGGAGGAAAGACCTGCCACTTCACCACAAGGAAAGGAGCACTACATCAGGATGCAGGTGTAGCTAATGAGATGTGCTCCATATGTTGCTTGGCCCAAGTTGATAATCAACTCCAGTCAGCATGGCATGATGGGAGTTGGAGTCAAGCATCATGGACAGTTGAATGCAGAGGAGATGTGGGAGGCACCAGCTGGCGAACACCCAAGGGGAAGAAATCTCAGAGAGTGGATTGGTGGTGGGGCGGCAGTGAGTGTTCAGAGGGAGAAGAGGAAGCAGACTGGGAGGAGGTGTTGGAAGCTGGAGAGGGAACAGGGTTTAGTGAGCAGGAAGAGGTTGTGGCAGAGAGAAGTCCAGAATCGGAGGCTAGAGACAAGGGGGGCGGGCAAGAGACAGAGATGAGGCAGGCTGCAGAAGAAGCTAGGGAGTCTCCCCATCCTGCTGTGATCAGCTCTCCTCCTGCCTGGTCTCACACAACACAAAGAGGAATGAAGAGGGTGGAACAAAGAGAGACAAGGCCAGGCATAGGCAAACTTGGCCCTCCAGATGTTTGGGGACTATAACTCCTGTCATCCCTGACCACTGGTCTTGTTAGCTAGGGATGATGGGAGTTTTAGTCCCAAAACAACTGGAGGGCCGAGTATGCCTATGCCTGGACAAGATGAAGGAGCCTCAGGTTGCTGGGGAAGGAACCGGGAAAGGAGCCTTAGAGAGTGGTGGGAACTGCCTCATTGATGTAAGACCTACTGGGAAGAGTTGCTGTGATCACTAGGCCTAGGCTGTTTTGGTTTGTTTGAATAGAATTAACTTCACTGACAATGGGTGTTTTCTTGCTGACCTGCTCCTGACTGCTCCTGACTGCTCCTGTCAGCTAGCAACATATGGAGGACACCATATGGGCTACTACCCCTGATGTACTCCTGGAGATTGTACAACTAGGTGACACTCCATTTTCATAGGAGTGAAAGTGTTCTCTCTCAAACCTAGCAGGAAGCTGTAACTGAGGGCTGAGTGTGGGTGCTCATTGTACAAAATGTGTCTTTCTCCTCATACAAAATGCTACATGGTATGTGTATATAAACTCCCATGGGACTGTAGGAGATTTTATTTTAAGAGGAGAACATTTGAGGAGTAGAAGAGGGGTTTTTTTGTTGTTCTCTGTAGTTCATACCTCAAAAAGGAAGACTCCACTGTGTGTTTTTCCATAAATACTAATCACCGAAAATAACTGCAAAACAGTGAAAGCATAGAGCGAACACATAAATAAATCATTGCATGATGTCAGACCAAACCTCCTGCCTTCCTGAAAGACTCCCGTCATTTCTGGTATAGTTGACCTTTTGATGGGGAGATGTTTGCATATCTCTGAAATATCCCCTTTTTATTATTGCCTGCTTTCAGCAGGTTGCAGCTGTATCGAACCTCATTAAAACAACAGTCTTTCAACCACTTACACTGGAGCGGCCCCATTGACTTTAGCGAAGCTTCTCCCAAGAAATCTATTTGAGCCTGGAAGCTTTAATCACCGTATAGAACAGGTGAGCGTGAAAGAAAGGAAATGATGGCAAGTTGACTGCATTTCAAAGAACATTTCCAAGGCTGAAGCACAAATCTGGAACACACTAATGTGGAGGTGGGGGGGAGTATTGTGTACAAGAAATATGGCTTTTGGAGGAAGTGATCCTAATGTTTCCATATATGTTTTTAATTGGTTTAAATGTTTTTTTAAACACACACACACACACACACACACACACACGTATTGTTATAGCTGTTGTTTTATCACTTTGGTGATAGCTAGCCTGGGCTCATTTCAGAGAGGAAGGGTGGGATACAAATTTAATAAGAAACTAAGAAGAGTCTGCTGGATCCAATATGTGTGCATTGGGGAAAGAGACCCATGTGTGTTGCCCTGAAGAAGGACAGGATATCAATGCAGTAATTTATTGCCTATTTCACTTTAGAGTTTAGATGCTATTTAGAGCTGAAGGGTTTCAGAACAGTTCAAGCTATAATGAGAAAGTAACATTTTGAAATCTTCAGAGTTGTTCTGCAGCCTTATGTTGAGATGTTTAGGGCAGCAGTTCAAGGTGTTGTTCTGTTGTTAGAGCATTATAATCCTGTATCTTTTCCTACATGGGAAGGGGCGGGGGAGCAGCTTGGGAACAAACAGCAGGAGTGGGAAAAGGTAAAAGTTCCCCTGCAGTTGTTCTGCTGCCCAGCACCTTCTTCCCAAACTGCTTCTCATTAAAAGAAAGAAACTGGAAGAAGTGACCTGGCTGCCTACAAACCATACATTTCAAGGACATGACTTTCCCCAAAGAATCCCGAGAACTCTAATTTACCTCTCACACAGCTACAATTCCCAGCACCATGAGCAAACTACAGTTGCCAGGATTTGTTGGGGGCTAAGTCAAGTGTTTGAAACATGCTTGTGAAAAGTATGGGGTGTATGCTGGCCCAGCAAAGCTTAAGGAACAAGACTATTAAAAGTAGCAACAGTTTCCGCAAGTATTATTAACAAAATGAATAAATTTTGCTTTAACGGGGAAGACATTTTGCCACTGGAGTGGATTTGCGGATGAAATCAGATTCTTTTGAAGACGAACCACTTCGTGAGATAAAAATGTATGGGCTGAATTCTGTGGTGACACAAGGGCACCATCATTTTGCAAGGGAATGTTTTGTCGTCGTTACCCAGACCTGACTTAGAGAGCAATGCTATGCACAAGAAGCTGGCGTAAAACAAGCTGCTGTAAATTAAGCTGGCATTACGTTATACCAGATCCAAACCCCATTCAATTGTGGGGCTTGTCAGGTTATGTGACCAATCTGAATGGGATTTGTGATCCAGCCCTACTGTTCCCCTGTTGGGGGACTTGCACCAGACAAGGCTCCGCCAGCAATGTCTCAGCCGACTGAGTCAGGATGAGCATGTTATGGCCGAGCCAGGGATGAGCATGTTATGCTGGCGTACCTTTGGACGAGCCAGGGTTGGAGACCTAATGCCGGCTGAGCCAAAGTCTCACTGAATCCTAAGTTGCTTATCCCAGAGCTTGTCGTAGGGCTGCCCCCTGAGTTTTAGACAGTGTTGGGTTGCCAAGACAACAGAGGTTCTTGTCAGTTTATTTGCTGCCTGCTGTCAGAAAGGCATGCTTTGGAGTTTACTCCTGTGAGGAAGCTTAGCACACATACTGTACCCCACATTACAAACATTTGCAACGTCAGCTCCCGAAGCCCGTAAATTGAATCTATACACCTCTATCATACATTAAATAATTAAAAAATGACTCATTTCTTTCAATACCGTTTGTCTTCAGTCAACACTGGAGCGACTATGTATGTGGGATGGGAAGAAATGCTGTGGGAAGGAAACAATATTTTATATTTTATAATCAAGGATGACTTATCTCTGTTTTCGGGGTGCCCGTGTATGATTAGTCCAACCTGTGCCCTGTCACAGATGTCCAAGTTTGATAACAACATTGATGTCACATGACACTAAGGTCACATGCTCTGCGATGGTACGAGGTCATAATGGCGGAATGAATGCACTTTCTGAAATCTTTCCTTTAAGGACGGTGGTAGTTCAGTGTGGTGGTGCTTACAGCCTTTGAACACTAAACCTGCTTTAGATGTGAAGAGCAAGTCAACAGATTCTTTGAGCAATGTCAGACAGGACTGAGAGTCTGGGTGCTTGGAAAATCAAGCAAGGAGTGGCAGTCCAAGGTCAGTTCGGTGTGAAGATCCAACAACTTTATGGATCAATGTGAACCCTATAGGTCCCTTCTGTCTTTTGACCTCTGTTTTGTTGGTTAATTATTGCTATGCTACTCTTTGGATGGGACATGAGTGGCACTGTGGGTTAAACCACAGAGCCTAGGGCTTGCCAATCAGAAGGTCAGTGGTTCGAATACCAGTGATGGGGTGAGCTCCCTTTGCTTGGTCCCTGCTCTTGCCAACCTAGCAATTCGAAAGCATGTCAAAGTGCAAGTAGATAAATAGGTACCGCTCAGGCGGGAAGGTAAACCGCATTTCCATGCACTGCTCTGGTTCGCCAGAAGTGGCTTAGTCATGCTGGCCACATGACAGCTGTACGCCGGCTCCCTCGGCCAATAAAGCAAGATGAGCGCCACAACCCCAGAGTTGGACCTAATGGTCAGGGGTCCCTTTACCTTTTTACTCTTTGGATATTAGCAGTGCTAGCAGCGAACTGCCACAGTGAGCAGAGCAGCAGTCCCTTTCTCTCAAAAGCTGCTAGACTGTCTTAGAGAATAAAGTATTTGGAGCCTATTATTAGAGTTTCAGAGTTCTGGGGCTTTGCAGTTCCAAGCCACCCCTCCCTCCCTCCCCCCTCCCTCCCTCCTCCCCCCCCCCTGTGTTGCAGGAAGTAGAATCAAAAGCCTCCTAGGGATGCCAACCCATATTAAATGTTTGTCAAGGTGATTCTGAAGAACAATAGCAACAACAAACAACCCCACAACAACTTCTTTATGGGTTGAGAAATGCTTGCACAGGAAGAACACTAATACCAATTGACTTTGGATAATAACTCAGTTGGTAGAGCATGAGGCATCTCAGGGTTGTGGGTTTGAGCCCCATGTTGAGCAAAAGATTCCTGCATCACAGGGGGTTGGACTAGATGACCATTGTGGTCCTTACAACTCTACGATTCTATCATTCTAATACAGATAATTTGCATCAAAGCAATTTGCATGAAGACAAGCTCAAGTCTGTGAATTTAGGACCCAGCATGGAACATGATGGTTCATTGCTTCTAATACAGTTGGGAATATATTTATATTTACCATATTTTATGGGGGAAAGTGACATGTGACTTGTTTTGTAGCCAGGGCCCCAATCCAGCTACACAGACAGGAAGAAGGCTTCCGTGAGTATATGCTTAGCTTGGTGAGATACTAAATGCACAAATAAGTACTGCGGAAGTGATTTCCTTCTCCATGCCAGCAGTCCTGGCAAACGGCTGTTGAGAGGGAACAGAAGGGATGAATACTGCCAACCCGAACCCACTTATTTTCCTTGCCACCTCTCCCAAAAAACTGATCAGAGGGAATTTTGATTTTAATGAAAGGTTCCATCTGTGCAACTGTCTCTTTCATATGAAACTCCATTGGATCCAAACTCAAATTAGAGTCCCACCTTTATGGTGTGGGTTTTGAGACACTTTAAAAAGCAATTCCTGCGCTGATGATTCTTACTTTCCAGAATCCAAACTTCTGTATGCAAAAGAGCCAAACCCTGACTCCTAATAAATAGTAATGTTGTGCTTTGTGTTGTTTGTTGCATAATTCATTGCTCATGTCTGTGTTTCTCATTGTCTGGTCTCCTTTCATGCTAATTTCTCCAAAGGCTGGATTCATCAAAAGGAATAACCAGGAGATATTTTTCATTTTAACAAATACAAATGGCACCCTGATGCTCCCCAATCTATTTTTGAAACGCACAAAATAGCGCTCGGAATAATGACTAGGTTTTGCATTTGTGATAAATTAAAATAAAAGCAATTGCACTTCATAAATATTGGAGAAAGATAAAAGCTATTAGAGCATCCATTTTATACTGTGAAAGTACTGGAGATAAGTCTCAATAAAGGACATATCACCCACTACAGCAAATATTTAGTTTCTATCTTAAAAAAAAATGTGATAGTTATAACACTAGTGCTGTCCCACTAGTTATATTGTAATGTTGGCATTGTTGACATGACCACCATTGTTATCAGCAATTGCTATTACTATCTAACACTAACACAGGTGAGTATTTCCATGACAAAAGTGCTCTCATATATAGATAGGGATGCCAGAGTTCAGTATTCGTGAATCGCAATATGAACTGACCCTGATCGGCATCTCCTGAACTCATGTGTGGATTAGAACATAGTTACCCATCAAATGT
Source organism: Podarcis bocagei (assembly GCF_964188305.1). Taxonomy (NCBI): domain Eukaryota; kingdom Metazoa; phylum Chordata; class Lepidosauria; order Squamata; family Lacertidae; genus Podarcis; species Podarcis bocagei. The sequence goes on along the minus strand of NC_138128.1, from coordinate 82,878,025 downwards.
CACATTACTCCCAGATGTTGGGGGAGTGGTTTTCAGCTCAAGAAATGTAATAAAATGCATTTTCAAGGGAAGATTTGAAATGTGCATTTTGAGAGAAAATACATTCAAAAATATTCATTCCACTGCAAATACAATTATCATGAGTGCGGTACTGATCGTCTTCAAAGTTGACCTAATGTTGCACAATGCCTTGGATGGACCTCTTATGCCTAGCCATTCCTTAGAGTTTCCGCTTCCTTGTAAGCCCCAGGATAAAGCGTTGCCTATAACTCACAACTGGGTTATTTTTGAGGCCAGTGCTGGATTTACGTATAAGCTAAACAAGCTATAGCTTAGGGCCCCATTCTCTTGGGGCCCCCCCAAAAAAAATTAAAGGGGAAAAGAACACCTGGGTGTACATTTCCAAATATAAGATAAAAAACAAATAAAATAAAATCTACATACATCAACAGTGTTTTGTCTTGTGTAGGCTCCTATGCTGTAAGTGATGGGCCCCGCCTGCTAGCCTGCTCCCTAAAATATCACTGGCTAGATACCTATTAGGGCCATAAATTACAATATAGCATATATTCAACACAAAAAACAACGACAATTTGTTGTTGACAAAGGACAGCTGGACATATAAAGGGCCTCAAGGACAAAGCTTAGGGCCTCATCAAACCTAAATCCGGCCCTGTTTGAGGCTGCTGCTTTTCATCATGACGTAAGCTCAGCTGGGTTGGCATCAGTGCTTCTCCAGGTTTTCTACATGTGAAAGGATGAGCCCTTTCTCTTGGCTTCCACTCCTCCTTCCTCCCTGTCTCCCACTGTTTCCCCTTCTCCCAACTCTTATGTCCCCTGCTGTCATAGGCACCACCAATTGGCAGGGCCGCCCATTTCCTGAGACAACATCTGTAACACAACAGCCCTCCCACAGCTGTCCTGTTGCCTTCCCCACCTTTCTCCAGGCCCAGTCCTTTGTTTCTGATCCCTTTCCTCAGTGCTTCCTGCCCAGAGCAGGCGACCATTTTGGAACCCACTGAGCTCCATTCACTGGGCATGGTATTCAGTCAAAGTGCTTTAATCACCTTTCAAAATATCTCATACATATCCAACAGTGATTGGAAAGCAAAAGCAAAAGAAAGCTCATGGGGGACAGGTCTCATCAGCACTACAGTGTGGTGGGATGCATCGTGATCCAAACAAAGATCTATTAGATCAGTAGTCCCAAGGTAGTGGTCTGCGGAACCCACCCATGGGGTCTGTGGCACCATTCAGAAGACCAAAGCTACCATAGAGATATCAACATTTTCAAAAATAGGGTGTCCATGGCTTAGCTTTTGAAAAACAGGGTCTGCTGTGCTTAGCTAATTGGAAACCACTGTATTAGAAGCTTTCCCCCTCTAAGGCCAATTGCAGCGCAGGGGTGTTTTTTGTCAGGATCACAGCTGGGAAGGGAAGGGTTTAACCTCCCTCTCCTTACATTGTATTCCTGGTGAGAATCGTCTCTACTCAGTGGAGTATTGCATTAACAACAGCAACAATACGTGACTGTGAACCACACAATGAAAGTAACATTGGTTTGAACCTTCCTGGCTCTCACTGGTGGGGGTAAGGAAACACATACTTTATCCGGATATGGGGAAACTGTCCTCAACATTATGGCGGCAGAAGTGGGGATTTAATGGGCAGCTTCTGTTTTTGGCTGTTCACATTGAGACTTTAATTGGGCTCTGTTTGACCCCTATGCAAGGTTACGCAAATGCTTTTCCAAGGATAGAGGTTTTTTTTAAAAAAAAATAGGAAAACTCTGAGCAACTAAGAAAAGAGAGAGGTGACACCATGTAAGTAAACTACTGAAGTCACTAGTATGAATTTTGTTGTCCTTAAAAGTTCAGTCAACATGAAAAAAACAACAGCCTTTGGGTTCTTCATATATATTTTTAAAGGAAATCCTCAGTGCTGCAGTCCAGAAGCATTGCTTTAATATTAACACAACAAATGAATGAGATGGAAAATTAAAAGAGATTACGCTTCCTGCTCGGCATGTTTTCATTTTAATAGTTTGCAGTTTAACAATTACAAACAAGCCTTTCATTATTAAAATTGGTGTTTGTTAATCAGGCTTAAGTTCTGTTTCATAATTAATTCTGCAAAGAACTTGATGGATCTGGTTATTAAAAATGTGACAAAGCAAAGCACAAATGAATTTTGGACTTTAAAATTATCCTTCTTTAGCACACTTGATAGTTGACGTTCATTAGCATAAATGATTATATTGCCAGAAAATGGGTGAATTGTAAAATGTAAAAATAATGCAACTTGACACCCACTCACCCGCTATCTTTTTCCTCACCCTTATATTCAATAATGAAGGCATTTCCTGCTGGCTCGTTTGAAGACATGTGATGTATCTGATCAGATTTTGACTACCAGTTGCATATGGAGCGTAACATGTGGGAAATTATTGGACACACCTATAGAGAAGGAAGCCCAGGATGGTCACAGAGTGGAAAGGAACTGGAACAATCTTGGCTCTCAGACAACTGCCTCATAGTATCGTCTTCCTTCTTCCTTACATATTCCTCTATCACTCTGTGGGAGGGTGGCAAATCTGTAGCTCCCTGGTTGTTGGACTTCAACTCCCATCAACCCCCAGGAACATAGCCAATGATCAGGAATGATAGGAGCTGTAGTCCAATCACATCTGCAGGGCCTCCATTTCTCAGTCTGTTCTGTGCTCTCCGGGAGCATAGCCTGTTGTAGAATAGGAAACTATAAACGGACCAAGTCAATCTTTATCGTTTTGAGTGTGCACCAAAGAAAAGGATGGGCACACATAATGGAATGCCAGGCAAAGCGTTGGCTGACTATGGTGCCAGTTCTCCAGGAATGGCAAACAGGCATGGAAGCTAAAGTTCTAGCAGAAAAATCAGGTATGGGAGGAGTGCCAGTCAGTCAAGACTGACCTGGTGCAATCCTTATGCCTACATGACATAGTTGTGCAATGCATAAATGGCCTGGATTTCCCCCAAAACTTGTTAAGCAGCTAGTCAAGTAATGAAGGGTTGGGATCTCATTCTGTGGATACTTTGGCATGCAAACTCTCTGGTTACTTGACTTTTGATGCAAAAAATGGCAAATGTGGTGGCAACTGCTGACAGGCAGGGGCAATTAGGGCAGAGGGCCTTCTCGGTAGTGGCACCCACCCTGTTGAATGCCCTCCCATCAGATGTCAAAGAAATAAACAACTATCTGACTTTTAGAAGGCATCTGAAGGCAACCATATTTAGGGAAGTTTTAAATGTTTGGTATTTTATTGTTTTTTAATATTCTGTTGGAAGCCACCCAGCGTGGCTGTGGAGACCCAGCCAGATGGGTGGGGTATAAATAAATAAATAAATAAATAAATTATTATTATATTCCGGGTGGGGTGGAGTCTCTGCTCAAATGTGTTTTGAGTCAGATGTGCCTCAGTGTGGAAAAATATATATGCCCTGATGCAGTGCTTTTTTTCTTAAAAAAATGTATAGGGGTACTTCATTTTCCTACTCATATTGAAATACTGCACCTCAATGAGGCCAAACTTAGATTCACAAAATGTTTAGGGGTCTACGTACCCCTGTGTCTCGCCAGAAAAAAAGCACTGCCCCGATGACATCTATATGACATAAGTCTAAACTGAACTCTCACTTGGCACATTTCCTCTGCCCCCCACATAGTATCAAGCTATAAAGGAAAACATAGTGATCCAAAGGTGTTAGGAACATTGGCAATCAATGCAGCTAAGCATTCATTTCATTCTGTTTCTCAGTCCTTAGATTTTTTCCCTCCCCCTCCATTATAATTTAATTCATGAAGCCTTTATGCAGCATTCATAAAAGTGCAAAGTCATTAAAATATTTACCGTACTTCATTCTTTTCAGCTAAATTCTGCCTGGCAGGTGGTTGCTTATCAGAGAGGAGGAAAGCCCCATTGCGCAAACAAAAGCCCTTGTGCAGGGCTTCTCCTGACAGGCACCTTAGGTGAATCCTGCCCTATGTTTCTTTGGATACATCTTAATTTGAGTGTTATTTTATTGAAAACAATAAAAGGAAGTTTAAAATACTGCAGGAGGAGAGAGTGAGGTTTGGAATCTTTCTCCCCCTACTCCCCCTTCTGATCAGTGGGATTTAGCTTTCATTTTTTATCCATCCTGCCTTCTCAGTACACACCCCATTGGACTGTAACACAAACATTCAGAGTCACACTCTTAATGACATGAATTTTGAGCTCTAGTTTCCATGTCTCTTGTGCCAACGAGTCATTTTTTCAGCATCCAAACTTCCGCAAGAGCCAGAGCCAGACTTTGGTTCGTAATATGCTACTGTGGTATGCAAATTATACAATTTACTGTGGGGTGTGTGTGGGGAGCAAAGAAAGATCTGGTATGTTCTATGATAGTATTAGCTAGATTCACCATTGGCCAGCAGTGGAAGAATGCACTGGGCCAAAGACATTTTATTCAAACTGGCATGGCTTTTATTACATATGTAAACAATACACAAATGCAGAGAGAAATCCCTTAATGATATAACTTATTTTAGAACAAACTGTAAATCTTCATTTCTTTCTTGGATTCACAACCTTCTGTTTGTCCTTCTGATTGTCTTCAAGCTGGAGTACTTTCACAAAAGGTCAAATTGTGGAGTGGAAAATAGATCTGACTCATGTGTGGGTAATTAGGAAAAAAAATTGGCTGAGCACCTAGATTCAAAACATGGGGCTTTGTGTTCTTTTCAGTGGGTGAGAACCCCCAGCAGAGTCTAAAACACTCTCAGAATTAACCAACAGCACAATGTTGGCACATAGGTTGTTAAGCCCTTTTGCATATCTCATTTATTCCGTCTGAAAACGCTTGCACCTTCTCTCTATCCCTCTAGCAATGAACAGACCACACACTATTAAGTAAGTTTAAACTGTTTTAATTACTAAATCCAAAGGTCTGGTTCATGTATTATTGCATGCAGCAGCAAGGAGAACACAGGTAGATTATTCTTCGGTGCAAGATACATCATGCAACTTGGAGCAAGTTCTAAATGGGAACCATTTAGAATTGAGATCCAGTGAGCTTGCCTCTCTTCATCTAGACAGTCAGACCTTGGGCTTTGTTTCAGAACCAGCCCAGAATAATTACAGACCCCTGTGAACTAGTTTTTAGACATCAATACTGACACCATCAATCTAAGCAATATTAATGTTAATTAATATATTATAATGTGTTGTTTTTAATATATGTACTTAAAGCGTGGCTTGAGGTGCTTGTAATTATATCATCCTTTTTTCCTTTATCCTTCTAATTCTCCCTTCTTTTCTGTATATACCATAAAAGCACACAGATTATATTTGTTATCCAGTGTATTTTATTTCAACACATATGAAGGGATTTATATTATGATTTTCCATTAGAAACATAGAATTTAGAGAATATATATATGTGTGGGTGGGTGTTTATTATGTATTATTATTTCACAGTGATCTATAAATATGTTTTGTGTGTCATATATTATGAATAGTTGAAGTTTTCCATACATAATGATGGTTTATTTAATATAAAAAACTTAAGAGAGGTTTTATGGTATTATTCATGTATATAATTATCTGCATAATGGTTTTCTTACATATTAATTACATGATATTTCAGTGCCCACAAGGAAGGTTATCAGTAATGGAAACAATGACATTTTATTGTTTTACAAGAACAATTAATTATTTGATTTTTTAAAAATACATATTTCAACATCTCTCTGAGTTTTGACTCTTTTGCTGTCCCCTTTTTCCTTCCACTTGCTATCAAGTTTGCCCTAACTGAGGTTTAGATTAGTCCTCATCCAGCCCATTACCTTCTCAGGGCATATATACAGAATAGGTATGACAGATAAACAGAACAGATCTGTATAGAAGTAGAACATTTGAGTTTTGATTTCTTTTTTCATCTTTGCTAATTTAGTTCTAGTTTTTCAGTGTTCTCTGTGGGGATAATCACATCCTCTTTCAAGTTGGCTCTCTGGTACTTTCAAATAGCGACTGCTATCTCTTCAAGGACTCACGTTCCTTTGCTCAGACATAGCCCAGCACACAGAGATGACTTCACTGGCAGAACACAAACACCAGAGCACTCTCGTCTCCTGTCAGGATGCTGTCAGTGGCTCCCAGCTGGTTGCCCAGGAAAGTATAAAGACAAGGAAAATTTCTTGCCATCCTTTTTTTATTTCAATATTAAAGAGAGAGGCCATAGAACCCAGCCTCTTGGATAATGGCATTGTCCTGAGTGAATCTTCAACCCCCCGTCTTTCCCACTTCCTCATTTGTCATCATCATCATCATCTCCTCTATGGGTACTGTCTTTGAGCTCTTCGCTCTCCTACTTTTAAGGCTCGCCAGGTTCTGGGAGATGGAGAGTCTGGAATGCTTTCTAAAGACAATGTGTCAACTAGCTGCTGTTCCGGTCCTGCCTCCTCCTCTCCCATTATTTCCCAGCTCCACCCCCATCTGCCTCTGAGCTGTGACCTCCCTCAAACCACTGTTTTAAAGCTATACTGTCTTCTTCTTCGTCCTCCCTGGAAGAGTCAGGATGGGGTGGCAGACTCCACGATTCCTCCTCTGCTCAGTCCCTAACACCTTCTGTGGTTTCCAGCACCCTGGTATTTGGAAGCATTTCTGCCACTGATAGCCCTCTCCCCCATGTAGTTGTCCAGTCCTCTTTTAAAGCTATCCAAGATGGCAGCCATCACTGGCTCCTGTGGGAGTGAGTTCCATAGCTGACTATGCGCTGTGTGAAGAATACTTCCTTTTATCAGTCCTAAGAGATTTGCTGGCACATGAGGAGGTGAACAAGCCCAAGATGTTCTGCCTGTTGCATTGCCTGTTGCTGGCAATAATTGTTCTAGAATAGAGCTAGAAAATAAAATAGATATTCCTGCTTTCAGTTACCATATACATACACGTGCATGGTCACCAATGCCAAAAAGAACAATAGCAGTTGCCAATGTAAAAACAAAAACAAAAAACCTGCTTTGGGTGACTGGGGGAACCACCAAATTAATAACAGAAAATAAATTCCTATAAAATTTCACTGGGAATCCTGGACAAGTGCTCACAACAAACAAACGTAGCAGTATTCAACTAAGTTTTACTCAGAGTACACCCACTGAAATTAATGGCCCTAATGTAATCATGTTCATTAATTTAAATGTGCCTCCTCTGAGCAAAACTTAGTTGAATATAACCCATAGTTGTGCATACTTTTTACAGAGAAGCTGCCCCAAACCACCAACAAATTGCAGAGCCCACCTTTCTCCGTGGACTGAACAGTGTTTTCCAGTGCTACCCTGGTACAACAATATGGAACAAAGTCATGATGAATCTTCATGATTTTTCCATGGGGATTGTTCCCTTGACGCATGCAGAACTGTGGCATGAATTGGTTAGTTCTAAAGGGGCAACCCAGGACTGTTAACAAGGGACACCTTTCCAGACCTGTGGGAAAAAATCATCCCTCACTTGTTGGCTAGTTCATCTCTCCTTCAGGCAGGCAGCATTGGCACAAGGTCACAAGGTCATGAACTCTCCTTCAGACAAATAGTAGCAGCATGACGTCACAACCACCAGTCTTCTCCTATAGACAAGTACTATCACCAAGAAGTATCAGCTTGAGGCAAAGGTGCCATTTTCTAAAAAAACATTGAGGGGACCTGACACAATGATGTCTTGATGTCACTCTGTGCCTGGCTCCACGTTCACCCTGAACAATCGGGGCTCAGCCCCCTAAAAACAACATTGAGTGCCCACAGGGCTTGAGGACACAGTAGCCAGTCTCTCACAGACAGGTAGCACCAGCATCATCACAATGTCCAGCCTCTCTTCAAGGAGGCAGCATCACCATGAGGTCACAATAGCAGTTTCTCTTATGGGCAGGTGACATCAGCCTGAGGTCACAATGTCCAGCCTCTCTTACAGGCAGGTAGCATTTCCCTCTTTCAGGGAGACTGCATCAGTATGAGGTCATACTTGGCAGTCTTTTTTATGCTCAAGTAGCAAGTCTCTCTTACAGGCAAGGAAGAGGGCAGGAGTTGGGCGTCATCAGAGTACCGAAGACCCCTCACTCCAAATTGGCAAGTGAACTATCTTACTAGTTTATGTAGATGTTAAATAGTATAAGGGACAAGACTTGCAGAACCTTGTTGCATCAATGCCATAGGGCTGAGAGAAGGGCTTATAACACATGCCAGGAGTAGGACTTTTGAAAAAATGGTGTCCCCAAATCTCTTCACTCCAATTTTCTGCCCAGGAGGCCTACAAGGAAAGCTCTCAGTCACACACACCGCAGTAAACCTGAATTATAATTTTAAATTTAACAGAAAAATAAATAATGTAAACGCATTTTGGTTTTTTAAAAGCACAGCATTACAAAATGAGCCTCACTACAAAGATATGCAAAACAGCACAAGGGCAAGGTTAAATTACTGAAGGATGAGTAAAAAAGTAAAGGGGGAAAAGAAGGATTTGGGTTTTTGGGGTTTTTCTTTTTTGTAGAATATATTGTTTCACTAGGTTTCTATGTAATCCGGGAAATAGAGTATTCATTCACTTAATAGATCAATATCATATTTGTGTGTGTGTGTATTCTGAATATGATTAGTAAATACAGAACATACTTAAATATAGATAGGGTTACTAAAGCTGTAACTTCATAGTACCTATTGTTTTTCCTTTCCCAACTTTTTAAGAGTTTTCTTCTCCTTTCTTCTTTTTCCATATCCAAGCAGGAAGTCCATGGTCAAATAATAAAACCAAACAAACTATTAATGTTAGCAACAAACTGAAACCATATCTCTCCATGATTTTTTCATCTTTTTCATGATTTTTATTTTTAAATATTGTTAACAGCATTGTGCTCACTTTTTTCCTTTCCCCCCTTCTTTTCTTTTCTGTTATGAATAAGTTAAAATTTTTATCGTTAAAAAGAGAAAGCTGCTATGCACCTGATTCAAGCCAGAAGTCCTGTTTTTGCTTCCCTTTTTGTTCTTTTGTTCGTTTTTATGTAAGTGGGTAAGCACTTTTTTCAGTTTAATGTTTTGCTTCTTCATTGTTCTCTTCTTCTTCTTTTTCTTTCACATTCGTATTGTTACTAAGGTGTTTTTTTTAATTATAAGCTTTATTTTTGTCCCATTCACTTTTTCTATTTCTTTTTTATTATTTTTACATTGATATGCTTTTAAAATTCTTCTTCTTTTTTAATGGTGGGTTGGGATCCCACCTTACAGAACTCCAAAGGTATTCCACAGACAAGTGCTACTGAAAAGGTCCTAAACGTTTGGGATTAGCAACCTCACCACTGAAAAGGAAGGGACCCAAAAGGGAAGATCTTAACAAATAGAAGGCAAACTCTGAAATACCTGAATGGATCCAAGTCCAGGTTAAGACCTTGGAGTGCCAGTACCTTGAACAGACTCCAGAAATGAATAGGAAATCTGTGGAGGACTTGTAATATCTAAGTAATATGGTACAATGCTTGGTAAAAGCAATTCAAATTCCCACACCTACGCTTGCAATGGCTGGCAGCTCTAAAAGGACTCCTGATTCTTCACAATCCACTACTTTCCTCCTTCAGCTACAGCAATTCATTGATCTTGCACCTGAGCTTCATCTGTGTCATTTGTTGCTGGTGTTCTTATGAAGGACTTTGAGCAAACACAGCTGCTCACAACAATTTGTTTCGTATTGGCTTTATGATAAAAGCAGCAGCAAAGAATTGCATAGCTTGGTGGAACTGATCTCAGTTCCTTGAATCAAGTCAAACAGCTAGTCTACATTTCCAGAGAAGTAGATGATGTCTCTCTCTTAGAACTAGACTGCACCACTTTAGAATGGAAGTTACTATTGCATTCATTTTTATCCTGTCCTTCACAAAGTTCAGGGTAGTCTACATTGTTCTCCTGCTCCCTACAACGACCCTATGCAGAGGGTTGGTTGATGGGTGCGATTGGCCCATGGTCTCCAAGTGAGCTTTATGGTGAAGTGGGAATTTGAACACAGAGCTTCCTGCTTCTAGTCCAGCACTCTAACAACTTTATAGAACTGGATCCCCCATATAAAAATAACTTCCTGAAAATGGAAACGCCCCCCAGAAAAGGAGTGCCAGGGTAAGAACTAAACTAGAACACTTCTCCATGTAACTTTCCATGGCAAAGAGCTTTTGATTTGAGGATGATGATAATTGGAGGTGGGGAATCAATGTCATACCTGCAGGCATAGTACCAAAATGCAACATAGGGAAGCACAAAGAAGCGGGAATAGGAAAATATTTAGCTGTGCCTTTGCAATCTACCCCCTTCCTATTCAGGTGGTTTAGTCCCAGAAGGACTGTACTACACACTTTATGCATGAGTGTATTAGCTCAACTTTTAATAATAATAATAATAATAATAATAATAATAATAATAATAATAATAATTTATTATTTATACCCTGCCCATCTGGCTGAGTTACCCCAGCCATTCTGGGTGGCTTCCAATCGAGTGTTAAAAACAATACAGCATTAAATATTAAAAACTTCCCTAAACAGGGCTGCCTTCAGATGTCTTTTAAAGAGAAGATAGCTGCTTATTTCCTTCACATCTGAAGGAAGGGCAGGCGCCACTACTGAGAAGGCCAGCCTGGTTCCCTGTAACCTCACTTCTCGCAATGAGGGAACCGCCAGAAGGCCCTCGGTGTTAGATCTCAGTGTCCGGGCTGAACAATGTGGGTGGAGATGCTCCTTCAGGTATACAGGACCAAGGCCATTTAGGGCTTTAAAGGTCAGCACCAACACTTTGAATTGTGCTCGGAAACATACTGGGAGCCAATAATAAGGCCTAAGGGAACTGTATGCAATCACATGCCATCAAAACATATACCGGTAACTTTTGGGGCGGCCCTAATTTGAGGGACTGAGAATGCCATTCCACCTAGGGGAGTGGAATTCTCTGTTTGAATTCCATTTGCTAAAGAAGTTGACAAAGGGAAATTGCATTGGAAAAATGTTCCATGGACATGGCTAGCTTCTCATGGGATCAATGTACCAACTTGTTCGAGGTCACTTCGTGGGTCCCTGAGTGAGTGCCACTGAATCAAATCAAAGAGTGGAAAGCTGCCATCTGGATGAGCCTTTTGAAGAGGAAGCACTGAAATCTGAAACATGAGATGCCTTAAAAAAACACGAAGAAAGTGTTCTTGTTTTTAAAATGTCGCCATTCGAAAGCGAGAAATGAGACCAGAGTCATATTTTGTTCTCTCCCTGTGCTTACTAGCGGGGGGCAAGGGGAGCTCGGCTATAATGCGTTAAGACTCTCAATGCTACGTACTTACAATTTCAAAATGCATCCTGTGGGATTTTACAAGGGCAGGGGGAGATGAACGAGGATCTGTACACTCTTCAGGCCATGCTGAGAATTTTAGTGTTTCATTAGGTTCTGGTGGATGCTGTGAACTAACAGATCATCTGCCAGCACTTTGCACAAGGCAGCAGTTGCTGAGCTTAACTGATATGTATGAGCATGTTCCCCAGTGAAGTTGATGAATGGCCTTCAGTGATTGCAGTTCCATATAGTGAGGGATCCATGCATGCATTCTTGAGGCAGTTGCCATGCAACCATTCAGCATTCCCTTTGAATGGGCAAGATAGCCCCCGAGATGGAAGTGTGTAATTTCTGTTGTCTGTAAAAGTCTGCTCCTCCGACTAACAGCCCTGCCCGTTATCTTGGCTTAATCACCTAGGGCTGCATGAAGACTAATCTCCAATGCAGAGCTTATTCCTACCAGGATGTGAATATTTCATAGAGAAATGTTGATATCAGAAGGCATCAATATTCAATATGACTGGGTGGGAAGAGGCTGTGATAGTTTGCGATAAAGAAATTTCTAATTGCAAGAGAGGATTCTCATGTAGGTTTAAGCCAAGAGGGGCGAGAAAAGAAAAAAGGGAATAATAGCTTGGTGGAACAGCACTGCTGAGAGAATAAATTATATTAACTCTAGAATCGCAATTGCTGTTGGTAGAAATATGGTGAGAGTGTATAATAACCTCTTGGAAGGAAAAGTTACCAGTTTAATTTTCTTCTATTCTGTAGGCTTAGCCAGTTGTGCAAACAAAGCAGATGTCTGTGGATCACATTTTACTAACAATGCTATTAGGGATTCTAGAGGAAATTTATTTTTCTGAACTCCAAAATAAATTGACCTCCTGGACAAATGTGCAGATGGGAATTTACATGTGAATGAGTCATTATAATTCATATTTTGCACTTCTCTGAATTTTGCAATGCAGTTTTCACCTAGGACAAGTATCAAAATGTGTTTAGAAATGCTTGTTTTGTGAGAAAATATGTTTTAAAAATGGTATTTTTTTATTAGGCTTCTTAACAAAAAAAGTAGAGATTACTAAGGAAATGCTATGGAACAGACTTGAATGAAGATATGTTCAGCTCACACATAGCATAAAACAGAGAAGGGGAGAGGTGTGCACTTATGTTTGTCTTAAGTGCTATCTTTTATTTGATTTTAAAAAGGTATGAACTTCCCCAGTATAGTTCCAGAACAAAGCATGCTACTTCCCATTTCCACATCTAAAGCAATGCGGACAATTATAGATAGGGTGGGCTGCTAGCTTTGTACACCTTTCAGGGTCTAGTACAGGTGAGGATTTTGGAAAGGCAGAAAAGGAGCAGGGCAAAAAATAAACAGAAGAAAGGAGTGGAAGCAAAGTATCCAGACATTTAAAGACTTTTTCAGTCTTGCCACCTAATATATGTATACACACATATACATTATACACACACCCCCCCCACACATATACACATACAACTTAAGATGCTGAAGACTCAACGCTGGACTTTCAACATGCAAAATGTGCTCAGATTATGTATTAAATACATAGTTTGCATAAAACTATAGTTTTAAATGAATAAAGAGACAATGGATAGGTAGAGAAACAAAAACTATCATTTGCTCTAATGCTGACTGAAATCTCGTGATTAACTATTTCTAGTTTTCTGTCTTTAACCTTTTGCAAACATAGTGACATCACATGGTTCCAGGCAATGTGCCGAGGGTATGAATATCTGCACAACCATGAAGGACAGAAGTTCTGACAATTCCTATGCTAGATGACCACCTTTGATAGAACTTGTTATCCACTACAATAAAATAATCCAAGCAGACTCCTAAAAATATATTTGATGAAGGTTTGTAGAGCATCTGCTTTCAGTACAGAAGGTTCCCTGGCACCTCCATGTGGTTCTCGTGGGAGAGACTCCGAGCCGTTGCTAGTTAGTGTAGAAAAAACTGAACTGGGTGGACTAATGATATATGACTTTCTTTAAGGCAACTTCCTGTGCTTCTACTAAGAGAATCACAATAAGCCTCATCAAAACAACTTAATCCTTATCTAAAATGTGAAAATGGACACATGAATCAGAGAATGAGAAGCCATTGGCGGTGTAATGATCTCAGGCAGGCAAGCAAGCTCCGATAAGAATTAACGAGTCTCTGGCAGTTTTATGGTACGTTTATTCTACAATTAATTACAGAGAGCGACTCCAAGACTGCTGCCCCTTAGCTATGAGTTGCTCACTCTGAGTGTCCACCCCCGTCATGGCACGAAGGGCACCAAAGTCCAGTCCTTCCATTGCATTTTAACCCTTTCAGCTCTTCTGGTTTGGGGAGAAGGTGGGTGGAAATCCCCCCCCCCCGCTCTCAAAAGAAGAGCCCTCAAGAAGCTGTTTCTCTCCTGGTTGCATAACAACCCACTCAATGCCGTCTATCTCTTCCCCTCCCCTTGCCTGCAAGCTGTCCGAGTCTGAGAACTCTTGGTGTTTTGTCTGCATTCTTTCATCTCCAGAGTCAGACTCTGGCTCTCTCTGTACAGTGGTACCTCTGGTTAAGAACTTAATTTGTTTTGGAGGTCCGTTCTTAACCTGAAACTGTACTTAACCTGAAGAACCACTTAGGTAATGGTGACTCCTGCTGCTGCTGGGCGATTTATGTTCTCATCCTGAAGTTCTTAACCCGAGGTACTATTTCTGGGTTAGCAGAGTCTGTAACCTGAAACGTCTGTAACCCGAGGTACCACTGTACTGGCATTCCTTCGTCTTGAGAGTTTGACTCTTCCCCGGCATTTGATTCAGCCACATCCCTGACAGGCGGCTTATGTAAAACTGGGAAGCATTGTTCAATGCTTGATACACTGTGTGGCTTAGCTTGATACGCCATGTGACTCAGGATATATCATAGGCGCCAACTCCTATGGGATTCAGGGGCTTTGGTCCCCCAATAACATATTTGATTGGTCTGCCCCCCAAAAAAAGTTGATGGGCATTGCCATTCAAAGGGTGTGGGTGCACTACATCATGTGATCAATTAAGTGGGACAGGGCTTACCTAAGCCCCTCACCCCCAATAGTTTATTCAGGTTGGCACCCCTGAGATGGGTTCTGAAAGACACAAACAATGGCGCTGTGCTAACAAGAAGTGAAAGGTTGCTTGTATGAGAGCTCTTTCATCATCACACATTCATGTTTACTGAGTGCAAAAGTCTTTTTACATTAAGGAATTCCAGTTGTAGACTTGTTTTGCTGGGTATTATTGTTCATTTTTGCTAATTCAGTCTGAAGGTTGCTAATGCATGAGGAATTTATCAAATTAAATTAATAGGGTGTATCGTATCAACACTTCACAGAGCTTCTTGCATGCCAGTGATGGAAGAACTCGTGTAATGGGGGTGGGGAGAAACTGATGAGTGTTAGGCTCATAGAGATCCCTGATGAAGGGACAATCCATGCATATATGCACATGTACACACACCTACAAACCATAAGAAGAAGAAAACACACACTGCTTTTCATCCTTGTTGTTGCAGGTATGTTTGTTCGAGTGTGCTCTACATTTAAATTCGACAGCAAGAAGATTCAAATTGCACCAGTAAAGCAAAACAGCACAATTTATTCTGCTTCTAAGACTGAGGTGCTCCGAGAATTTGGAATCTTATGTAAACAAACAAATGTCATGAGTACAATCGCATGGAAATGTGGTTTGTGCCAGCCAGTTGTTTTAAAGAGGCATGCATTAACAGTCAATAAGGCAGGGTCAAAGAGACTGGCTGATCAAAACTATTTGTTTTGCTCTGGCCAGAGTGGCCCTTGCTCCTGAGTAAACAGACATAAAAGCGCCAGCCCTGGCTTCAAATGCTGGCTCATCCTCCTTGCATCCTCCAGACCCAGTATACCTGAAGGAGCGTCTCCACCCCCATCGTTCTGCCTGGACACTGAGGTCCAGCTCCGAGGGCCTTCTGGTGGTTCCATCACTGTGAGAAGTGAGGTTACATGGAACCAAGCAGAGGGCCTTCTCGATAGTGGCACCCGCCCTGTGGAACGCCCTCCCATCAGATGTCAAAGAGATCAACAAGTATATGACATTTAGAAGACATGTGAAGGCAGCCCCATTTAGGGAAGTTTTTAATGACTGATGTTTTAATGTATTTTTAATCTTTTGTTGGAAGCCGCCCAGACTGGCTGGGGAAACCCAGCCAGATGGGTGGGGTAGAAATAAATTATTATTATTATTATTATTATTATTATTATTATTATTATTATTATTATTATTATTATTATTATTATTATTATTACAGAACATGGCACCAAAAGACACACACCTCAATTTCCATTTTCATCAGAGGAATGTTGGAGGTTGTGCAACATATCTTAGCCCATTGTCATAGATGCGGTTGGAATTTTTTCTGGTAACTGTGGCAATGTATAGCTGACGTATAAAACGGAAATACTTTTCTAAATAGTTTGTTTCAACAAGCCTGTAGATAATGTATTTTGCTTATCTGATCTGCATGGTCTGCGCTTATCAAGAGAGCTTGTAAAACGTAATTCAGTTATAGAGCCTGCTTCGAGCAATATAAATAGTCATCGTTTGTGGAATCGAAAAGTGAGCAGCAATAAGATACACATTCTTTGGGGACATATTGGATTCAGAAAGTGGAGATATTATCTTTCTTACACCTACTAAATATAAAAAGTAGGCTTTTAACAAAATGATCCAAAGGGGAGAAGAAAGGCAAGAGAGTTGCTAAATGGTAAAAACTCAATGTCTGCTAAGGAATGTTCCCTGCATAGTACTCTAGCTTTTCACACTGCTTTATAATGTAGTTATGAAGAATGAAACTTGCAGAATTTCATGTGCAAATTTTGTGAGGCATGTGATGATTCAATTTTTCAAGAAGTGTTGGGTTGTAACACCTAGAGGAAATAACATCAAAAATGAAAAGACCTGGCAGGTAAAAATAAAAATAAACCAACAAACCATTAGGTGAAGCATTTGGGTGGGGTGGGGGAAAGATGGATTGCTAGCCATGAGACCAGAATAAGCTCTTTCTAAAAATAATGAAAGTCTGAGGCACAAAGAACAAAGATTCAGCTGGCAATGGATATGGATATGCCAAACCAGCACCTGATTTTACAGATGCTTCTTTTGTGAACACTGGAGTGAGGAGTGGGTGTGGTGGGAGCTGGGCCCACATCTTCTGATGCTACTAGCAATCTTCTCAGAAGGAGAGAGGGGTCCGACCGTAAGGAAATTGAAGGAGAACACTGGAGACATGGATATGCCTGAACTGTGGGACAATAAAAGAAACACAGGCATGGCTGTGTACACCAAGACAGAGGGATGGTAGCAAGGAATGGAGGGAAACATGGCAAGCAAAAGTAGAACCAACAGCCTCTCATAACTGAGAATGAAAGAGGAGACAAAGGTGAGAAAACTCGTGTGTGAAGGTAAGAGTGGAGGACAGCATAAGGGGAGAGTAAGGCACCACCTGCACTATAATTTAAATCAGTATCATACCACTTTAAATAGTAATAGCTTCTCCCAAATAATCCTGAGAACTGTAGTATGTTAATGGAACTGAGAATAGTGAGGAGGCCCCTGTTCCCCTCACAGAGCTACAATTCTCTGAGTGGTTTAACCAGTTTAACCAGTCTCTCTCCCCACAGGGAACTCTGGGAACTGTACCTCTGTAAGAGGAAAGAGGGGGTCTCCTAAGAACGCTAAGCACTATTAAAAAATGACAGTCCCCAGAATTATTTTGGGGAAGCCATGACTGTTTTACAGCATTGCTTAAAATGTTTATTGCACATGCGGCCTAAGTGTGGCTGGGCTGGAATGTCAGAAGGAATGTGGGCAGAGGCACCAAGGTCCGCCAAAGTCCACCGCCACTGCCAGGCCCAGTCTCTCAATATGGGGAACAGCGGGAACTTCAAAGAGACACAAAAGGAATTCCAAGGAAGAGTGGCAGCAGGAGGGAAACCAAAGGGAACAGATTTGTTCAGCAAAAGGTCAGGTGGACAGTACTACCTTACAGGGTTGGAACACATGAGGGCAGGCTATTCTGAATTTTTGAGGTTAGCTCCTCAAAAATTGGTGGGCCAAATAATATGACTACACAGAAACCTTATGCAGAGGGTTTTCCTATGATAAAAAGAGTTCCTACCTTGTGTGATGGGCTCACCAGGTATCTCTCCTCGAAACACAAGGGTTTTGAGGATGCTTGGGACTCACCAGGGGAGAAAGGTTTCACACCTTGCATCTTTGATAGTTAGAACACTTGTTGATTTTCACCTTGCCATGGTTTTTGCAGTTCTTGAATTGACTTAATTGCATATTGTTCCCCATTCGTTGTTCCATTGGTACAGCCTACAATATATCTTTGTACTTTCCCATTTGGTCCTCTTCGTGTTCTGCAGGCATTCATGTTAATATCATTTAATTTGATATGCCTACCATTTCTCACATAGGCAAAATGAATGCCTACCATTTCTCACTTACCTAAACACACAGACATCCTTTCCATTGTATAGTAGGAAAAAAGGAAACAACAATGGCTAGAATTACTGCTTTCTCAATGATATGTAATTACAACTGTTGAGATACATTAGATTTAGATTAGTGGCTTGATGATTGATAAATGAATCCCTTGCCTATCATTAACTCAGTCTGTCATGGTGAATCTATTTGTTTGTTTCTTTGTTTCAAATGATTACAAATCAATTCTTCCCAGAGGGGTGTGTGTGTGTGTGTGTGTGTGTGTGTGTGTGTGTGTGTATGTGGAGAGAAACACCTGTCAACAACATTGGGTGAAAAGAATTCAACAGAGGCCATAAATATTGGTCGGTCAATCTCATCTGGAGTTAACAGCAATGAAGTTGAGCGAGATGTTAATGAAATCAATGGAAATGCAGTAGGCCAAGTCTTGAGGCAGACAACAGTGCTTTTAAAAAGAGAGAGATTAAAGTGGTGTATACATTGCCCGCATTTTGTTGGCTCTGGACAAACAGCTTGTATAAAGTTTAAACTTTTAACACAGGACCTTATACTAGGTCACAGCATTGGTCCTTCTAGCCAATGGGATTTTTTTGGCTATTGTGGTGGTTGCTGTTTTTTACTTTATATTTTGGATTTAGTTAGGAACTAGTAGGTCAACAGAAGGTGTAGCCAGAACCAATGACAAGCAGAGTCAAAGCCAATGATGGGAGGAGCCAACAAATTTTAGTTTTGTCCACATCTTGGTCCCTCCTGAATTCTATAAGGGCAGCATTATGGTTAAGGAGGAGAAATCCATACTTAAGTCGGTCTTGAACCTATGTGAGGTTGTCAGGTGGAGATTCAGCTCGTGCACTGCTATCTGCTGGAGTAGGCATAGGCAAATTTGGCCCTCCAGATGCTTTGGGACTACAATTCCCATCATCCCTGACCACTAGTCCTGTTAGCTAGGGATCATGGGAGTCGTAGTCCCAAAACATCAGGAGGGTTGAGTTTGCCTAGGCCTGTGCTGGAGAAAGAGCAGGGAGATTGACCAGACCAGTGAGAAAAACTCTTACGAGAGCCCGTGTTTTGGAAATTAGAGTGTTGGACTGGAGACTGGGAGACGAGGGTCTAAATCCCCACCCACCTATGAAGCTCACTGGGTGACCTTGGGCCAGTTGCGTTCCTGCAGCCTAACCGACCTCACAGGGCTTTGGTGAGGATAAAATTGCACTGGGCCGGGAGAGAAACATGTATGCCTTGTTGAGATCCTTGGAGGAAAGGTGGGGTAAAAATGTGTTAAGAGATGCCGTATTTTTCGCTCTATAAGACGCACATTTCCCCCCCAAAAAATTAAGGGGAAATGTGTGTGCATCTTATGGAGTGAATGCAGGCTCCTTGGCTTCAGCGATAGCAATGCGAAGCCCCCAAAGTGCAGTGGGAGCGCTCCCACCGCACTCTGGAGGCTTCGCGTTGCTTTTACTGAAGCCTGGCGAGCGAGAGGGGTCTGTGTGCTTCAAAGATAGCCGTCTGAAGCCTCCGGAGCACAGCGGGAGTTCCCGCTGTGCTCCAGAGGCTTCGGGTTCCTTTCGCTGAAGGATAGGTGCCCCTTCAGCTAAGGCGCAGCGCTCCTTCTGCTAAGCGGGAGGAGAAATGGAAGGGGCTCCGTTTCTCCTGCCGCTTCGCTGAAGGGGCGCTGGGCAGATAGGGGGATAATTTTTTTCCCAGGCAGCTATCTGGAGAGTGAGAGGGGTCGGTGCGCACCGGCCCCTCTCGCTCTCCAGATAGCCTTGGGTTCCTTTCGCCTTCAGGCTGCTTTCACTGAAGCCAGGAGAGTCTTGCTTTCCAAGCTTCAGCGAAAGGAACCCGAGGCTATCTGGAGAGTGAGAGGGGTCGGTTCCTTGTTCTCCACCTCTAAAACAAGATGCGTCCTATGGTCCTAAAACAAGATGTGTGCTATAGAGTGAAAAATACGGTAAATAAAGATCAAGAAGTAGCAGCAGTAGGCCAGAGGTTGTCAGGAGATACAGCCAGATTCTTTTGAAGTCACCCAAGCTCACCCTGAGTAGCTTTTCAGCTTGATAATCTCTTCCTCCCTATGTTTTGTTTCATTTCACCTCTGTCTTGTTCTGCCTCCACCTCGCCAGCTGTTTGATCCAACATTTGTGACCTCAGGGCAATTTTCATCTTCAATTACTCTCTTTGCTATAACGTGAATATAATCCAAGTGATTTGTGGTGTTCAGGTCCATAGTGAAAAAGGCATTACATGGAATTGCTCTTGTTACCATGGGAGTGAAAGGGTCCTGTTTTCAATGGTGATTCTACTTCTGGTCAGGATGCCAATTTGTCTCTTCCAAACAGTGTTATTTAAGCAGTTCTTCCCTGAAAACGTGTTAAAAATGCTGTGGTCCAACATGACACCTTGGTGAATCCTTTGGGGTTACTTCTGTGCCACTTGGCTTAGCAAAGCTGCCATGACATGAAAACTCTATATATATATATATATATATATATATATATATATATATATATATATATATATAAAATAAGATTTTGGTAAGATAAATTAAGAATTTATGTTGTTGTGAAAAACAGGACTTCAAGTCAGTAGGTTGTATCTGCCAACTTTAAAATGATTTTTACACTCATCAACATTTTTTCTTGTTATTACATTAGTTGCAAAAATCCCGCAAGTAGCCGTTTTCTGAATGTTGAAATTTTCAGAATATCAAAAACATGAGCATCATAGCCAGTAATTACAATCAAGTCAAGCGCTGAACAAATAATTCCAGGTAGCAGAGGATTTTATGCTAATAAGAGTACTTGAAGCAGTCCTTTCAGGTTAAAAACAGTGATATTACAGGCAAGTATCCAAAGGAAAGCCAGCAGAATAGTGTAAGAGAACTAGTCATCAACAAAGAAAAGCTGTGCCTCTGTCTACAAGTCCATCTATCCAAAACCCACAGAATTTGTGCTCCTGCAAATGCTAGATTTAGAATTCACTAGGGACATGCAATGCGCCTTGCCTGGAATCATGACAAATTTTCTAGCCTTATCTTATCATAGCTCTTTGTTGTTGCTTTTTAGGTTAGTATAGTTCACTTATTATTTGTGCTCTGCTTATCTATTCAAACAATAGCTGAAACAAGCTTACAATAAAAAATAATCTAAAGCTGTCGTATCTTGAACAGAGGAATAGTGGGAGACTTTTACTAACAGAAAAAAGGCTGTTTTGAAAAGAGCTGCCTTTACAAGCTTATCTGACACGTTTTAACAAGTGAAGCTCCAGATAGTTATGTCCACCATCTTTTGTTTTCCAGAATGCTGCGCCTCTGGTCCCAAGTGGGGTTGAGGGAAACAAAGATGGTAGCTCAACAACTTTCAGGGTCTCCTGCTTTTCACTTTTTGAAATATGGCAACCCTATTTAGAACAGGCAATACAAGCTCATCTGCCATCTTCTATATTGAATCTGCCTGGCCCTGCAGGTGCCTAGAATGGATGTATGCAAAGCAGAAACTGCCCTGGTGACTCCTAGAACACATCACAAGGAGGAAAACAAAATAAAACCTCCACATAATATATCATTTAAAATGATAGTTAAAACATCCAAAGACAGTGGTATGAAAACTTCAGCAAAACATCATGAAAAGTAACAGAGGTCACTGATTAAAAGCTAGGTTTTTTGTGGGGAGGGAAGGATATTTATCATCTGCTGAAAGATGATCAGATATGGGCATGACATCCTGCTTTGCCTCTGAGATCACCACAGACTCTTCATTTTCACACTTCCTAGGCACATTAGATGGGACTTCACAATTATTTTTGGGTCAAGGCTTAGAGTTGAGAGATTTGTCCTGGATGAAATGAAGATGCTGGTTTGAAAGCAGAGATGCTTTTGGAGAGAGAGAAAGAGAGAGAGAGAGAGAGAGAGAGAGAGAGAGAGAGAGAGAGAGAGAGAGAGAGAGATGAGCTAGAAAACTAATGGAGGAAAACAAAACAAATTCTTAATGCAAGGTTTTGTTCCCTGGATTGCTTGTTCTGCCCCAATAATGCACAGTCTGCATGGCGTTAAATTGTACTGTCGTATGTTTTGCTTCATTGTGATTGTGTGTGTAATTTTGTGTGTTCAGACCCAGGGACCTCCCTCCTAAATAAAGACACATTTGACTCAAATTTTAGTTTTGGTTTTTGGCAGAATTTATGCCACAACTTTATTGATTACAGAAAAGTGTGTGGTTGCATAGGCTCTGGTTCGACTAGCTCCCTGCCATGCAGATAGCGCTGACCCAGAACTCTATCATAGGTCAGCCAAAGGTGAACACCTGAGGAAGGTGAAA
Source organism: Podarcis bocagei (assembly GCF_964188305.1). Classification (NCBI taxonomy): domain Eukaryota; kingdom Metazoa; phylum Chordata; class Lepidosauria; order Squamata; family Lacertidae; genus Podarcis; species Podarcis bocagei. The sequence goes on along the minus strand of NC_138128.1, from coordinate 82,855,823 downwards.
AGCCTGGGAGCAGACTCTATTCACTCCCCAGATGCTCCCCTGGACTCAGGCATGGGCACAACCCTTTTCCGGGGGTTGGCCAAACCAAGTTGAGTCCCTGGATTCCTTTAATGGAATACCCTTCACGTAGGGATGGCAAGACCATTCTTCCATCCCTATCACATGAACCAGTGCCTATCCACAACTTTACAAGTTGTGACGAATTGCTACATGGCAGGCAAAACCCAAATGGCAACAGCCAATCAGCCAAGTGGGAAAATTCCTGCCCTGCCCCTGTCCCAACGACAGATGACACACGATGGCATAGCAAGGTCAATTGCAAACGGCCCTAAAATTAGGGAAAGGTGGGTGGGTGTTCCGATGCATAAGCCGAAAAAGGGAGCTTTGGGTCATGTGCATGGGTTTATATAGATCCATTTAGACTGCAACCCCATTGGCCAGATTAAAACCCAGCATCGAGGGACCTACCAATCGGGTGTTGTAGCTATCCAATGGACCCACCCACAACCAAGAGGTCAGTTTTCAGATCTCACCACAACACATGCCCTCTTTTAGGGAGGAAACTATTTATTTTAGCTTTTCTCGATAAACAAAAGTTTCTGTTGAAGATACAGAAGTTCTGTATCTTGAAGCTAGGATGTACATAGCTCAGTTGATAGAAAATGAGACTCTTAATTGCAGGGTTGTGGGTCCGAGCCCCACATTTAGCAAAACATTCTTGCATTGCAGGGGAGATGGACCCCTAGATGACCCTTGTGGTCCCTTCCAACTTTGTGATTCTAAGTTTTAGGGGTGGGAAGAGAGAGACCATGGTATATGAAGAAATGTTTTTTAACCAAGTTTGATCATACTTCTGTAACTAAAAGCTGAGTTCAATTGCTAAGGTAAGATCAATAGCGAAACTCAGTTAAAAATATTTCTTCCTCAAAGCTGAAATTAGCTGTCAGTGTTCTGAATAACTTGTGTATAGACATAAAAGCAGGTGCTATAGTGGTAAAATGTTACCACCATTGAAACTAGTATGACTATATTATGCACTAGAATATATGAGTTAGGGTTAGGGAAAGGATCTTTCAAGGAAATTTGCAGTGGTCTATTTTTTCCTGTTTCTCATGGCCTATTCTTTCAGTCAAGTCTACATTGCGCAACAGGTCAGATTCTTGTGCAATGTATAGGTTTCTTCACCTTCTTTTAGAATGCTGGGATTCTTTGCTTTATAGAAAAACGAGGGGTTTCTGAGCTAAAGGAAATAATCAACTATGCGTTGCTGAAGATCTAAATATTGACAGGTTCACTGTGCCTTCCGTATGTGGTGCCACACTCCAATACACAAGATGCAACGCTGAATTTTGTCTAAGTCCATTTGCCCTTCTCAGGCTTTGCGGGCAGGCACTGGGTCTCCCCTGTGAATTGGCCTATAGCAGGCCAGATTGTCTTCCTGACACTGATTGGTCCAATGGCGGCAGGAATTCAGGGAGCATTCCCCTGGGTGTGCTGCCCATCTTCCAGAGGAAGATTAAATATCTGGGCTGCGGCACCTTTCGGCCTCATGCTCGCTGCACCGGTTCTCCTACCCACCTTCCCTTAGTTCAGGGTTTGTTTGGGTTTTTTTCTGCGGATGGTACATCCTAGCTACAGACAATGTCAGTCGCTGGATTAAGAGGTTGGGCAGGAATTTTTCCCATCTGGCAAATTGGCTCTGCCATTCGGGTTTTCACCTACCTCATAGCAATCATCACAACTTTGTAAAGCGGATAGGCATCGGGTAAGCCTAGTCTTGGTTGGAGGGGAGGTTGTAGCCTCCACCTGCCCCTCCATGAGAAAGGTTATCCTGTTAAAAGGATCTGGGAGGAGTGGCTCTGTCCACCCAGATGGGGGCTAGGGCCATACCACTCCTCCAGTGGGGACCGCTTGGGGGAACACCCTGATTCGCCATAGGTCATATGGTGCCCCCCGGCTTCACCCTTAGAAACACTCCCAGTGGACGGGTGGGAGTGACATGCACAGTTGCTTACCTCTATGTCTATGGTCAAACCAATAAAGTTGTGGCCTTAATTGATCCCAAAACCCAATATGCCATGTCTTGTCTGGTTATTTGCATTTTAGGGAACAGGGTGGTCATGGGGCCTTTCCACACAAAGCAAAATTTGCCATTGCTCCTATGGAGAACCATCTGCGAAATTTTGGAATAAGCCAAAAGGCTAGTAATAAGATTAGTCAAATTTCTCCAATGGATTTCATGCATCTAATGAAATTTACAGATACTAAAGAAATCTCCCCAGATACTAAAGAACTCTCCCCAGAACTAAGGCAAATTTGGAGTTCCTGCTTGAGCAGACTTGAAAAGAAAGAAAGAAAGAAGTTTACTAATAAACATATACACTACAAGTGCAGACTCATGCTTCATAGTCACAGGGACTTTGCATTCAGCTTGAGCCAAAACATTTATATTGTTTCAGGAGTATGCAGTTATCAACATCACTCTGATAAGTCTTTAACTTATCACAATATGTTCCCACTGAGCCATTTGCCAATCTCTAACACTTTGTTATCGCCATTAATTATTTGATTGTCTCCCTCTTGTGAAATATCACCTTTCTGTTTGTATAAGCTCAACACTCCACTCGCTTCATTGCTCTCTTTATAGTCATGTTGCATACATAGCTGGAGTAAATAATCCATTGTTTTAATCAAAAGGCTATTAAGCCTCCTGCAATGGCAGCAAGTTCATGGAGCATGTCAGAGGACTAAGCAAGCCTGCAGATCTTCTCCAAGAATTTAATTTGTACTTCTGTGAAGTTCTAAGTAGACATCAGTGCGATCATTTTCTCTCCAGGGGTGTATTAAGGAAATATATGTGTCATGGGAGTTTGCATTAATTGTTTCCCACAGGAGATGCAGGCAAGTCATTAAATTCTGTGGAGTTTCTAATGTCACTCTTAATTTGATCAAGTATTATGGGATCTTTGAGGAAATCAGTATTTAGTGTTCAGCAAGGCTGAATTGAGAGTTGATGTTTCTGGTGCATAGGTTTTACGAAATTACTTCGAGGATTATTGCAGTAAATCATTGAAACTGTCATCAGTAGCACATGATCATCATTTGGAAAAGTCAGGTTGACATAATAAGATGAATAAGAAGACAACGTTCTCAGTGCCGTGAAACATATCGTGTAGATTCCATCTGCCATGCATTGCACTGAGAATAATACTGTGCTGACTACAGCACTGTGAAATGTAGAGCTTTTGTAGCAAAAACCACAACATATCATGCAGGTTAAGCAAATCTGATCATTTCCTTCTGCAATGAATGGGTGTGGGTGTGTGGGATGGAATTAACATGGCAGAAGCTGGAAATATCAGGGAACAATACTGACAATCATTAATTAGTTGATCCTATTCTCAAGATCTCTCATGAATGGGCAGCTCAACACTAGCACTTGAAGGAGAAACCAGGGTCCAGTTCCTACTAAGGTGATTAACCTGCTGGGCTGAATTGTTTCCCATTGCAGGCTGACTAAATGCTGGATTTCATGAATCTATGTTAGTCGTGTTCATTAACATCAATGGCCCTACTCTGAGTAGGACTTAATTGAATGCCACTAGAAATGAGGGCAGCTTCAGAAGAAATATTCATCCATGTAAGCCCTCTATGAAGCTGGGTTTCTAGTTCAGGAGAACACCATTGCTCCAAATTGGAAGCCCAAAATCTGGGATAAATTTCAGTTGACATAGCATTGGTGGCATCTCTAGGATTCCATGGTAAAATAACTGGGAAAATGAGCTTTGTTTTGATGACTTTAAAAATAATGTGGTAACTAGGCCTGGAAATCAACCAAGTTATAATAGATTGCAAGACACAAGACCCATCTGACAAATATTCTGACCTTGTCTGCATGCTGAAATTTGCCCCCTCCCTAGTCAGCGGCTATACAAAAAGAAGATAGCACAAGACACTCTCTCAGCTAATATGGAAAAGAAACTTATATCTCTTACCTCATTTCCTCACAAAACCAGGCAGTCAGGAAAAAAATGGGTGAGTTGCATGGTAACAGATATCAAAATTAAATGAGATTGAAAATAACAAAATCTCTTCCTGCAATTCAAGGAACATTATTCAAAGAACACAATAGAAATGGAACTAGAATGAAATTTCACCAAGTTTTTGGAGCAAATCCATGTCATCTCTGAATAGCATCTCTCTCCCATAACCTAAGACTTTGACTCTTGCTTCTTCTCTTTTGTTCTGATTGGCTGCTGTGCTCATCATCTCGCTAGTACCCACTATTGTACATCCACTCTCTTATCATGCTATTTCTCTTGTCACTATCTTGTCATATTTTTCAACACCTCAGTTGAGCCCTTGTTTCACTTAAACTCATTCTCCATAATTAGACTGGAAGCTCTTTCCAGGGAAGGATCTGCCTCTTTTGCTTATGTAACTTGGCAATGTACACCGAGACTGCTCTCTAAATCATTAATAACCTTTCCCTCTCTTTCACATTCATGAAAAGGGAACACTCAACATAAATGAAAGTCTGAAAAGTCAAAGCCTGAAAGAAGGAAATATGTTAACAGAGAAAACAAGAAGGAATCCAACATTGCCTGGGGACATCCATCAGGCTATGCTAGATCTCACCTCATCTACTTCTGGCCCACAAACAGGACCACCTCCTTACAGAACCATAGGGACAGATGAGATGAGACCTAGCGCACCTTAGGGAACTCTAGTGCATGGCAGCATCACCACATCCTTACATGTCTGAAATAGGAGGTGAGCATAGTATGTCCTGTGGATGTTTGGGTTTCTTTACTTTGCCTATATGGTGGCAGAGGTGGTATTTTGTCTGCCCCTGGCAGAAATGTTCAGAGTTACAACAATTAATGTTAGGAAAGTTGAGATGGGCACTAATTGAGCACTAAGATGGCCTTGGTAGTCCACAGGCCTGCCTGGTCTTCCTGTTATATACCTGCTGGGATTGACAAGGCATCTGACCCTCACCTGAATCTCATAGCTCTCCTGACAAGTGCTTTGGTCTGCAGCCACAGTGTGGAAATAAAGGATGAGATTGCCCACCAGATACCAGACACTTTACTATTCAAATTAGTCCCCAGTGTTTTTGTTACAATCCCCTTCTCAATTAAGTAATCAATTTTAATCTAGAATTTAAATTCTCAAAACTTTCTTATTTGTTAATTCAAGCAAGTAAACTACTGCTCTCACTTCATTACAAACAGTATTTCTACCTGCAACACACTTGAGCAAACCTGCTCCTCTTCCTTTCACAGATATTTTGTTGCCATTTGCAACTGTAGCTGCCTCTGATTAGTTATCATTTAACTCTTTGGGGAAATAATTAGCATCACACGTCATGTGCATGGAAGTTGCCAAACCAATTAACCAACTAGAAGGATTACTGTTAATAGCACCAGTTTTCATATAACTTGATATTGCTGGATAGTTTGGATGAACTGCAAAAGCATTTTTTCTTTGCTTTTTGTTGCCACCCTGGAACCTTTCTTTATTAGTGCCACTTTGTTTTGTACGATTCCTTGCAAATGAAGGAAAACAACTTTTCTGCTAGTATATGTTGATAATATAATTTTGGCTGTTGAGAACAAACAAGATTGTACAAAAACAAGATTGGGTGCAGGCATGGCCAGGACATAGGCATCTTGACTGTGACAAAGGTGACCTGTGTGCTTGCTTGCTTAACAGCTGTTGGGAACTTCAAGGTCCCTGCTCTCCCGTCTTATGGTCTTTGTACAGGCCCTGGAGACTCCAACAGAGAGCATTCCATGTCAAGAAGGAGGGCAAGTGGGCACCCTATCAAATGACAGGGCAGGAGCTACACGGAGCAGGGCCTTTTCACTGGTGGTGCCCATTGTATGCCTCGTTCTTCTCAGAGCTGCTCACTTTTGGCCTGTATTTTGGAGCTTTATAATTTAGGAAGACTTTGGAAGAACTGGTTGACAAGTCATCATTTGCTGATGGATGAGTGGATTTTATTTGCTGCTATTCTGGGCTTCGGGTGCACCAGGGTTTACACCAGCGTAATAGAGTTGGCCAGCATGCCAGAAGGTATACAATTTATGAGCTTTCTCCATTATCTGCACAGCAGGGGGTGTTCAGTCAACAGTGCAAAGGCTGAGCTGAAGCATTTCCTGCTGCTTATCTGCTTTCAGCAATAGGGGTCACTGTTTGGTAGTACCCAATTGGTTAGCTGTCAGATTCTAGAGCTCTCTATTGGTGGTTCTTAGGTAATTCACAAAATACACAGTCCATTCATAAAACATAGTGCTCATTCATAAAGCAATAACATAAATCTCCATTGCTACATATTGGGTGTATATTTCAGCGGTTGAACATACAGGTTTATGGCCATGCTGTAGTGTAGTGCTTATACGACTGTGAATAAAAGGTGACTGGGCTCATTATCTCAATGTTTGCGGAGGGGGGGAGGAGAGGTGACAAAACTGATTTTCAATAAGTGCCCCCCTTTATTTCCATAACAAGTCTTTGAGTCTGTACTCTGAATAGTGACACCAGTGACCTAGAAGGTGCAGGGCTTGTCAGTTCAACCCCTGCACAGTCTCATCAGGGCTGACCTTAAGGCAATTGGAGCAATTGGGCCAAATTGGGCCCCGCGTGCTGCTCCTAAGGGGCCCCTCATATCAGGGCAATTTAGATTGATTTTATTTATAGCTATAAGATTTTGCAGACTTTGGCTGTGCACTGGGGCCCTACAAAAAGAAAAAATTCAATTTGCGCCCCACTGCTTCAAATTGGGCCCCATTGGCCAGCCCTGAGTCTTATAGTTGCTGGGCCTGAGTTGCCCTGCCCTTGCATGAAGTCTTGGGTTTACAATTTTGGGAGAGGGGAGACTGCGGCACTGGGGAGAGGGCAGGCTGGTGAGGCCCCCTAGATTTAGAGGCCCAAGTTGTCCTGCCCTCACATGCAGTCTTGGGTTTGCAATTTTGGGAGAGGGGAGACTGTGGCACTAGGGAGAGGGCAGACTGGCGAGGCCCCCTAAATTTAGAGGCCCTAAGCTTCAGCCTACTTAGCCTATACATAAATCCAGCACTGTCTGCCGTTACTGATTGTTCTCATGAAGGAACTCCTGCTCAGCTTCCAAGGAATCCCAAGGTTCTCTGAAACCCAGTGTAAAAACCCCTGTTCTAGGGCTCTGATGCAGAACACATATAACCAGATGCTAAGTTAATAATATCCAGTTTCGTAATCCTTTCTGTTCTGATTCAGGTCCTTGATTGAGATGGCAGATTGTTCTATAATTGGGTGTTAATTAGCAACTCATTGAACTGTAATACTCTGTACTAGCAACTGAGGTGTACTCAGAAAGGTGTGAAACCTTCACCTCCCTAAAAAGGAAAAAAACCCCAAAGGTTTAATTTCATTCTGATGAATACAATTAGATGCTCTGAAAATTTTGGGAAATTGTTGGGCAGGTCTGGCGCTATATTAGGCAGAGTGAGGCAGCTGCCTTTATGCCAAATGTTTGGGGTAGGGTAGGGCATAGGAAGTGGCAGTGTGGGGTAGAGATGTGCATGCCACATGATCTGCCCTGTATCCTTTATGCCAGCCTTCTGCCTTCAGGTGTGGATGGATGACACTGTTCCATCATCAACATGAAGTAACATTCAGCTGCCAGTCTTGGCATCCCCAATACTTGGAATGTGGAGATTGCCATCTTTTTAAAAAATATATATGTTGCGATTGAAATATTTTCATGGATAATAAAGGTACATTTAATGTCTCGGTTTTCAATTCATAGAGTCCTTTCTACAGGTCAGTTACATTCAGTGTGAGATACTGCTATCATAAGCACTGTGAGGTTGTGGGGAAGAGAGATGTGTGGGATAATGATATTTCATTACAGCCCTGTTTAGGGAAGTTTTTAATGTTTGATGTTTTATCGTGTTTTTAATAGTCTGTTGGGAACCACCCAGAGTGGCTGGGGAAACCCAGCCAGATGGGCAGGGTATAAATAATAGTAATAATAGTAGTAGTAATAATAATAATAATAATTAATATTTTGCATAGTGTATGTGCAGAGTTCTGTGCCAGTGTCACATGGATAGGCTATGTATGTATGTATGTATGTTGGCAGTGTGAGAGGTTGGAGAGCCCAGAGTGTGGTTTGTTGCATTCAGTTGATTGCAGTGAGTTTTGTGTGAGAGGGGGAGAGAGTTGTTGGGTCAAATTAGCGGTATCAATTTGAATGTTGTTGGTGGGGTTAGATCTTTGTTGGGCTGTATATGTAATCAGCAGGAGCCACATCGGGGCGAAGGCATCTCTTTTGTTTGTCCCCATGCTAATTTCAATTTGTTTTTGTTTTTTTTATAAAATTTTTTATTGGTTTTACAATTTTTTAAGACAATACAAACATATAAAAAGACATACAAACACGTATAATTTCATAACCTTTTTTCATAAACCGTGTTTCTCAGACTTCCCCATACCTCCCCTTTCTGCATCCCAATGTCCAAAAGTTTTTAGCAACTCTAAATACATCTGTCAATCCTCTGTCCTCTCAATCTTTCCTTCAATCTAATCTTGTATCGCTGTAACCCTTTCTTACTCAAAACCTTGACATTCTAACATTCAACAAGTTTATAGTAGTCCTTAAGGTAAATTTTAAATTTCTTCCAATCTTCTTCCGCCGTCTCCTTTCCCTGGTCGCGAATTCTGCCAGTCATCTCGGCTAATGTCATATAGTCCATCACTTTCATCTGCCATTCTTCCAGGGTGGGTAGATCTTGTGTCTTCCAATACTTTGCGATGAGTATTCTTGCTGCTGTTGTGGCATACATAAAGAAAGTTCTGTCCTTCTTTGGCACCAATTGGCCGACAATGCCCAAGAGAAAGGCCTCTGGTTTTTTAGGGAAAGTACATTTAAGTATCTTTTTCATTTCATTGTATATCATTTCCCAGAAAGCCTTAATCTTCAGGCATGTCCACCAAAGGTGATAGAAAGTGCCTTCAGTTTCTTTCTAATTTCAATTTGTTGGTTAGCTTTTCTAGTAGGGTTGTTTCCCATACAGTTTTGTACCCGTGGTCCTTGCCTCAGGTAGCAAAACGTCTTCAGCTGGCCATGGTGACCAATGGACTTCTCCTCACATCTGAACTATAGTTTATTTACAGATGAGTGAATTAAGAAGGCATTTGTCATACACTGAAATTTATCCTTCTTTAGAATTTCTACATTGGCATGGCTTCTAGGACCTGTCAGGTTCCCAATGGTTGCACAAAGTGAGGTGGGGATGGACAAGGATGGAGGGAAGCCCCACCCACTGGCCTTTGCTCTCTTTTCTCACCCAGCTATGCACATGAAATGAATAGAGAACTTTAGCATGGTGGCATTGAAAGCTGCTCAGCCTTGACTTTTGACCGCCAGACCAACTTAGGCCCAATAAATTTGGCTAACTGAGCTGAAGGACAAGATGTGCCCCTCTCCCTCATTCCATATATTGGAGATGATTAGCCAGGCAGTTGAATAATAACTCAAAATAGGTGACAGGGCAGCCCAGGAACCATCATGGAACCTAAATCCCAAGAGGGTTTCACCATTTCGCCTCTGTAATGAGAAGGCCTCCTCCTTCACCTACAAACCTGCTTCTCTGCCTACAGGGAGAGAGATTTGCACTGCTGTGAGTCCTGGGATGCTCTCCCAGGGTCCACTGGACCACAGCCTAAGGAAGATCATTGAAGGTATAATTAGGAGAACAGCAATTTTGCAATTACTCAAGCAGCTGCTGTTACAAACAATTGTGCAAAGCTAGATAAAAGGACGGAGCTTTCTCAAAAATATCTGGCTTTATGCCTTTGAGTTTGCACCATGCGGGGATGACAACGAATTAACATCAATCTTTAAGTGCAACTACCCTGTGGTGGCTTTCTTGTGAGGGAAGGCAGATAATGGACAGAGCTTTCTCATGATTTCAATGACATTCACTGTTGCAATCCTTGTTTAGTCTGGACTTGCTCTTATGTATTTCACAGCAGACGCACACGCTAGAATTAAGCACGTGAAGCCTTTTTTGTGTATACGCATGGCATGTAGGTAAAATGACGGGGAGTTGATAGGGATGTTGTGATACTGGATTGTGGCTCTCTGCAAAAACATTCACATTAGACTGGGAGCCCCACAGGGATGCTGCAAAGCTAGCCCCCCCCCCCGAGTTTCTCTACATTCGCAAAAGATTGAATTGCCTCAATGGGAGCCTCTGTGAAATGGAAAACTACTAAAATGAATGTATTGCATTTGAGAATATTACTTATGCGAGATCTGCAGCTGAAAAGAGCATCTTTTGTTTGAAGGTGAGAAATTGCTTCCTTTAAATGCTCAATTAACTGCAAAGCAGTGGTTGGGGGAATTGGTCGAAGCCCCCCATCTCCATTTAATCGTCCTTTAGGAGTTTGGCCTCTTGAAGAGGCAATACTTATGTTCTATGAGGCTGAAGCTCAAACCAGTTTGGAAGCTACATCTCTTGCTAAGGGAATCTTTATAGTAATGCCCAGATGTGTGAGGCTTTGTAGCGCTTACTCTGTGGTTGATTTCACATCCTGTCTTCTTGAGTACGTCTTTCATGTTCAGGGTTTCACGTGTCCTTATGAGGCTTCAGGCCCCGCCCCAGGCTGCCCAGGAGGACTCCCCTGAGTGAGTGCTTGAGGGCCCTGCTCTTGCCACTTACCATCTGGCCTGGGGCGGGGCCTGAAGCCTCATAAGGACTGCGTGCTGCTTGCTGCCTGCCGCCCAGGAGGACTCCCCTGAGTGAGTGCTTGAGGGCCCTGCTCTTGCCACTTACCATCTGGCCTGGGGCGGGGCCTGAGGCCTCATAAGGACTGCATGCTGCTTGCTGCCCGCTGCCCAGGAAGACTCCTCTGAGTGAGTGCCTGAGGGCCCTGCTCCTTCCTGCCACTTACCACCTGGCCTGGGGCGGGGCCTGAAGCCTCACAAGGACTGCTTGCTGCCTGCTGCCCAGGAAGACTCTCCTGTGGTGAGTGCCCAAGGGCCCTGCTCTTGCCACTTACCATCTGGCTTGGGGCGGGGCCTGAAGCCTCACAAGGACTGCTTGCTGCTTGCTGCCTGCTGCCCAGGGGGACTCCCTTGTGTGAGTGCCTGAGGGCCCTGATCCTTCTTGCCACTTACCACCTGGCCCAGGGAGGGCCTGACAGGCCTCACAAGGACTGCTCCTGCCACCTACTATCTGGCCCAGGGTGGGGCCTCACAAGGATGGTTGTTGCCGCTGCTGCTGCTGCTGCCCAGGAGGGCCCGTAGGGGTGCAGAGTTCTTTTTAACATGTTTTTTTTTAAAAAAAAAACCCTTTCCCTTTAGATTTTTATATATGGGGGTGGGATGGATGTTTGGGTGGGCTTGGGAATTTGTTGGATTTTGATGAGTTTGTAATTTTTGCAGTTTTTATTTGTATTGTTTTATTGCTTTCTGGGTTGTTTTTGTTTTATTGTTTTAAGGTTTTATTGTTTTAGGCTGCAAAAGAATAACATTAATTGCCATCAATGGAGGCTACCATGAGGCCTGGGATTGCTACCGTAGAGGGGCGAGGGAGGTATGGCGGTGGGGGCAGATGTTATAGGCGAAGGGGATCGAGATATGGATATGCTCGTACCCCTTCCAATCTGCGCCCCATCCCAAGGGACGAGGGTAGGGTGAGCAAGGATTACTCACCTCCGTCACTGGTGCTGTGCAATGCCAGGTCTATAGGCAATAAAACCGCCACCCTGCGAGACTTCTTTATCTCACAGGGGGTCGACCTGGCTTGTGTGACGGAGACCTGGGTGCGCGAAGGGGCAACAGTTACCTTACGAGAGATGGCGCCCCTGGGTTTCTCCGTCCTCCACCAGTCGCGGACTGTGGGCCGGGGGGGAGGGGTGGCATTATTAATCCGGGAAGATTGTCCTTTCAGGGCTCTACCATCGCCATTGATCCCCGGCATTGAATGTGTTGGCCTAGTGTGGGGCTCCGAAGAGAGCTTGGCTGTCTGGCTGGTGTACTGGCCACCTAGCGCACCAGCAGCCACCCTGTCAGGCCTATTGGAGGTGGTGGCCAGCTGGGCCTTGGAGTTCCCTAACCTATTGGTATTGGGGGACTTTAACATCCATGCTGATGCCACTCCATCCTCACAGGCTCTGGACCTGGTGTCTTCCATGGCGACACTAGGGCTCTCCCAGTTTGTTTCGGGCCCCACACATCAAGCAGGCCACACGCTGGATTTGATCTTTGGCGTAGGTATAGATGTGATCCTGTCTCCTTCAATGAAGGTGCCATGGTCTGATCACTACGCTCTGAAAGCCAGGATTGACTTTCCACCCCCACCCTGCTTAGGTGGCAAGCCAATTTGGGCTCGCCCGCAAAGGCTGATGGACCCTGATAGATTCCGCCAAGCCTTGCGGCACCTTACTCCCCCTGGCGACTCATTGACTGAGCTTGTTGAGGGCTGGAATACCCAGCTCCTGGCAGCCATCGATGAGATCGCACCTAAGCGCCCTCTGCGACCCCGCAGAAACCGGGCTCCCTGGTTTACCGAGGAGCTCCGGAAAATGAAGCGGGACCTCAGACGGCTAGAGCGAGTATGGCGGGGTGCCCGTGACGGAGCCTCAAGAACATCTTATAGGGCTTTTATGAAAACCTACGAGATGGCGGTGAAGGCTGCTAAGAAGTCATACTTCTCGGCCTCCATTGCATCCGCTAGCTCTCGCCCAGCGCAATTATTTAGTATAATCAGGTCTTTAACGTCCCTTGAGGGACAGACAAATTTAAATAACAATTTGACACTTAGCTGTGAGGCATTTGTGAGCTTTTTTGCGGAGAAGGTCTTGTTGCTCCGCCATGACCTCCCTGCCAATTTGGATACAATAAAGGAACTGGAGGCCCCTCGACTGTCCTCGGGTCCAGTATTGGACCACTTCGACCGGATATCCCCAGCCGATGTGGACAGACTCCTCCGAGCTGGAAAGCCCACCACCTGTCCTCTCGACCCGTGCCCGTCTTGGCTGATTAGAGCGTGTCCAGACGAGGTGCGGGCCCTCCTGGGGGATATCATCAATTTGTCCCTTGGCACGGGGACATTCCCAGGGGAACTGAAGGAGGCAGTGGTGCGCCCGCTCTTAAAGAAAACATCATTAGATCCTTTAGATCTATCCAATTACCGCCTGGTTTCGAATCTTCCGTTCCTGGGTAAGGTGATTGAGAGAGCGGTTGCTGAACAGCTTGGTGGGTTTCTGGATGAAACATCGGCTCTGGATCCATTCCAGTCCGGCTTCCACGCTGGTCATGGGACTGAGACGGCTCTGGTCGCCCTAACGGATGATCTTTGTAGACAGCTGGATCGAGGCGGGTCGGGGCTGCTGATTCTTCTAGATCTGTCAGCAGCTTTCGACATGGTCGATCACGAACTTCTGGACCACCGCCTTGCCGATGTGGGGATCCAGGGCACAGTCCTTCAATGGCTGCGCTCGTTTCTCTCTGGTCGGGGACAGAGCGCTTGGGGGGGAATTGTCATCGCGCCACTCCTTGGTGTGTGGAGTACCTCAGGGTGCGATACTCTCCCCGATGCTTTTCAACATCTTTATGCGCCCCCTCGCCCAGCTTGTTCGGAGTTTTGGGCTGGGTTGCCATCAGCATGCCGATGACACCCAACTCTATCTGTTGATGGATGGCCATCCTGACTCGGCCCCAGACACACTGACCAGATGTTTGGAAGCTGTGGCTGGATGGTTACGTGGGAGCCGGTTGAAGCTAAATCCTTCGAAGACAGAGGTCCTGTGGCTGGGACGGGGCGATATGGGATTGGGGGGGCAACTCCCATCTCTTGCTGGGGCGCAATTAGTGCCAGCACCGTCCGTTAAGAGTTTGGGTGTAATCTTCGACACCTCCCTTTCCATGGAGGCGCAGATTGCAGCTATAACAAAGGCGGCATTTTTCCATCTCCACCAAGCTAAGCAGTTGGCTCCTGACCTCTCTCGCCCGGACCTAGCCACTGTGATCCACGCGACGGTCACCTCCAGACTGGATTATTGTAACTCGCTCTACGTGGGGCTGGCCTTGAGACTGACCCAGAAACTCCAGCGGGTGCAGAATGCTGCAGCGAGACTCCTTACGAGGTCTTCGCTGCGAGATCACATTCACCCGGTGCTACACCAGCTGCACTGGCTCCCGGTGGAGTACAGGATCAGGTTTAAGGTGCTGGTTTTAACCTTTAAAGCCCTATACGGCCTAGGACCCTCATACCTACGGGACCGCCTCTCCTGGTATGCCCCACAGAGAAACTTACAGTCTTCAAATAAAAACATCTTGAAGGTCCCAGGCCACAGAGAAGTTAGGCTGGCCTCAACTAGAGCCAGGGCTTTTTCGGCTGTGGCTCCGATCTGGTGGAACACTCTGTCACAAGAGACCAGGGCCCTGCGGGACTTGACATCTTTCCGCAGGGCCTGCAAGACAGAGCTGTTCCACCAGGCCTTTGGCCAGGGCACAGCCTGACTCCCTCCCTCGGCAATCTTCGCGGAGCTCTGGCCCAATGGTTGCCAGTGGCCTGAATTAATTAATTTTATAATGAATGATTTTAGAATGTTGTTTATGCTATACTTTTATACTGTTTTATTGTTGTTAGCCGCCCTGAGCCCGGCTTCGGCTGGGGAGGGCGGGATATAAATAAAATTTATTATTATTATTATTATTATTATTATTATTATTATTATTATTATTAGTAACTTACAATAGAGGCCACCAGCATTTTTGGACCAGCAGACACATTTTGAATTTTAAGAAAGAGCTGGGGACACCAGTCACAAAATGGCGGCCATGGGGTGTGGCATAACACAATACGGCTGCTGCGGGGGCATGGCATAACACAAAATTAGAGAGAGTACAGCCACTGCTACTTCACGTCCCCTAGTCCTGAACCCCAACCTCAGACACACCAAGGGATGTCAGCTATGCCCTGCTGAAGTCGATTGTGGAGTTCACACAATATTGATTTCTTTGTCTCTCTCACACAATGATGTGTTGCTGTCCATCAGGCACAGGGAGCATTCCCCAGTACCAGGCAAATGAGTGGCGCTTTCTTAATTGTCGCTTGAATCATATTGATGTAGGAGGGATAGGGAACTTATCTGGATGCTTGGGGAAGGGAGAAATATAAAACACATCTTCCACACATGGCTACCAGTGTTCGGGTAATGACATTTAATGAGATCTGCAGGATGAGAACACAGCTTGCAGTGAAGAGCATGCTGTTGCATATGTCAAATCGTTCCTGCGCAATGCTGAAGAGGATGGGGTGGGTGGAAATGGGAGGAAAAGTTGTACCTAACAGGTTAAGTGGCTAGAAATATCTCATCAGCTCAAAAGTTACCTCTTTTTAAAGAAGCAGCCCCAAATACTGGTGTGATAACCATAGTTGATTTTAGAGCTGAAATGAATATTAGAAACTTCTTTTTTATTTGTTTACTTTTTAACTGTTGAGATGAACTGGAAGCTTTGCTGAATATGTTCATGACCTTTAAATATTATTTTCCAGAGGGCACTCAAAAGGCATGAACAATTTTCACCCAGTGGTGAGTGGGATTTGTGGAACTTTAAAAATAAAAAGTCCATTTCTGAACATAAGTGCATAGTAGTGGGCTGAAAAAGTGTTCTAAAATAGGTTTATTTCCACATCAGCTAATGACAACACAGAAAACAGATCTGTGCAAAATAAAGTAATTGCTGTGGAATTGAAAATGGTGTGGCATCTCTGGCAAAATAAATGACTGTAACTCTTATTCTCAGATGGGTCATAATTACATTCAATCTCCTTTGCATCATTTGAAATGCAATGAGGCCATAACAGTTGTGGCTGCTCTCCTGGAAATGAGGACATGTGTAAATTTTTGAATGGTTTGTTCTCATCTTAATGTTATGACTTGTTGTGTTGCTTAAATGTCTGTGTACAAAATAAGATATTATGACATAATACAAAAAGAAAAAAAGACGGAAGGGCTACTGAATATCAGAACCTATTGAAGCATGTCCTATATTCCTGTCTCCTATTCTTTCCTTTTTTCAATTAGTCATGGCTTAGGGGTGAGATAATGTAGGGGTGGGAAACAGTGATACTTGTGGGAATCCCCCTCACTTTTCAGTTGTAGTGTGGTCTAAATCAAGGAATCCCAATGTATTCCCCTCTCAGGATGATTTCAGTTGCTTTAGATTTGCTGAGAGAGAAAGAGAAAGAGAGAGAGAGAGAGAGAGAGAGAGAGAGAATCAGCGCTTCATGGATCTCCCTATTGTGGTAGGTGCATCTAGTGCTGTGACTTAATTTTCCAAGGCAGATTTTATAGCCCCTTTCAGCGCACTAATACACTGTGGCACACAATTCTGGAATTCCTAGAGTATTCAAAAGCTCCAAAAGATGGTTATTTCTGTCCAAGAAGGTACCATAGTTATTACAACACAATAGATATTATCCTGCATTATACAAAATTGTTTAGGGCTATATTAAAGTTCAGAGGCAAGGTGAAGAAGCTCCCCCCCCCTTGCCAACCCTCATTACAAATCAGCAAGTAAGCTGAATGAGTACTTTTTGGCCAGAGAACATGTGGTCCTTAAAAGTCTCATGGATCAAACTTGGGAAGCCAAGTGGCTTCAAATTAAGTTAAATGTGTCCACTTCTGTTTACAATTCTGTCAGGCTAAAGCTCAGCAGCATTGCATACGAAGCTACCATCGTGTTGAATATGCCTGAGGAGATGGGATGGAATTCTGGACCAGACTGGACAGAGAGGAGTGAAAAATTAAAGGAGACACCAGTGTGGTCAAGACTGACCAGCAGAAGAGGGATAACTGGAGAGTGAGTAACTTAGGAAAAGGCCTGTTGAGATACATTAGTTATATGATATGTGATGGAACTGAGGAGCTGAAATATATCTTATTATTAACCATTTAAGAATTGATTCTCAAAAAAGCCCTTTTCTTTATTGGAGTATGGAGGTTGGTTTTTGTGCTGTGGTCCCAATGAAAAGTGGAGGGCCTACACTTAAATGGGCCTACATGAGAGCCACTGTGGTGTAGTGGTTAAGAGCGGTAGACTCGTAATCTGGTGAACCAGGTTTGCGTCTCCGCTCCTCCACATGCTGCTGCTGGGTGACCTTGGGCTAGTCACACTTCTTTGAAGTCTCTCAGCCTCACTTACCTCACAGAGTGTTTGTTGTGGGGGAGGAAGGGCAAGGAGAATGTTAGCCACTTTGAGACTCCTTTGGGTAGTGATAAACCTGGATATCAAATCCAAACTCTTCTTCTTCTTCTTCTTAAACAAAAAAGTCCTGCAGAAAATGCTGCAAGTTGCACATTTGACAGGTCCCTAGTTTGCTGCCAAGAATTGATTTTTCTCAGTGGCTAAATCTTAGCCTAATACATCCACAGCTCTCTCTCAGGGGTAGTAAACCTCTGGCCTGGGGAATGAATGGGGGCCTCAAGATTTATCAATGGAACCCATGGGCCACTTGCCTCACCAGGAAACACCCCTCACTTTTCCTGCTCCATGCTCTCTTATGCCTGGCTTGAATGTATCTTTGAACTGTGATAAGGCCTCTTGCTTGTTTGAAAGGATGGAGATTGTGTGTTGAGGAGATACCTTTGAATTTTGTCTGGCTAGAATGTAGCCTGTTGTACAAAGCTAAGGGTCAGTGACCACTTCAACCACTTTTGTCTTTGGCCACACCCATCACTGGCATGTGGTTCCTAGAAGCTACTCGCTAAGGGAATGTGGCCCACAGACTAAATAAATGCTCCCCGCACCTGATCTCATCCTCTAGCCAAAGATGGAAGCATAGAGATTTCTTTTTCCTTCCCACATTTTCTTGTCATGTCATGCTTTCCCCTCTTCATTAGAAGCAATGCTATGGAAAGAACAGATATTTTTTTATCCCCCAATAGAAGGACCATCAGCAGAATGTTCTCATACAACTTTCCAAGACTGCACCTGTGCTTTCTTAGTCCCCAAACTGCTTTTTAAATCAATGGAACCAGAGAGATGGATTTAATGCAGTATGTGTAGCAAGCTGGGTACAAACAAGAGGGTTTAAAAGTGCTCTTGGATGCAGGAAAGACTAAATAGCACGTAAAAAAATGTCTGGAGAACATTTCCATGCAGAAAACATATTCAGAAAGGTTCTTTTCTTTTCTCTCCCCCTCCCTCCCAATAAGAACACACATTGAATAGAAGAATCCCATCAGTGAGTAACACAAAAGAAAAAAAGTAACAGCAGGAGTCACAAGAGGCATAGATAAAGGAAAGACCGGAAATAATTAGGCCCAGCTAAAAGAATGTGTTAGAGATAGCAAGGGTCTAAGACTCCTCTCTGAGGTATTTACTTTTAGATTTCTCAAAAGTTGAGCAGTCAATAAAGAGAGTTTGTGTGTGAACCAATAATTGCCAAGCAAGAGGAAGTAGTGGGAAATGATCAAGAGATATGTGGCGGCTGTTTTCAATAGTGTCCGTTCACCAGTTTCATGGTGGGCGGCTCTTCAGTGATTTCCCCATATATTTCAAACTAATAAGACTCAATCTGATGTATTATAATAAATTTATGGAATATTTGCCAGAACCAAAGATAACACAGTTCTTTCCATAAATTTGAGCGCAATATGAACACAAGGCTAAGCCCCCAGTTACTCCTGTTACTCCTGTTAGGGCCAGACCTGGGCCTTATGTAAGGCTACCACTTAACTCATGCCCAGCTAAAATTTATCTTTGTATGTATAGATGGGAATTTAGAAATAATAATTATAATCTAAATAGAAACACAATACAGCTCAGCATAGCGGGGAAGACTGCAACCTGTGTATAGCTCAATCTGCTGCCCATGTCAATTTGTTGATGGCAACTTCAAGGTTCCCCCTCTACCTTCTTATGACTCTTTATTGTTCAACCAGATTTGGACCGGATAGCCTTTCAAACGTAGAATTGTAGGGTATAACTCATAGCTACCTTAGCCTTGAGTAGCCTTCAAATAAAGATGTGGGATACAGATTTTTCAACCCAACCTCCTTTCCATCCTTTGCTGGAGTTGAAGCCTTGAACTAGTGTGAGAAATGAGGAACAGAGGGTAGTATATGGAGCATACTATGTTGATCAGGCAATGGCTGAAGACCAGATTCCTAGTACTTATATGAGTCTGGTCTAGAGCCTTCCTATTGGATGCCATACACAGAAGCTGATTACTTAAATCCCTATTACTCTCTGTGCTCAATGGAAAGTCTAAGGATTCACATTTCCAGGGAGATCACTAGGCTCAGTCCCAGCCATGGTCCACAAGATGTCCAGTTCAAGTAGCAGATTCCCCTACAGCTTCCTTGATCTTCAGATCTCAAACGTTTACCTACCCCATGATGAAACTTCTCTTGGTTTGAAAGAAGAGAAATAATATATTAGCATGTTTTCCACAAGGGCTGGCATTGTATTGATAAATAATTAAAGATGAATATCTTTCACAGTTATTAATCATCATTAGCATGAGAAACGCCAGACAAAAACCTGGTGCATAGTTGGGAAGAAATAATGAACTGAACAATCTCTCATGGGTATTGCTGTTCAAAAAGATCAAATATTACTCCTACATGCATATAATGGATATAGGAAAAATGCTAGTGTTCTGTTACCTACCTGTGGTGAGGATTAAAATTACTGTCCAGTGGCCAACTCGAGAGAATAAGATCAACTTTTTCAAAAGGAAAAGTGTTTTACTATTACTCTCCAGGGCAAAATAAAACACTTTTTTATTTTATTCAAGTATCATGTCTTCAGGCCTTCCAGATTTATTTTCTTATTGATTAGCAACTGTAATTCTTTTGCTTACTTAGCTACAGAGCCCCTGGTGAGTATTACCAGAGTGTATGCTTCCAGCTCTTCAGTAATGAGAACCTGCTTTCTTGCCTGTTATGGAGTGAAAAATATTCAAGTGCCTTCATCTCTGCTTCCACACAGTGACTGGGTGCTCATGTCATGGTTTAGGGTGGGTTAGGTTTATTTATGACTCAAAAGTAATGCTTGATGCTTAAAAAAAAAAAAAGAAAGTCCAAGGAAGATGAAACCTTCATCAGGAATAAGAGTACAGACATTTAAAATATATTTTGGGGTATTTTGACAAATTCTTTCATTATTTCCTGAAGAATAGAAGAGCCTTGCTAGAACAGGTAAAAAGTGCAGGTTCCAAGTGAAAGGATAGGTCTTTATCAAAATACAAATATGCATAGTGACAGCCTCAGAAATAAGGAGGAGGCTGCAAAGAACCACATCCACAGCAATGTTTTTAATACAATTCCAAATTGCACATGTCATTTCTATTAATCAATCAAAGGATCACAACAATCTTAATAGTTGCAAACCTGATGTCATCATCCTGAACCAATCAAAAATCATTTGGTTCTTCAGATTGGCCCTCATCGTAATATCATGTGATTACATATAACATTTTTTTGTTGTCTTTCTTTATTTGACTAATTTTCCTGTTCATTAAAAGGCTTCCAATGTCCTCTTTCATGTGTCTACAAAACAATTCAAGATTAATCACAGTTGCCATGCCTAGCTGATTTTATTTTCAGGCATACCACAGCCACCATAGATTCTAACAGTTTATTCTTTTCAGTATCCTGGAATGGCCATTCATTATGTACAGTACCTAAAAGCAGCTAGTTCTGTACTGTAAAATGCAGGTACAGGACCTTTGAGTTTAGATAGGCCACAGACTCAAAAGAAAATGGAAAAATGGAAAATACAGTTTTATGAAATTATTTTTTTCTCCAACACCAACTCCCACCAGCCCCAGCCAACAGGGCAATGGTCAGGAATCATGGGAGTTGCAGTCTGACATTAGGAGGACCACAGCTCTCTCCCTTTCCTATCTAGTCCAGCATTCTGCTATAGGAAAATGTTAGGGTTTCAGTGACTTCCATTCTCGTTTCAGTAAGTCCATCTTAGAAATCAGTCAACATGTTGCTGAATTCAGCTTGGTTTATTATTCATACCTCATTTCTACAGGTAAGAAAAGCAGAGTACATGTGAACATATGTAACAGTCCCAGTTTAAAACGATTAAAGCAGACAGCAATGAAGACTTCAAAGTCAGCAGCAATGGATTGAAAACCTAGATTGTACTCTCAAAGCAGCCTGAAAGGAAAAGGTCTTCATAAGTCGCCTGAAAACAGATAAGGAGGGGGCAAAATAGAGCTCCACCAGCAGGGATTTCCATTGTCTTGGTGCTGTCACTGAAAAGGCCCTGTCCTTTATACCAGGCTGTCTAAACTCACAGGCAGATGGGACAGACAGCAGGGCCTCAGCCACTGTTGGTAAAGCCCAGGCAAATTCATATGGCAGTAGGGAGTTTATCATGGATTTTCACCTACAGTAAAATCTGAGGTGAATCTGGTGGTTCTGCTTGGACAAAACATCTGAATATTTTCAGGGGGGATTAAAGATTTTATTAAGCCTACAGATATTTACTGAGGAATGATGGAAGGGAAAGCAGAATATTCCCAGCATGATGCTTCCCTTTGGACAAAATGGATGGCAAATGCCCCAAGTGAGTTTGCACAGCCATCCTTTAAATCTGCTTCTTGTCAGATGCAAAGAGCCTCGGGAGGCCTCGGGTAACTATTAGAACTAGAGGACCATGTGCTTGAAATAAATCAGTTGGGTTTTGTTTTCTCACCACGTGGTTTGAGTTCCTCTTTCTGCCCATCTGCCATCAGCAGACAGCTAACTTCTCTCAGCACTGAAAGTCCTTTGGTTCTTTGTGCTCGAAATAATAATAGGAGGACCTGTTAAAATTCAAGGCAAACAGTGTGCTCTTTTTGGACGTGAATGTGAGGTGAAATCTCACCGTAGCTTTTTGGGTGCTAAGGAAGCCAAAATCCCTCCAATCCTTTGAATTAATATGAGGAGAGAACTTTCATTTTTCTTCATTGCTGACTGGTATATTAAAGCAAGAAGATTCTAGGTTAACCAAAACAGTGTGGAAAGGCTACATGGTGTGCTATAACAATTAATTTTTTTTACAATAATATTTATTAATTTTAATAGACATAACAAAAGAGAAAATATGCAACAACACAATAGAGAAATGAAAAAAGAAGAAAAAAGAATTACAAACTTAAAATACCTAAACAGAAAAAAGAAACTCAATTAATTAATTAAAATCCATTTTCATAAACATTTTAGTTGACTTCCTCTAATCCTCTCCATCTGAATTTCCTCTTAATTTGAATGTAGCAGTTTCCAATATCATTATTTCATAAAACAATATTACAGTCGTATTCCAATTTCTTTACCTTTCTTATAGTACATTTTCTTATTTATATATTTAAGTCTAATTTAATCCTAGGTCTGATTGGTTCTTTCAAGTGGTTACATTTCTTTAATATTAGAATATTTGTTCAAATAGTCTTTAAATTTCTTCCAGTCTTCTTGGTAGTCCTCTTCTTTCTGGTCGCGGAATCTCCCGGTGAGATCAGCCAGCTCCATAAATTCCATTATAACAATTAATATCTTTAAGATTAATATTTATAAGAATATCATAACTGTGCACACTATAGCTGATACTGTTTTGTGCTCTCCATTTCTTAAAGTTGTTTTAAAATGTTTTTATATTGTGAAACCCATCCTGGGACCTTAGGTTGAAGGGTGGGAAGCAAACAAGCAAGCAAGCAAGCAAGCAAACAAACAAACAAACAAACAAACAAACATGTTGGTAAGTGCCTAATCCCCCAAAGCTGGTTCCCTCCTTTCTTTTGTAAAATTTCACATCAAACAGATGTCATACGATATGGCTCATAGAATAACATCCAAACATTCAGAAAGTGGAAATCCAGGAAATTGCCCCCCCCCCACCAAAGATACCCCACCTCTGACTCATAAGTACCCAGCTGAGAATGTCAAATGCATTTATTGTTCCCATTTCTAACAATTGTGAGAGTTTGGCCACCTTGTCTGCAATTCCCATTTTGCAGTAAAGCTCCATGTATAATTTCTTTCATAATGCTCTATGTCTTAATGACAAATTGCAGCCGCTTTGAAACAATCCTGGCTGACAGTGGAAGTGGCTACTGAATCTTAATAATCAATTTTTAGGAATCCATTATCATTGCTACTGCCAAGATGAGAGAAATGTCACACCAGCATATGTCTGAAAACTACAGTGGTTAAACAAGTCTGCTACTGGTGGAATGGTCCAGTCTAGTTCCATCATCTATAAGCTCGAGGATGTCTCATGGATCCTTTGGTTCATTCCTTTCTAAGATCTATTCTTCTCCAGGGGAAGCCCTGCAGCCCTGAGTATCATTAGTACACTTTCTAACAAATATATACCACCTCAGTTCTCATGCCCAGAGGATATTGAGATATGAGACAGCAAACATGTTCTGGGTCAGACACTCAAGCAACAGCATGATTTGAATCTGGGTCTTCTATGTCTTAGCCTAATAGCCTTGATCATTACACCACAGTGGTTCTGGATTTCAGACTGAGAGTACATGAAAATCTATTGGAAACAGGCAGGAGCTATGGTATTCTAAACTTGATAGCTGATACCTTCTTATGTGAGTTCAAATTAGAGGCACACTCAGAGATGTCATTGTTAGACACCCCCCAAGGCCCACATCCATCTGGAGCTCACTGCCAATCCCTGGAGCTACCAGTTTCTCTTCCTTCTACTACCTTCACCTGCCTTTTCCAAGGCTAGATCTACACAGCTATAAAAAACAAAACACTCTGAAAACTTTCTGAAAACAACCGTTTTAAAGCTCACAATGAAAAATTTCACTGAGTTGTGATTTCAGCTCTACAGTGCCATCTGATTTCATAGTGTTGTAACACATTTATAGTGTTGTAATTTGACTAATATAGCTGAGTCCCAAGTGACTAAGCAGTGGGAGGACCAAGAAGAAAGAGCAGTAACCTCTACAGGCCTTGTTTGTTTTTTTAATCTCTGGCATTGGGCAGACTGAGCATAGAGAGAGGGGAAAGTGAATAGGCAGTGGCAACAGCTGCAATGTGGAGGAGCTGGAAGGACCACTCTAAGAAGAGGACCCAGTGATAGCACTAATTTTGGTAGATTTTGAAGACACATCATTTTCTGCTGCATGGGGTGTTAGGAAGGGTTAGTACCTCTGGTGGGGGACACGTTGTGTTCCTTCTGAGGTCATTTGTCCATCTTTGGTTACCACCCTGCATTCAGTTGTCACCTAATCTCACCTTATCCCTCATCTGTGGCTCCTAGAAGCTGTCAGTGTGCAACAACGGCCACACCCTGGGAATGGCTTCGATTAGCTGGCTAAACCAGGTGGGGGAACCGAGGGGCCTCAAACCCTCCAAGAATTTGGAACTTCTCCTGCATGTGAGGACAGGCACCACCCCCCCAGGACCAATAGTGGGTGTGCTGGTCCTGGGGGGGTGGTGGTTACCGTGGGGCGAGGTCCAGGACCTGAGTCGAGGGTTGGCGGACAGTCCTCCACGGGTGAAGCAGGGTCCAAAGCGAGGAGCCTGGCAAGGACAGGAACTCTGGAGGAACAGGACTGGGTGCTGACTGAAACAGCTCTTCAACGATGTTGCTCCCGCAACCTAGGACCGGGCTGACTGGCCTTTATCTTCTCTGAGGCCAGGGGCAGTCCTGGCCCCCAGGAGACCCGCCTCTCCTGGCCTTAAGGCGAGCACTCCTCCTGGGAGAAACCAGTTCCCTCCGCCTCTCTGCCCTGAGCCTCTGCAGCTCAGAAGAGGCTGGAGGGTTACTGGACCCAGGGGGAGACTCACCTTCCCCTGACACGGCTGGGAGAGGCGCACCTGTAGGCACTGTGTCCTCAACCACCTCCGGAGCCAGAGTGGATCCACCTGGTGCCTGCTCCTGAGGATCTGGCACAGGTGCAGGCACTTCAGAATCAAGGCCCTGCCCCAGTTCAGCCGGCCCTGGAGGCGGGGTCTCCTGTGCAGGCTGGGATTCCTCCGGTTCAGCCTCTGAATCGGATTCCCAGGCCATCACAGTGGGTCTGATGATCAAGAAGGCAGTTTCTGCATGTGCTGTAGAGGAAGGTGAGGGGCAGATAGGGCTCATCAACCTGGGAAGGTAGCCCATCTAGGAGAAGGAAAACCCTGGTCCTAAACTTCCACTGCCTTGCAGGGTATCTTCAGGAGAAGAAAGGCTAAGAAGTAAACCCTACAAAAATCAGGAATAGAGTCCCTATGTTGGCTGGATGGTGCTTTGTACACCTCCATTTGGCAGTTCCTGCAGCCAAGCTGGTCCCAAGCATATTGCTCTGCTTTCCTTTGGATCGACCTCTGTCCAGGCTTGTGCCCTGGGGAGGTCATTTTTGTGCACAGCGGTTTGAGTTCACCCCCAGAAGTGCACTCTATTGTCTCTCAAAACAGATGGGTGCCAACAACAATTCATGATTTTCGATCAAAGGTGGACCATGTACCACCGGTGGTCCATGAGGTTCATTCACATGGTTCATGGCGACAGCTCTGTGCAACAGCAGCATAACTATGTTTGTGAGAGAAGAATGGTGGCTGAACTAGCTGCTCTGTCATCACTAGAACCTGATGCTCTGCCTGGAAGGTGAGTGCGGCAGATCAGAAGTAACTGTGGCTGGTAACAAAATGGGGGAAGGCCATGAGAGGGTGACAAAGCATTTGAAAGGCGTGAAGAGTCCATACATGTTAATGGAAGGAGTAGCAAGAAAGTGGATAAGATGCTAAGAGAGAATGCACACAAGAGAAAGGGAAAGAGTCAGAGTGGGAGTTATTGGTTTATAAATAAAATATCCAAACACAAAGCAGGAAGAATGCTGAATCTGACCTACGTCATTGTATTAAAATTTGAATTCTGCATATATATATGTGTGTGTGTGTGTGTGTGTGTGTGTGTGTGTGTGTGTGTGTGTGCCACTTTAGCAGCTAGCACTGTATATTTCAAAGAGCATCATTATGTGGTCTGCCAAGACCCTCAGAAATTTTCAAGTGACTGGGAGGGGGAGTGTGGGAGCCAGCCTTATAGATATTAAGCTAAGTATTTGTTTAGTTGTGGCTGCTTTTACCTTTTTATCTTACGTTGCAGTGATGACTTTTCCATTTTTATATAATGCAAACTGTCTTGAAAGGGCATTACCCAGAAAGGTGTCCTTGAAAGACTGCAAAACAAACAAAACAATAATATTTATGTTGCGTAAATGGAGCTCTCCAGGCAAAGGATTTTGATTGTTTTCTTGCAACTTTGGAATAGATGCATACGTGTGCAGAGGCAATGGCTGCATTGTGCATAGGGAAGCTACCTTCTCCTTCCCTCCCAGTCTCTGGCCCGCAGAAGTAAACAAATGAAGGACTCACTTGCACATTCATGTCAGTGTGGCGGCATCTGTGACAATGATTCAATTCCAGCATATTGGTCCCATCACAGCTTTCTGCGCTATAAGTAGGTGTTCCTCGGGGATGCTTTTCGTGCCCAGCTTTGAGTTTCACACAAGATCATCCCTGTGCACAGCCGTAAATTAGAGCAGAACATCCTGCTTTGTGTCATTTCTGCCTTCCTAGTTTTAATTAGCTAAGTGCCGGCCTCTGGTAAAGCACTCAGAGGTACTCCTCAGACATTCTTCCGCATGAAGCTGGTCTACACTGGCAGGGGGTGGCAATGGCTTGCTGCTTTTTCGAGCCAGAGTCTCTGAAGGCTGGTCCCCCAATGCTCTTCTCTTCTCATAGCAAGACAGCTTGCCTGAATTATTTGCCATTAGCAAAAGCGGAATTACTTTATTCATTTATTTTTAAAGTTATTCCGCCTGCCTGAATGTCTTCTCTGCAAATCGAAAACCAGCTTTGGACAATCTTTAAGTGGTCTCAAGAGGAAAAGCAGTAGGTATACTGTTTTCCATTCAGATTTCTTTAATCTACACTTTATTTTCTTCTTTATATTTATTATGCAGGCTGGTGGTTAGTCTAGCTATGAGGACTGGGCTTAAATCCCAGCTCATCTATAGTGGTCCTGGGGAGAACCTTACTTCTCAGGTCTGATTTGTATGCTACTGCTGAGGTCTATCTCACCATACGACCATGACGACATTTGGATGATGAAATCACATGGATCAGACAGGTCATTGACAAACACTATGCCTTGGGCTCTTAATTTGACCACATGAATGCATATCCTTGGAGCTACTTGATGCCTATGACACCTTTTTCTCTTCCTAACTACTAGGTGCTCTTCTCCTCCAGATAGTAACATAGGACTCCTGGGGTGTGTGTAAAGTTATAGGCAGGAAGAGGATGTGGAGGTATGTGGAGCCTTCCTCTCACCATCCACCATGCTTGGCACTGCACCTAATGCTGTTGTTGTTGTTTAGTCGTTTAGTCGTGTCCGACTCTTCGTGACCCCATGGACCAGAGCACGCCAGGCACTTCTGTCTTCCACTGCCTCCCACAGTTTGGTCAAACTCATGTTTGTAGCTTCAAAAACACTATCCAACCATCTTGTCCTCTGTCGTCCCCTTCTCCTTGTGCCCTCCATCTTTCCCAACATCAGGGTCTTTTCCAGGGAGTCTTCTCTTCTCATGAGGTGGCCAAAGTATTGGAGCCTCAGCTTCAGGATCTGTCCTTCCAGTGAGCACTCAGGGCTGATTTCCTTAATAATGGATAGGTTTGATCTTCTTGCAGTCCATGGGACTCTCAAGAGTCTCCTCCAGCACCATAATTCAAAAGCATCAATTCTTCAGCGATCAGCCTTCTTGATGGTCCAGTTTTCACTTCCATACATCACTACTGGGAAAACCATAGCCATTATTATATGGACCTTTGTTGGATCCCCTTCATGGATCACTGTCTTGCCATGGTGAAGGGGCTTGAATAACTCAGAGAAGCTATGAACTATGCTGAGCAGGGCACCTAAGATGGGCAGGTCATAGTGGAGAGTTTTGACCAAACGTGATCCACCTGGAGGAGGCACCGGCAA
Organism: Podarcis bocagei; assembly: GCF_964188305.1. Taxonomy (NCBI): domain Eukaryota; kingdom Metazoa; phylum Chordata; class Lepidosauria; order Squamata; family Lacertidae; genus Podarcis; species Podarcis bocagei. The sequence continues at coordinate 82,827,823 of NC_138128.1, read as the reverse complement.
GCCACTCCAGTATCCCTGGCAAGAAAACTCCATCGACAAAGACAACAGGCACCTAATGCTAGCTCCAATGAAAAAGGCAAGGCAGATATCAGAAGAGATTTGCAAGGGATGAAGTTCCAAGATGGAAGGCTTTGAGTGTTCCTCTCTCTGACAGCTGAGGCTTAATCTGGCCACCACCATTGCCACCTTGTGCTTTGGGAAGAGGGAAGAGTGCAGAAAGTTTCATTGCACAAGAGGAAATCCTTGTCCTAATGGAATGTGCTAGCTGGATACTGCCCACTATCTTTAGGGTGGTGGGCAGTTGCTTAGGTGGTTTTAAAAAGCAGAGTAGCTGTATTTCATAATTGTTTTGAGCACTCAGGAAAACATCTTGTCAATACTGAGTGTGAGAAGGGTGGTGGTTGGAGATATCTACATAACACCGAGCCCTGGGGTACAGGAACAGGGTCTATGCAAAGGGAAGAGGGTGGAGGAGATGTTGGGCACATGGAAAGGTGAGCAGCAGCCTCACTGTGGCTTTGTAATTATGGGAGACAACCAGGCAGAAAGGAAGCATGCACCACCCCAATAATCTCCAGGGAGGAGTAGAGACTTTAGCAAAAAATAAAGACCTGCTCGGAAGCAAAGTTCTAGTGTGCCTGAAGATGGATAGAAAATGAAATGGATTTTGCTCGGAGAAGCTGCACTGAAGAATTCAATGAATTTCTTTCCACATCAGAGAAAACGTGGAGACAATGGAGCGTATCTGTAAGCTCACCTCCTTCTTAGGCTCTGTGCAAACAGTTTCTCTCAAGGCATGTGTGAGGGACATCATCTGCACCCTTCACACTAAGCATTATTATAAACAGATATTGCTTGCAAGGGTTTCTGCTCATCAACCCATGCAGCAGTAGAGCTGTCTGTTGAGCAATGAGGAATTCCATCCTCCACATTAGGTTAGGACTATTGGTCTAAAACTGAGTTACTCGTGGGTTAGGAATATACACCTGCAACTGCTCCTATAGGTATCACTGCATAGGCGTGTTTCAGTTCTGATTTACTAAATGTTTATTTCATTTGGCTTGGTGGAGATTTGGGGGGGGGGTTGGGGGGTGTACAAATTCTTCATCATCTTGAATTAAGTTCTCTGACAAGAGATGGCAGGGGGAATTTTATGACGTGGAAGCTACACTTGGGAACTTGCTTCCAGCCTCTGCTACATCAGGACACCTGTTTTTACTACTCAGATGTACGTATATTAACTCTGAAACCTCTTTATGTCTTCTCAGTAAATGGATGTTTATCAAGGGTGAGCTGAGACACCCTTGTGTGTGTGTGTTTTGTGTGTGTTGATGAATCTCTCTCGTTCCTCTGTGAGTGAACTCATTTGAGTTATTTTGAAGCTTTTCTTCTTGGTGCCATTTTCTTCCTCCTCCTTTACCCTTACAATCTTCTTTTTTAAATTTTTTAATTCAAAATTAAAACAAGACATATTATCCAAAAACATACCATCCTTGTCCCCCCACATTTTCCTTCCCCACTCCCACACAAAACCCACCCACCCCACCCCCGACTTCCCTCAGTTCTAGTCTTTGCTTTCTCTGAGACTGCTGTTTTCTGCATGTTACAAAGTTGTATAGATCCTCAAACTATTTAGCTGATTATTATCAATAAAAAGTTTGTGAATGTTTATTCAAAACCTGCCAAGGAGTCCAGTTCACTTTGTTGCATCTTCAGATACTTTGTAAAGGGTTCCCATTCACCCTTAAAGTCACAGTTATTCTTGTCCCGTAGCTTATATGTCAGTTTTGCCAGTTCTGCATAGTCTGGCAATTTTTTTTTGCCATGCTTCTTTAGTTGGGGTTTCTTCAGTCTTCCATCCTTGTGCTACCAGAACTCTCGTGGCCTACCCTTACAATCTTTACCCATGTTTGGGTCACATTTACTGATGTTTGCTGTGGAGAGAGCCAAATGGAGTTTTGCCAATGACTGATGTCACAGTACTGCAGCTTGCACACTGATGGCTGAAGTCACAATGCGACACCTGATGTGATGAGGCCAGGTATGCTTATAAGCAAAATCCTGTGAGTTTTTACAGCCAGTAAGGTTAAATGGCAAATGAGTCTCAGAATTGGGAGGGCAAAAGAAGTAGGAAATAAAGCCCCAAGAAGCAGCTACAATCAGAACAACCAAAGGATGTCATATCTTTTGAGGTGAGCAACTGCTGGAAGTTGCAAAGAATGTGCTATTTTCACAGGTTCAATCATCTTTCGTGGTGGGTGTCATTGCGGCCGGGCATCTGGGCTCTCATGGAGATCTGGCTTGGGGATGCCCCCCCCCCGTGCCAACCCCCAGCTGCATCATGCCCCGCCAGGCCAATCAACGCCGGACGGTGGCATGGCTGTGGGAGTTTTAAACTGTCGCACGGCTGGGGCGGGGGGCTTCCCTCTTTTGCTTCCTTTATGCATTGGTATGACAGGACCTTGGTATGGCAACCATATTATTGGGGCTGGGTAGGAATTGGCACCAGCCATTTGGTTTTCGCCTACCTTGTAGCAATCGTCACAACTTTGTAAAGTTAGGCATTGGGTAAGCCTTTGTTTAATGGAGGGGAGGTTGTAGCCTCCACCTGTCCCTCTCCATAAAGGGATCCTGTTAAAGGGATCCGGGTGTGTGGATCCTGTCCAAAGCCTGGACGTGGGCTAGGGCCATGCCACAATCCCAGATGGTACCCCTCAGGGTGCCCCTATTTGTGGGTTACCCTTAGTTGTACTCCCTGAAAATGGGCAAGAGTCAAGATATAGCCTGGCTTCACCCAATGCCTAAGCCAAACAGCTCACATCTGTAACCAATAAAGTTGTGGCCAGTTTTAGCCCATAACCCTAAATAGTTGTGTTGGTGTACCCAGCCAGATGGGCAGGGTACAAATAATAAATTATTATTATTATTATTATTAATCAATAGGGAACTGCAGGGCATGGGGCCTTGGCACGCAATGAATGATCAGAATTTGAAAGTATCTTATGCAGTCCCAGTGATAACCAAAGCTGAGGTTATTCTAACCCTGTGTTCAAACCCTTTGCCATTCTGTTGGCATCTGCAGCATTGAAAACTGCTTGTTTTCAGTTACTTACAATTGTGGTTTTATGGCTTGATCATGCATTGCCATAATCAGTCCTTCCACGTCTACAGGAGAAATAAACTCCACTTTTGGAGATGTTTCCTTGATAAATGTGCATCTTTCCTCCTTGAGGCTTGTTGGGTAGTGGCAATGCGTTTTCCCCAGATTCTCAGAAGCAACCTTCTTTGAAATTGTTTCAGAAATTGTTTTTCTAATTTGCTTGGCTCCAGAGGGGAGTAGCTTTTTTATCTGCTCTCACAAGTGCTTGCAACAGGGAATAATCTATGTTCTGAAAACTGGCATTTTTAAAATAATGATTTACACAGAGCAGGCAGAAATGCACTGTGCCTCGTGGAGGGTCTCCCTCTCTCCACACACACCCTACCCATTGCTCCCCCCCCCCCGTTTTGTTCACATTGTGTATGAAGGGCTAGGAGGGTGCATAAAATACAGAACTAAAGACAGATTTAAAACACTAATTGACAAAACATATTTTCCACCTACCCCTCCAATGACTGCCCACTTTAGGTTTTGGCTCATCACTAAAAGATAACCAAGCTCTAATTTCAGTAGACTTCCTATTTACAGAGTTAAAAATTCGCCCTCTCTGGGATTCTTAGTAGATCAGTGGCATTTTAATTTCTGCGGATTCTCACTTTGCAATGCAAGCAACCAAATCTGACTCTTGTGAATTCCTCTAACTTCAGCTCCTCAATATGTCACTCATCCACATGTCTGTATTATCTCAATTAAAAACTCACATTTTCCTTATAAGGTATTTCACCTTTGCCATGCATACACCTGTGTGTGTGCCTTTGTGCTTGAATTCCTGAGCTGCTGTTTCCCCATCCACACCACACACCCCCTCCCTTCACTGCAGACCATCTGAGCATGGCAAATTTGACAGGTGGGTTGGCCAAACTCCAGACTGCTGGGATCAGCTTGGGCAGGGGAAGTTAACAGGCACGGCAGATCCAGCAGGCAAGGGGTGCCTCACACAACAGCTGACTGGTGAGGGGCAGATCTGCAGCACATCCAGTGGATTCCTCTTCCTGCTCTCACATAAGCATCCCATGGAGTAAAAGGTCATGGTAAAGGACCCCTGGATGGTTAAGTCCTGTCAAAGGTGACTATGGGGTTGCGGCGCTCATCTTGCTTCAGGCTGAGGGAGCCAGCGTTTGTCCACAGACAGCTTTCCGGGTCATGTGGCCAGCATGACTAAACCGCTTCTGGTGCAACGGAACACCGTAATGGAAACCAGAGTGCATGGAAATGCCGTTTACCTTCCCACCACAGCGGTACCTATTTATCTACTTGCACTGGTGTGCTTTCGAACTGCTAGGTTGGCAGGAGCTGGGACAGAGCAAAGGGAGCTCACTCTGTTGCAGGGATTTGAACCACTGACCTTCCAATCAACAAGCCCAAGAGGCTCAGTGGTTTAGACAACAGCACCACTCACATCTCGTGGGGTGGGATAGGGATAACCTGTCAGGCAGGCAAAGTCTCTCCTGCTCTACTGATGATCCAGCATTCTTCTCCAAGAAGGAGGGAAGCTGCCAACTTTCTGCAGGCATCTGCTATGCACCCAAGCCCTCCATGCAGAGCTCAGACCCACAGCAGACTCATCAGGCTTCCTCTCCCACAGATGAGCAGGGGAGAAGGAATCTCCCTTGTTCATTTTTATATGCAAGTGGGGTTTTGCTATTACTACTACTACTATTGTTAAAAACTTTCAGGCCACTTGTGCAAAAGCACAAAGGAATTCGGGTGTGTGGAAGGGGGAGTTGATTCATTCACTAAAAAAGAGCACTTTTACCAGCTTTTTAAAAAACTTTTCAGATTTTAAGTGCATATTTATTTTGCAAAGTGAGCATGTTAGCAGTGGGATGTGGGTGATGTTGAAGACAAAACACTAATTTGATTGAAACTCAAGCAGCTTCAAATACACATTAAGCGCTGGGGTGGGCAAGCCCTGTATTGCAGCTGTTCACCATTTTGCTTTTATCATCACGTTTAAAACCTTCACTGTCACCGTTTCTCCGCTAATTGTATCCTGAGAGTAAGTAGCAGTTTTCTTGGGGTGAGGAGCTGGGGGTGATTTTCAGCTGAAAAATTATGTGAGGTGGGGGGAAGAGTTAAAAGGGCCCTCCATCTAGTTTCTCCATATGCCTGCATTTGAAAGAGAGAGGGGAGGAAAGAAATCATGGAGAATCCATTCATTTCAATGGGTCTGCTCTTAGAACTTAGTTGTCTACAACCCTTAGACTAAAAATGATGTACTAATTACATACTGCATACCTGTGTTTGTGAATATTTTTATCTAGTCAATGTATTTGCATCCAATTTAAAACTGGGATGGATCTGATAAATATTGGATTTCCCTATGAATATTATTTTAGCTCTATACTGTTGGCACTGCTTCCCTGCTCTCCACCACCAATTTGTTTGTCCAGCTTTTGTGTGAGCTACTATTGATAACACCATCAATTTGTTCAGTGGTCCAAAAGAGCTTAAAACAAAATGAATCACAGGAGTTTATTACTCAGCAAGAACCTAGTCACATTGTTATTACTGTACCAAAGCAATCAATGTCAGTAACATTGTCATCAGAAGTACACAGCATGTTCGCAGTAACAAAAACATGTAGCATGTTCTCTTTATAGATAGTAAACAGAGAAATTAACAGCCAGCATCCTTGTTCAATGATGTAGAGGAATTTTACACACAATTCCATTCTATGGCACCTGTGATTTGCTTTGCTTAGTGCTGGCCACTGTTTGGAGTACATGTGATGTCAAAAAACCCTAATTCAAATAACAATAGTGTCTTGGATTTCATCTACAGTATACTGAGTGTGAATTTTTCATCTCTTGTGAAAGTACCATAAAAAAATCCATTAGGGATAAGCCAAAACTCCTTACCTTTTCTGTTCCATCTCGGGAGCGTTGAGGATCACCTCCAATTTTTGGCAACCTCTAATCTTTATGTTTTTGGAACCATATGTTCAAGCCAGTGGAGTTTTGGTGGAGGGCAAAATGAAATCATTCTGCTCTGCCAAAACTCTAGAGTGGGCCACAGAGACTGTGTTGGTTTCTGCAGTTTGCTGCTGGCATGCCCAAAGAGACTACAGATTCCTCAGCCACTCTTAAGTGTGCTCAATGACACTCCAAAAAACAAAGGGACTATGTGCACTCTCTGCTGCATTGTTGTTGTTTAGTCGTTTAGTCATGTCCGACTCTTTGTGACCCCATGGACCAGAGCATGCCAGGCACTTCTGTCTTCCACTGCCTCCCGCGGTTTGGTCAAACTCATGTTGGTCGCTTTGAGAACACTGTCCAACCATCCCGTCCTCTGTCGTCCCCTTCTCCTTGTGCCCTCAATCTTTCCCAACATCAGGGTCTTTTCCAGGGAGTCTTCTCTTCTCATGAGGTGGCCAAAGTATTGGAGTCTCAGCTTCAGGATCTGTCCTTCCAGTGAGCACTCAGGGCTGATTTCCTTCAGAATAGAGAGGTTTGATCTTCTTGCAGTCCATGAGACTCTCAAGAGTCTCCTCCAGCACCATAATTCAAAAGCATCAATTCTTCGGCGATCAGCCTTCTTTATGGTCCAGCTCTCATTTCCATACATCACTACTGGGAAAACCATAGCTTTAACTGTACGGACCTTTGTTGGCCAGGTGATGTCTCTGCACACACTTATTTCAAAATTAATATTGGAATTAGTGAATATTTCATATTTAATTATTACATTTATATCCCACCTTCCCTCCAAGGAGCTCTAAGTGGAATAGATACCTCCCCTGCCTTCCCCATTTTATCCTTGCAACAACCCTGTGAGGCACGTTGGGCTGAGAGATCATGACTGGCCCAAGGTTGCCCAGTGAGCTTCATGGCTGAGCAGCATTTGAACCTGGGTCTTTCCAGTCCTAGTCCAATGCTCTTACCACTACATCACACTGGCTGTGCTTGCTGTAACCTGAATTTTATTTTTCAGACATTCTAGCAGATGTCTCCACTCAAGGTGTCCGAAAATTCTCTTTAACACCTAGGGATGGGGGAGAAATCCTAGCCGGATCACCTTGAAACCAGCGTAATTTGCACTTTCTGAAGCAGTATGCAGACTGAAACAGAGCCATCCTTCAAAATTCACACTTCTCTGAATTTTGCAATGCAGTTCTCCAGCCAAGTAATGTGCACACAAATGCTTAAAATGCATATATTTACTTTTTTTAAAAAAGGCATTGTGCAAGGGGAAAGTGCTATGCAAAAATGTCTATATCAGGCAAAATCAACTTCAAAGATGTGTACGTGTGGAGAAATTTGCAGTAAAATGCTACTGTGTTTTCAGGAAGACTTCTTTTTAATTGAAAACTGATGTGGAGGACTGAACTTGAGAGTGGAAAAATAAGAAACGGAGAGAAACCAAAATTGACAGATTTTCCTGTTAATACTGGTGGGAAGATAGGGACACTCTCACCACTCGGAGATAGTTTGATCACCTGGATGACTCTGAAAGTGTGGTCCTTGAGTATTTTAATGTTATGTGTGTGAGAGAGAGATGTATGCATGTCCACTTAGGCTGCAGTCTTACGTGCATTTACCTCAGGTTCCATTGCACTAAGTGATACTTACTTCTGAGTAAGCTTATATAGGTTTGCCCTGTAAGTTTCAGAACTTCTATGAAGCTAATGCTATTAGAGAGACACTTGAATTAATGCTCTGTAATTTTGTTCCACAGAGATAACGTGGGCGTAAGTAGGATAGATAGGCTTGTATTGTATAATTTCAGGAGAGGGGATGATTGCTTCTCAAGGAAAGGGATGCCAATAGAGGAACATTAAGCAAACAAGAGCTGAAATGCTTCTTCATTATTTGTTCTGATGTTTTGAAGGCCCACTCCTTTATCTCATTCTCCAGTGTTTGTCCTAAAGCTTGGGGGGGCATTGGGTTGTTGTTTTCTATTTTGATTATATATTTTTGTGATTTTATATTTTTATTTTATTCTGTGAGCTATCCTGAGACCTCTGAGTATAGGGCAGCATATACCGGTAAATTAAAACCACCACCACCACTACAACAACAGAAAGATGGCTTGTAAAAGCCATTCAATCTGAGCTTGGAGCAACCAAATCAGACATCTTTACACACTGAACTTCTCAAATAGACTGAGGTACAACAATAGGTTTGATTACCTATCTCCTAACGTGAGGGTGAGTAACCTAGTCTGGCAGAATGACTTTACAGTGGTGCCTTGCAAGACGAAATTAATCCGTTCCGTGAGTCTCTTCGTCTTGCGGTTTTTTTGTCTTGCGAAGCACGGCTATTAGCGGCTTAGCGGCTATTAGCGGCTTAGCGGCTATTAACGGCTTAGCGGCTTAGCGGCTATTAACGGCTTAGCGGCTTTAAGAAAAAGGAAACAAACTCGCAAGAACTCACAAGACGTTTTGTCTTGCGAAGCAAGCCCATAGGGAAATTCGTCTTGCGGAACGACTCAAAAAACAGAAAACTCTTTCATCTTGCGCGTTTTTCATCTTGCAAGGCATTCGTCTTGCAAGGTACCACTGTATTCTATGGCATTAACCACATCATGCATTAATTACAGTTAAGCATGTTGGTTGTATGAGGTTGGTTATTCCACACATTCCTTCTCAGAATCTATCCCCTATTCTCTCTTCTTCCCCTCCCTCTTTGTGGAACACAATGTCTTCCAGCTCCTCTTTCCTAGACTGTCTTCTACTTCTTCTGTCCTTCCCTGGGGCTGTGTGGGTCTGCTCTTCTCCTCTGCAGCACAGCTGGACAAACTTCAGACTTGTCAGGTCTCCTTTGCTTTTTCACTAGAACTCCCAGTTTTACCAACCAGAGCCAGATGCAGAAGGCATGAAAGTGAGAATGAGAATGAGAGAGACATATTCTTACCCTAGGCATTTCTTCTCAGTACTGGGATTCAACTGAGCTCACAGTCCTTTCGCAGAAAAGTCCACTATTAGTTAACTTTCTTCCTTTCAACAGGGTAGGAAAACTCACTTTCTTGTTCTTGTTAAGCAATTCAGAGTCTTGCCATTTGACTGCAAATCGCTCAGAGATCTACCAGTAGATTCCTTCTGTTCTATAAGATTTTAACAATTCAGACAGCTGCTGGCAGTCAGTAGCCCTCCTGACATGCTGGGTGAAAGATTGGATAACTCTGGAAAACAAGGACCTACTGGAACTCGAAGGGGTGGAAAACAGGTTTGGCTGGCATGCCTACCTCTGGTCAAGTAAAGGGAAAGTACATAAGAGTTTTTCGAACCACATTATCAGAGGTCCGATATACGAAGTTTGGGAAAAAAATAGAAAATTGCTTGAACCCAAAACACCCTGGTGGCTGTCTCCAACAGATATTCTATCATTTAAGAAAACAAATTTGGATGAACAAAGTTTAACATATGAAGATCTACTGACAAGTTCCCAGGAAGGCTGGAAATTAAGACCGTATGAGGAGTTGAAAGAAAAGCTGAAGGGCTGGCTACATTACCATCAAATTAATGCAAGATGGACGGAAGATAAGAAAGTAGGAATGAACGAAAAGAAATCAAAATTCCAAATCGAAATAATTGAAAGTAAAACTAAGTTATTATCTAAATTGTATAATATTTTATTAGAACATGATACAAAAGATGTAGAAATTAAAGAAGTTACAGTAAAGTGGGCAAGAGACTTGGGGCACAATATAGAACATGAGAAATGGTTAAAACTATGGAACGAGGGAATAAAATTTACAGCAAGTGCGGCAATTAGAGAAAACTTAGAAAAAATGATATACAGATGGTATTTAACCCCAGAAAAACTAAATAGGATGTATAAGACCGGTAACAAGGCCTGCTGGAAATGCAAAACAAATGAAGGGAACTTTATACATATGTGGTGGACGTGTGAGGGAATAAAAAAATTCTGGAATCAGATATATGATGAATTGAAGAAAATATTTAGATTCACATTTCCCAAAAAACCAGAGGCCTTTCTACTAGGGATGGTGGGAAAAGAAATACCGGAAAAAGATAAAACCCTCTTCCAATATGCAACAGCCGCGGCTAGAATGCTAATTGCCCAAAATTGGAAAAACCCAACTTTACCAACGGTGAAAGATTGGCAACTGAAACTTTATGGCTTTATAGAAATGGCAAAGATGACGCAAAGAATTAGAAATCAAAAAAATACAAAGTTAAAAGAAGATTGGAATAAATTTATGGTATATATTGAAGGTAATCTTAGTAACTTACCAACTACAGTAGGTTTGACCTAAATCTTCCAATGTTATAAACTAAAAATCTACACCAGCTGTATGAGAAAATCATTAAAGGTAGAAATCCGAAATCAGGAGGGAAGGAAGTCGCTTTTAGCAAACTGTTTGTATGTACACTTTTTTCTTTTTTTCTTTTTCTTACTTTTCTAACTCTTTTTTCTTATTTAATGTCTTTTTAATGTGTACTGGCTGTGTTTATTCTTGGATGTGTGTGATGAAGAAAATTTAATAAAAAGCAATTATAAAAAAAAAAAACAATTCAGACAGCTGCTGGCAGTCAGTAGCCCTCCTGACATGCCCCACTGCTCTGTGACATTTGGGATCCCCAGCCCCTCGCTAGGAGAGACTTCATTACATCCACAGTTACCAAAACCATAAATTGTGCAATTCTGCTCAGGGCCAAATGATGGTTTCTCCCAGAATTAAGGCAGTAGTATTAAACCTACTATACATGTGGAAGTATGAAGAATTACTCTCAAAACCATAAACATCGGATCCTTTCTGTCATGTCTTTTACAATCTGTTTATATAATACAAGCCCAAAGAAGCGTCTCCACCCCCATCATTCTGCCTGGACACTGAGATCCAGCTCTGAGGGTCTCCTGGTGGTTCCTCCATTGCTTGGTTACAAAGAACCAGGCAGAGGACCTTCTCAGTACTTACGCCCATGCTGTGGAACACCCTCCTTTCAGATGTCAAGGAAATAAGCAACTAGAAGAAGAAGAGTTTGGATTTGATATCCCACTTTATCACTACCCGAAGGATTCTCAAAGCGGCTAACATTCTCCTTTCCCTTCCTCCCCCACAACAAACACTCTGTGAGGTGAGTGGGGCTGAGAGACTTCAAAGAAGTGTGACTAGCCCAAGGTCACCCAGCAGCTGCATGTGGAGGAGCGGAGACGCGAACCCGGTTCACCAGATTACGAGTCTAAGGCTCTTAACCACTACACCACACTGGCTCTCTGACTTTTAGAAGATATTTGACTCCAACTATCTGACTTTTAGAAGATATTTGAAGGTAGCCCCGTATAGGGAAGTTTTAAATGTTTGAATGTTTTACTGTGTTCAATGTTTTAATTTGCTGGAAGCTGCTCAGAGTGGCAATGGCAACCTATTCAGATGGGTGGCATGATGATGAGGATGATGATGATGATGCAAACAAAAGGTCACTTTTCTTGAACTACTGTTTCAGTGTACAGCTGAAGTTGCATGTTTAAATGTGCATTCTCTCTCACACACATACTAGCATGTCAGATAAATAATTTAATTTAGCATTCTTCCTGATGTCTAGTTGTTTTTGTGTATGCAGGGATCTTCTCTTGCACACAGGAGAATTCAAATACACGAGCCCACATTCCCCTCCTCCAACCTGTAATGACACGGTCCAGGAAAAGGTTTGCTACTTGATTCTGCTGATTGCAAAAAAAACACACACAAAACCTGACCCTTAAGACAGTTTTAATATCTTCACTTGGATATGCTCGTCAATACCGTATCATCAATTTTATTCCAAATCCAAATCAGAGGACTGTCATATCAGAGAAGCTGGCAAAAACGTATGTGACAAGCTGCATTTCAGAGAAATTAAAAACAACAAACCTCTGACAACAGGAGAGAATCTAGATTAATATGTCAACATCTCTTTTGATTCCCCTAAGAGCTTTCAATGAGGTTGGAAGTCAAGCTAACACGCTATCTAGTATTTCTCAAATATTTAATACTGCTGGATTAATGAGAAATAAAAAGAGGATATTAGTTTCTTTGCCACTCAAATTCGGCTGGTTTAGCTCTTTCTTTTTCAGTCTCTTTGGCATGCATCTGAAATTTTGCATATTGCATGGAAAACATGCCCCCCAAATATGCACACGAGCTCTCCTAATCTTACAGACAATGTATTCCATAAATCCCAAATTAGGTTAAGCACACGCAAAGGTATTGATTCTACCCATATTTGACACCCTTATGTGTCAGTGTTTCAGCAGCATGGATCAAATCAAGTCGATTATATGCCTGCTTTCATATCGAGTGATTAAATGCATGCATTTTCCTGTCGCTCCAAAGTATTTAGATCATTTGTGATGTGGAAATGAGACAGTGGCAGTGCTCTGTTTTGAATATAAAGCAATCATTCACACAACTGAGCAGAAACAATAGGGTTTTCATACAGATGTGTATGACCAAATAAAAAACAATCTGCTCAGTCCAGAACCTTATTTCTGTACAGAATAGGAGCATTATAAGGTTTAAAATGATGCCAGTCTAAAGTTATCTAGGTCTAGTTAGCTGTTTCACTGCTTCCACTACCAGTATTGTCCCAGGTGATGGAAAATGGTGATCTAGGTGCCCTTGAGATGCACTGGAAACCAGTGGACTAGGGAGAGTAGGCTAGTCTCCTAAATGTTCCTCTGGCACCTCCTTCCCAAGGTCTGGGAAGCTTCTGCCTGGCTTAGGGAGGGAAGTGCGATGCTCCGATGGGTCCAAGAGCCCTCCCGCCATTTACCCAATGCTCGCCACTGAAGCCAATTGGACTTCTAGCACCAGAGATAGCTCAATAAGCAACCCCAGTTGGCACACCTGATCCTTGAGCGAGAGCACAACTCCACCTCCCACCCAGAACAGATTGTGCATCGTTCACATGCAGCTCCAGGTAATTTCACACATCTGTAACTTATTTTGATACAAAGTTATTTTGATGCGAAGTTACAAATGTCAGAAGACTAGGCTTTCATGCCTTTCATACTTTTTTTGCATGCAAGTTAATCATTGAAAATCTCCTCCATGGCATTTCATTGATTTTATTAATGAGATCCCATCAGTGACATTTGGTGGCTGTACATCTGTCATAGCTGTAGGCTGAGGCTGGTGATTTACTGAAAGGGATACAGTCCCCCCCCCCTGCTATAAACTGACACTGCTCATCTGAAGTGGTTGTAAGGTTACTATTACTGTCATTAAACATTCATTTGCAATCGGTGGCATATAGATGCTCTGCAATGACAGTATCCTATTCTATGTCAATCAGTAAATCCCATGGGAGGCATTTCTCTGTAGTGTAATCACAGTATTGTGACATGTAGGTGAATGTGGAAGCCATGCTTGTGAGTCCAGCCATGTTCATCCTTCCCACACGATCATCTTGTCCTGGCCAGGCAGCAATGGTATCTACACATTAGTCATGTGCATATGCTTCTGGTCTTGAGATACATGCCACAGGAAAGCAGCAAATATGACTTGGACCAGTGGCAAGTGAAGATCTGTTGGTGGAACTTAAAATTATAACGCGCACAGGGTTGCGGTGTTTCAGGTCCGCTGAACATAATAAACCTGGATTCAATTTCCTCCCTTCTTTGCATCCTTTAGTACAGATCACCCCATTGTTTATATATAATTGTTTATGCTGTGCATCATTATTCCTCTACTCCACTTATTTGGCTGGTAGTGGCAGAGAAACATTTAGCATAATGTATGGGAACTTGAGGAATTCGTTCTTTGCCCAATGAGGTTCAGATTGATCTGGTCTGTGGCTCCCAGACTTATGTGTGGATCACAATGCAGTTATCCTTCAGAGTTTGCACTTCTTCTGCTTTCCGTTGCAATTCTCTGTGAGAAAAAGAAGTATTAAAATGTGTATTTTAACACAAAGTACATTTAGAAAAGACACTGAAATAAAAAAAAATGCATTTCATAGAATTTTTTTTCAATTTCTAAATCTTTATTTCATTTGATTATTATAACATGGAGTATATGCTCTAAGGTATACAGAATATACAGTGTAAAATGTTGTTGTTGTTTAGTCGTTTAGTCGTGTCCGACTCTTCGTGACCCCATGGACCAGAGCACGCCAGGCACTTCTGTCTTCTACTGCCTCCCGCAGTTTGGTCAAACTCATGTTGGTCGCTTTGAGAACACTGTCCAACCATCTTGTCCTCTGTCGTCCCCTTCTCCTTGTGCCCTCCATCTTTCCCAACATCAGGGTCTTTTCCAGGGAGTCTTCTCTTCTCATGAGGTGGCCAAAGTATTGGAGCCTCAGCTTCAGGATCTGTCCTTCCAGTGAGCACTCAGGGCTGATTTCCTTCAGAATGGATAGGTTTGATCTTCTTGCAGTCCATGGGACTCTCAAGAGTCTCCTCCAGCACCATAATTCAAAAGCATCAATTCTTCGGCGATCAGCCTTCTTGATGGTCCAGCTTTCACTTCCATACATCACTACTGGGAAAACCATAGCTTTAACTATACGGACCTTAAAATTCCCGTTTTCCATTCTGTGACTATCTTATTCTATTATTGTGACTATCTTATTCTATTAATGTGGCATTTCATAGAATTTGTGAATGAACACATGAAAAACTGAAATGGACTGGAAATAAGCTGATCTGCCCATCCATGGCATAATAACATTAGGACATGGGGTATTTGGAGGTAAGACATTAGAACATGAAGAAGAGGAGAACCTGAGACACAAGAAGGCCTTTCTTTGGCAGTAGCTTCTCAGTGCATAGGGTTCTTCCACCCTGTGTTTGCAGACTGGCCTCCACACATGAGAAGATTAAAGGTGAATTAGAGGCTGCTGGAGCAAATTTTAGGTTTTGACTGTGAATAAAGGTCTGTGGGAATTACACGAATTGGTTTCAAGTGTCAGCTCTGTGAATATCTACCGAGAGACTCTCAAAAGAAAGCTATTTTCTATGACAGCATCACCCAATGTGAAGCTATATTGTGAAAGCTTTCCCTGCCATGTTTGTTTTGGCTCTGTAAAAACACAGCTTAAATAAAATTGTGACTTCTTCAGTTACAGAGAAGCAAGACTCATCAAGTTATGCGACGGAGTGCGATTTATTCACCTGGTTACAACACAGGCACTGTTTCTAACTTGATAGTGCATGTAGTAGATATATCTTAGTGATTTTGTGCCTCAAAAGAACTAATCATTCAGCTTTCCTCCAAATAAAACATCTGGGGGAAGTGGTGAGCAGTGTTGTCCGTGAGCTAGTTCATATAAGTGCAAAATTCCCCCACACAAAATGTCTCTCTGATGAAGTGGACTCTAGTCCGTGAAAGGTTGTGCCATACTAAATTGTATTAGTCTTCAGGGTGCTGCAAGGCTCTCAGATGCTTTTATCTGCTGACAGACTCCATTTCCTGCCGGTGCTTTGTGTGAACATGACATTGCTCACACAGGGATGGAACCAACAAAAATGGTAGCATAGATGTTTGGTGGCTTGGATTTGCATCTGTGTTCAGTTCAGTACATGTTTTTCCATGACCAAACATTGTAACAATCAAAATATTAAAAAGTGAGTAAAAACTCAATTCATACCACCACAACCAATATTTTTATCAAGGTATTCTTGTCACAACTTAACAGCACCTGTGGAGATAGCCTTCAGTATAATAAACTTCTATTTACCAGAAAACAGAAAGATCAATGTCAGCTGGATGGGCCAGTGAACAATTCTAACTAATAGGTAAGAGAAGAATGTGTTTCTTATTTTACCACAAAGGCAGGATGTTAGCTGATAATGAGGAAGGTTATGTACAGCCCCATGTGGCATCTGTCTGTTGTGCACCAGGCACATGCCAAAAGCAGGGATCTGGGAGCAAGACCAAACCATAGGCAAGAAGGGTGGGTCACACACAACCACAACTTTATTGGTATCAGTGCATCCCTGGTTTGGCACAGCACAGAACAAGGAACTATCCCTTGGGCTGCCTGACTGTTGGCTGATATAAACTTCCCAGCCCACCACCTGCCATAACTAAAGGAGTTTCTTGGAAGGTAGACCCCACCATGGTGTGGGTCAGGCATATGGGTCCCTCTAGCAACCTGGGAAGAAGGAAGATCTATCCCATTGCACAAAAGCTAACCATAATACATCTACTAGATTAAGAAAGCATTAACATCAGTTATCAAGTCGTTCCTGAACATAGAAGTCTAGTAGGTGTCTCCTGAAACATTTGCATGTAAGGCCCAGTCATGCTTCCTGGATGATCATCTCTGGAGGATAAGCAGGAGTAGCTGTTGCTGATGGGTTACTCATGGATCAATCTGCAAGTGCTGCTCTCATCAGGAAGCATTCTCTAATGTAGGCTGCAACACGTTCTGATAGGTCTTCCTCTGATGGAGTAAGGAAATAAGTTGGACACTGAACTACAATGTTGCTAAGTAGGTGCTGGATTTGTTTAAGCAGGTACAGACAAATGTCTGAGATTAAATGCTTTAACCATCAGGCAGCTGCTTTGACAATATCTTAGGTGGTCAGAGGAAGGGGATATTTCCTTCACTCCCATCTCAGGGAATTCCTGTTAAGTGTAGTGTGTATCATTGACCATCCACAGGTTCCCTTCTCTGGACTTTGGTTGGGTGGTTTTAGTTCTTATGACCAATCCTATATGCTCCAGGAGGAGACATCACCTTGAGATCAAGAACTGCCTTCAGAATATCAGGGAACTGATATTAACAGTAAAGATTTGTTTTTTTTCAGACTAACTGAAAAGGTCTTTTTCCAGTTTGCAGAGGAAGGGGATTGGGGCCCTATGAACAAGGGAAAGCATGGATTTGTTGAGCGCAGTTTTGAGATTGTAGAGGTGTGTTTACTGTTTACAATGGGAGATGAAGGAAAGAACATGGCAGGTACAGTTGACTGTTAATCTAGCCTCCACCATCCCCTTAATGATTACCGTATTTTTGGACTATTGGACGCACCGGTCCATAGGACACACCTAGATTTGGGGGGGGGGAATAAAGGGGAAAAAATTTTACCCCCCCCCCGCCAGGCGCGGGGCTGGGGCGGGGAAGCCCGAGCTTCCCCCTCCCCCAGAACGGGACCCAGAGCCATGCCGAAGCTGCACGCAGCTTTGGCATCGCTCTGGGAGCTTGCAGGGCTGGGGGAGGAGGAAGCCTTCCGCCAGCCTTCTAACCAAGTCGGGGGACAGCGGGAATGGCGCGCTGCGCCTCTCCCGCTGTCCCCCAAGCTTGTGGGGCTGGCGGTGGGGCTCTCCTGAAGCCTGGAGGTTGTGGGGCTGGTGGGGGGGGAGAAGCAGGCTTGCTTCTCCCACCCCCAGCCTCCAGATCAGGTCGGGGAATAGCGGGATGGCGGAGCGCCGCCATCCCGCTATTCCCCAACCTGATCTGGAGGTTGTGGGGCTGGCGGGGGGGGGAGAAGCAGGCTTGCTTCTCCCACCCCCAGCCTCCAGATCAGGTCGGGGGATAGGGGGATGGTGAAGCGGTGCCATCCCGCTATTCCCCGACCTGATCTGGAGGTTGTGGGGCTGGTGGGGGGAGAAGCAGGCTTGCTTCTCCCACCCCCAGCCTCCAGATCAGGTCGTGGAATAGCGGGATGGCGGAGCGCTGCCATCCCGCTATTCCCCGACCTGATCTGGAGGTTGTGGGGATGGTGGGGGGGAGAAGCAGGCTTGCTTCTCCCACCCCCAGCCTCCAGATCAGGTCGGGGAATAGCGGGGTGGCGGCTCTGCACCTCCCCGCTGTCCCCAGCTTTTGGGTGCAGGCTGCTGCCCGCAAGCCTTGCGAGCCCGCGGGACATCCCGCTGGGCTTGCAAGACTTGGGATAGCTTCCTGAAGCCTGGAGAGCGAGAGGGGTCCGTGCGCACGGACCCCTCTCGCTCTCCAGGCTTCAGCAAAAGCCTGCATTCGCACCATAGGACGCACACACATTTCCCCTTCATTTTTGGAGGGGAAAAAGTGCGTCCTATAGTGCGAAAAATACGGTACATGAACAAAATCTCCCAGTCCAATAGGAGTATATAGGCTAGTAACAGAAGTTGTGGGAGGGACCTGTGGATTGCTCCTTACATCTACGTCAGCAGAGGCATGGAGTGGAGGATGAAATTAAGAAGTGGCAGATACAGCCTGACCCTCTGATCTGGAAGGTCCTACTTCTGGTGGGACCATAAAGTCCCAGTCAATAGTGAGAGCCTGAAATGCAGATGAGAGTGAAAACCAGACACAAAGCAGTAAGAGAACAGTGGGAAGAACTTGCCTTTGACCTTTTTAACAGGATTATGCTTCCAGCATCATGGAGAAAGTGAACATATAAAAGCTATCAACTGTGACATATTGGGCCAAGGGGAGTTTGGCTCTATATCACTAACATTCCCAAACACCTTGTAACAGCTTTAACAAACTATTGACTTTAAAACTTGCACTATCTTCATTTCCACTTTGCAGTTCATTAAGTAACTGTTGGCCCTGTCTGTGTGTCTGTCTGTCATACTGATAGCATGAATTAAGAGCTAGGAATTGAGAATTCAAGATGCAGGCTGCCTTATTTCCAGTTTTATACTTGGTTAAATAATTGTTGATCCTGCCTGCTTAACACCCCAATAATGCAAGATAAAAAAAAGGTTTTCAGATCTACATTTCTTTTCATTTTAGTTAGCAGCTGACCCTGCCAATCAAGCAATTTGACAACTCAAACTAATCAAGTACAATAATTTATTCAGAATAATAACCTAGACATTCTACTTTGTATTGTTAATAGACAAATAATAATATATTACATATGTGTAAGTTTAGAAATCTGAGAAGATATTTTTAGATTTTATGTCTGTCTGTGTGTGTGTGTGTGTGTGTGTAAAATTCGGTTTTAACATCATATTGGAAGATATATATTTTTCAAATTATTTTGGGCATGTGAAAACCTAGAATATTTAATGCAGTGAATTAGGTAAACGTGTTAAATAGAGCTTTGTTTGAATATGGAATGGATTTATATAATTGTGTAAGCAATGAATATTTCATTGATCATTTTCAAGTATTAGGTAATAGAAGACAGATGTTAATTCTTGGAGTGTAAACTAGTGAAATTAGATGTGTTAAGAAAATTGTAACACCTGCCATCTTTTGTGAATGAAGGAAAACATAAACCAAAAAGAAGTAAGAAGAGCTGGCATGATCAGCCGATGTATTTAGACTTATTCTGCCACAACTCTGTAAAAGGAGTGTAGAAAGACCAATATGTACAAAAATTAGAAAGCACAAAGAAGGATTTAGATAGGAAAACAGATAATATAGGGGGGGGGGAATACAGATAGCGGAAGAGAAAGGTGAATTGATTTTGCAAACAGTCCAGGCAATGAAAGAATTGAAAGAAAATCAAGAAGGTTTAACTCAGCAGCCTGCTTTAATAGGAAATAAGTTTGTGACACAAGAGGAGGTAGCAAGGAGAAGTGTCCAAGGAGTAGATGATTTAGAGGAGAAGTTGGAGGAAGAAGATAGTTGGGAGTGGGGAGCAATTTTCTAAAACTTTAGGACCATATACAGTGTTCTCTATATGCTAGCACAACAGCCCTTGTGCTAGGGGATGGCAGAGTTTAAACGTTGCACCACAAAGAAATCCAATGTAACAGTTGCACCAGTGAAAGCTTGTTGTGCCACAGCTGATTCCCCTCAAGATTCAAGCCATTGTGAACCCTGAATGTGGAATCTGGAGAATAATAGGCAGGGATTCAGTCTGAACATCAGCACAAAGGAGGAAATTGTTTCATTATAGTGAAATGTTTTAATCCACTGTTGCAAGCCACTTTGATTTTTTTTTAGAGTGTTCTGAATATGTTTTTAAAGGAAACAAAAGACATAGAAAGTAAAATATGGAAAGCAGCTAGACCAAAAAAGAAGTTTTAAATAAAATAGAATATGTAGGTAATTTTTCATGTGAGAAAGCCTGTCATGATGGGTGAAAGCGCATCACATGATTACCAAGGGGTGGGGCCATGCTTCCCCCCCAATTTTATTTATATTTTTTTCATTTGTACAATTTCCAAAACCACATTCACATTGAAATAAACATTTCCCTCATTGCTATATTACTCTATAATAAAACAATCATTTATGACTTCCCTTCTTCCCCTTCCCTGGTTCCTTTGATTTTCCCACCATTCCTGCATATGCTTATATATACATTTAGTTCTCTTTTCCCTTTATTATTCCCTTATTTAATATTATACTGTTGAATTTACCATAATCCTGCTAATGCTTTCACATGGTTACAGTTATTTTCCAAATACTTCCCAAAGCTTTTCCATTCCTCTTTATATACTTGATCCTCGTGTTCTCTTATCTTACTAGTTAAACCTGCTAACTCTGTGTATTCTATCATTTTTAATTGCCAGTCTTCTTTATTAGGGACCTCTCTCACCCTCCATTTCTGTGCTAACAAGATCTGAGCTGCAGTAGTGGCATACATAAAGAAGTTTTCCTGACACCTGGGCACATCTGTAAATGGTACATGCTTCTGGCTCCAACCTTGCTATATTGTTGGCCCTGTCTCTGTCCATGTAATCAGAACTGACACACAAAAATGTGTTATAAAAGCTTTAAAGTTATGCTTGCTTCTGCATGAACAAGGGGACTCTACTCCTGCTGGTTCAATGTGTTTCTGTGGTAGTTGTTGTTATCATCATCATCATCATCATCATCATCATCATCATCATCATCATCATTATTATATTTATGTGCCACCCATCTGTTCTGGAGTACTTCCATTGAGGCTATATTGCTCTCTCCCCAGATTTGGGGATATACTGCCCATCTGACTTGGTTTCCCCAGCCACTCTGGGTGGTTCCCAACAGAATATTAAAATCACAACAAAACAGGAAACATAAAAAACTTCCCTATACAGGACTGCCTTCAGATGTCTTCTAAGAGTCAGATAGTTGTTTATTTCCTAGACATTTGATGGGAGGGCATCCCACAAGGTGGGCACCACTACTGAGAAGCCCCTCTGCCTGGTTCCCTGTAACTTCACTTCTTGCAGTGAGGAAACCACCAGAAGGCCATCGGAGCTGGACCTCAGTGTCTGGGCTAAACGTCAACTGTTGAGGTGAAGTTGGAGGTCGCTGCTTGGAGGAAAGATTCAATGGATTTTGAGAAGGGGCAAAGGGGTTTGCTATGATTGGTGTCATTTCCTCATGCCTCCCCCTTTTCACCTTTTCCTTGCCCCCTAACCTTTGTTTTCCTGCATCCCAGAATGGCTACATTGCCAGGGCCTTGCTCCAGGTTTTGGCAGGAGATGAGTCTTACAGCATCAGAACTGTGGTATCAGGTTTGTTTTTCTTTGCTTTACCTAAGAGAGCTATTTTAAATATTTGCGTCCAAACAGTGCTCTCAAAATACTATAAAGGATTGCAGCGCCAGCCTCTTACCCAGAAGCATGAAACAACACAAGGAAATGCAGAGATACTAACGCACATGTAAATGGGAAGCTTTTTTCTTTTCTTTTTTTGGCTTGGCATGGAGTATCAACACTGCCTTGTGAAGAATTCCAAATACTTCACGTCTATGTTTTTGCCTCTGTCCTTCATTCATAGCCCCACACTCGTCTTTCTCTCTCAATCAACATGCATGCTAAAAATCCTTAATGTAATCAGTCACTTGTGTTTATGTAGCACCCTTCATGTAAACATCTCTGAGTGCTTTTCAGTCATTAAGATCAAATTAGAAAACCATCTTAGTAAATATAGGGACATGAATATTAATGTTAGTTTCAGTATTAACCCTGTCTAGGTAATACGAAGGCACTTCTTCTAATTTTTATCTTACCTTGCAACTGGCGAACAATAAAACTATTGTCATATAGAGTGGCATTCAACTAGGTTTTCCCCAAAGTAACCAACTGAAATTACAGTTGGTCTACTCTGAGTAAAAGCTAGCTGAATACTACCCATAGATTACACCCACTGAATTCAAAGCAGTTGCATTAACTGAAGGCAAGACCGCCCCTTGAAAAGTTTAAGCCTTGGATTATGCAAACATTAGACAAGGTGACTATTTCTTTTCTGGGTGCTATCACTTTCGATTTGGGATCGGGAAGGAATCACAGGACTAAATGTTCCCCCATACAAAATAAACCTGCACACAGAAAACAGGTAGTCGGGGAGAAGACTTATATTCTTCTTGAAAGGGGTTAAGTTTACTGCATGTATGATGTTAAAGGAAAATATTATGGAAATGATGTATAGGTGGTACTTGACCCCTGTTAAATTAGCCAAGGTTTATCATAACTGTGATAATCTATGTTGGAAATGTAAAGAAAAGGAAGGTACCTTTTATCACATATGGTGGACCTGTCCCAAGGTGAAGGACTTCTGGGAAAAGATTTATAATGATTTAAAAAAATGATGAAATATACATTTATAAAGAAACCAGAGGCCTTCCTTCTTGGAATAATAGGTACTGAATTGCCCAAGAAAGATGTAAATGTATTTTTGTATGCCACAACTGCTGCTTGAATTTTAATAGCCAAGAAATGGAAAACACAAGAATTACAAGAATGGCAGATGAAGATGGTGGACTTCATGGAGCTAGCTGACCTCACTGGAAGAATCCGCGACCAGAAAGAAGAGGAACATCAAGAAGATTGGAAGAAATTTAAAGATTATTTGAATAAATATTGTAATATTAAAAATTAGAAGTTACCTGAAAGTACTAATTAGGCCTAGGATTAAATTAGGATTTAATTAAATAAATGAGATTAAGAATGTTAAGAAAAGTGAAGAAATTTGACTATACTTGGAATATTGTTTTTGAATCATGATATTGGAAAACTGCTACATTCAGTTACAAGGAAACTCAGATGGGCGGGACTAGAGGAAGTCAAGCAATATGTTTATGAGGTTGGAAGTTTAATTAATTAATTAATTTGTATTGTTTATGTGTCCGTTGTTATATCTTTTGTTGTTATTTGCTTTATTTCTTTTTTATTTTTGTGTTATTTGTTTTACAGTATGTGTTATATTTGTATGAAACTCAATAAACATTATTGATAAAAAGAGAGAATACTTATATTCTTCTTGCATGGCCAGCCCTACTACGAGGCCATACTTTAGCCAGCAAATTCTGAGGGGTGGGAAGTGGGTAGAAAGGTGTGCCATGCAGTCTAACCTGCAGTCACTAAGCTAGCTTGCTGCCCTAGCATGGCCAGAATACCAATAAGATGACCTGAGGCAACCCACCTCGGGTAGCATGCTCCTCCCAGCCCATGAGGGCATGGGCCTGGATCTGTGGTGGGGAGAAACATTGATGACATGTCTTGCACCAAGCACCAAAAGCTCTTGGTCCAGGCCTGTCTTCCTCATAAAGGTAAAGGGACCCCTGACCATTAGGTCCAGTCATGGCCGACTCTGGGGTTGCGGCGCTCATCTCGCTTTACTGGCCGAGGGAGCCGGCGAACAGCTTCTGGGTCATGTGGCCAGCATGACTAAGCCGCTTCTGGCGAGCCATAGCAGCGCACAGAAACGCCGTTTACCTTCCCGCTGGAGCGGTACCTATTTATCTACTTGCACTTTGACGTGCTTTCAAACTGCTAGGTGGGCAGGAGCAGGGACCGAGCAACGGGAGCTCACCCCGTCGCGGGGATTCGAACCGCCAACCTTTTGATGAGCAAGTCCTAGGCTCTGTGGTTTAACCCACAGCATCATTTCCTCCAGTCAGAAACATTCCTGTTCTACAGTGGTACCTCTGGTTACGGACTTAATTTGTTCCGGAGGTCCATTCTCAACCTAAAACTGTTCTTAACCTGAGGTACTTCTTCAGCTAATGGGGCCTCCCGCTGCCGGCGCCACACAATTTCTGTTCTCATCCTGAGGCAAAGTTCTTAACTCAAGGTACTACTTCCGTGTTAGCGGAGTCTGTAACCTGAAATGTTGTAACCTGAGGTGTCTGTAACCCTAGGTATCACTCTATTCTATTCTATTCTATTCTATTCTATTCTATTCTATTCTATTCTATTCTATTCTATTCTATTCTATTCTATTCTATTCTATTCTATTCTTTTTTAAATTTGTATACCACCCTCATCTGTATATCTCAGGATATAAAAATGCAAGACAAAAGCCACACAAAAATAATAAAAACGAAAACAAACCAGCAACCCCCTCCCCCCTCACTTCCCATAAACACATTTAAAAGGATATAGGGTGATAATCAGCATCTAGGGCTACACTGCAGGAACAAACATCTCTTCCAATGTGCTTGTTTTGATATCTTTGTCCTGACCCCTTTCTGCAAATCACTGAGGCTATGGCTGAATTGCTTAATATTGTTTTGGTTTATAATTCCACCTGCTTTAAAAAAGAGAGAAAAGAAATACACGTATCGATTTTTGTGAGGCGTGGAGGTTATAATACTCTTCGTAAACTGCATCAGTCTATCCCTTGGCTGAATACTCAGTCCTTGCCTATGGTTATCAGTTTACAAGCACAGAGGAAAAAACCCATCGTGTGAAATTAAAAATGCATTATCAGCCTATCCATTCAAAGAATGAAATTATGGATCCAGGATAAATCAATCATCTCGGTGGAAAATGATAGCTTTCTGAGGAGAACTAGCAGGATTGCCCACTTGCTTTTATTGCTGTGCGGGTTATTTTCCCCAGCAAAGTTGCTTTAGAGTTGCTATTGGTTCTTTCCTGATAGAAACTCAATCTGAGTTTTAATTGTGCAGCCTTTTGAGCTGAAGAATAGACTTTGCTGAAGAAGAGAAACTGTTCTGTAGTACCTCCCCCCCCCCAATGCACACTGTATATGAAAATCCTAAACAACAAGGGTTGAGAAGCAACACAATAATGATTCTCTCCTGGAGGGAACATCAACAGCAATGCAAAATGCCTTTCATGTTATATAAGATTACTGCTAACCTTTTCCAATTAGAGTCAGGCAGTGTTATTCCCTGGGAATGATTATACCGTGCCTTTCTGCAAATGGTGCCTGGATATTTTGACATGAAGGTCTTTCCCCTACATTCTGTTCATCGGTCCCCAGGAGCCTTTTTAATGTTGTTTTGCTTTTAGTTCATTTGCAATTTGCTCGTTGCAATACTTGTCATGTTGAGGTAAAAGGGTTGCAATTTCTCAATGTGCAAAATGCTTTGACTTAAGCCAGAGGGTTTCCTGTGCTTTGAAACTACAGGTTCTCCTTATCCATATAACTTCTAGAATGCCTCTAATATCGTGAAAGGATATCATGAATGTGTGTGTCCTAGCACTGTTGTTGGTCAGCTAATCCTGAAGAATCAGTACCAAGCTCCTGCCTCTATTCCTTTCACATCAGCAAATGAGGAGAGACAATATAAACCATAGGAAACATTCTAGAAATAAAGTGAATTTTTCTAACTCAATCAGTGTTAGAAAACATGCACATAAAACATATATTGGCAAAACCTATTGGTGTTCCGCAACTTTCTGACTAGTTGCAGGACCTTAGCCAGACCTAGCAGAGTACACGCAGAGTCCACGGAAGCAATTGGTGACTTGGCTGCAGACAGGATAGACAAAGCAGGAACCAGGAACTTGTAGTTAGGTGTTTATTATATACAGTGGACTATATACAGGAACAGAACACAGATCTTTTGCTAGGTCTCTCTGACACGACTCACAACTCCTACACTGACACAGAACTCTGAACTTCTGAACTCCAAACTCTCAACTAACAGTTAGTAGGCCATTAATTATCACTCCCTTGAGAGAGCTTGACCAATCAGGGAGTGGTCTCCATGTCTCTGTTATCACCAGGCAGACTTACTCCTTCAGATTGCCTTCTGGCTGTCTGCCAAACCTTAATTGCTTCTGTGTGAGTAGCTGCATGTACCCAGTTTCCCAACAACATAAACAGGACTGTGTGCAGGTTGCCATTCTGCATGAGTGCAGACCATGTTCAGAATTCTGTATTGGGTGTGGAATCCAGCTTCCTGAGAATCTTTGGGTTTTTTAAAAATCAAGTTTCTAAATTTTATGGTTGTGCTTGACAGCAAGCAGGCAATACCTGCTGACATTTCAGAAACTAGAGGGATAGCTGAATCAGGCAGAGATCACTGGTCAGAGGCTGACATTCTGTGCCCTGCAAAGCAAAACCATAATAAACAATGCAAAATAAGACATGAAACATGTTTTATTTGTATATTTTAAATTGCTCGGGCACAGGCTTTTTTCTTTCCTTTTTTAAAGATAGGTACACACAAATGTACTATTATTATTGTGTGCATACAATACTTTCTCAAGTCTGTGTTTCACACTCTTCTCTTCATTTCACCCCTTTCTTCCCCAAATGAATTAGTTTCCAGCTTTTAGTGAGTACAACCACCAACTTCATTTGTGACAGGGATGTTACAAAAAAAAAAAAAAAAGGCATCTATGTGGTGACACAGCCCTGTCTTAGATGCAAGGTCTATATAAGCACTCAATTTGTGTTGAGTTTCAACTGTTGGCCATGAGGATGTGACTAAACTGTCCTTATTATTCCTTGTAATATTCCCAACATAAAAAATAATAACATTGCATGCTCAAAACATGGATCTTGAAATGCAAATATGTTTTATCATAGAATCAAGGAAGGGACCCCCAGCTGGAAGGGATCCCAAGGGAAGGGATCCCAAGGGTCACCTAGTCCAACCCCCTGCAATGCAGGAATCCATGACTGATGACCATCACAACCATTGCTTAGAAACCTCCAAGGAAGGAGAGTCTACTACCTTCTGAGGGAGACTGTTCCACTGTTGAACAGCTCTTACAGTCTGAAAGTTTCTCCTGATGTTTGTCGCAATCTCCTTTCTTGCAACTTGAAATCATTTTTGAATGCATTTTTTGATTGGGTAGGATTATTATTTTTTGAATAGTTGCCTTGCATCCTAAGTGGTCTGCTTTTTATTGCATTTAGTTCTGGGTTACTTCTCAAGAGATCAGCCTATCACACCCCTTTCCCTGTGTAGTGTAATTGTCTGGAATGGCAAGATGGCTGGCTGCTTTTCTTCTGTCTTTTAAGATCTGTGATAACTGTTAAGAACTTAATGTTGCAAATTTGTGTTTTTTTTCCTTTGGGCATGAGAACCCACAGCAGCCCATGGGAATATGTTGTACCTGATATGGACACATGATCAGACCAGGCAAAACAGCTTTTCTAAAAAGTCCATGCTGCTGTGACTCTAATCAGAGTCACTTCCTGCCCTGAACATTTGCTAGGGGTTGCTACCTCTCGTCACACATCTACCAGAATCAGCTGCACTTAGCAGTGATCAAAGGTGGTCTCCAGAAGCTGGAAATCAATAAAGTGCTCTGGAGTGGTTTGAAATCAATTTGGATGAGATGCACCATGCTGCCTGCCTATATGGTACACATATTATCATCATAATTGAGAAGGTTTGCAGGCTTAACAGCAATAGGTATGCCACAAAGCATGTCCCAAATTTCTGGCTCTTTAAGCCCTTTTAAAACAATCAAATTCCTTCATTTTGTCTCTCTTTATGCCTTCTGTTTTAAAAAATCATAAATCTATAGAGAAGCTGCAGTACAAATGAGACTTCAAATAATATTTAATAGGGCATTTCTGTTTAATCATGCCTTTCAGGATTTTTCTGGAGTTCCTGCAGAGTCACTGGAACGAAGCTGAGCTCTTTCGATATATAGCTGAAGTCCTAGGAGAGCCACCTCCTGCGCTCAGCGTAATACAGATTTTAGCAAGATTGATTACAGCGGAGGAATTCAGAAACGTAAGCTATTAGTCCTTGTTCTGGGGTTGGATTTTCACTTACTTGAGCTGAATTTGCTCTCCATTCCCTAGGAGATCTTTCCTAGGACAGCATAACTTGAAATGGAGCCTTCTGCTACATGATTGAAATGGTTTTCTGTACAACTGAATCACACTCACTTTCCCCTCTAGATGGGAGAAAAAGTAAACCACTCAGAGCAGGAAAAATATATTCCTAGCACACTGTCCGAGGCCCAGTGATGTTACAAGACTCTCCGTGAGAATACAATCGTACCTCAGAAGTCGAACGGAATCCATTCCAGAAGTCCGTTTGACTTCCAAAACCAAAGCACGGCTTCTGATTGGCTGCAGGAAGCACCAGCAGCCAATTGGAAGCTGTGGAAGCTGCGGAAGCCCCGTCGGATGTTTGGTTTCCAAAAATTGTTCAAGAACCGGAACACTCACTTCGGGTTTTGATCATTCAGGAGCTGATTTGTTCAGGAGCCAAGGCGTTCCGGATCCAAGGTATGACTGTATTATGAAGATCACTCAACGTGGAGTCTTATGAAAGACATGATCCATATATAAAATTCAGATACTGCCATTAGTTGCCATGATACCTTCTTGCTTGGAGGGATAAAAATTATACAAGAAATCAGTTTGGCAACTTGCAGCCCAAAGACGGGTGGGACCCTTAGACCAAATGCATGTGGATCATGATGTAACTTCCTGTGTATGGCAAGGAGAGAGAAAAGAAAGGAAAAGAAGGGAATCAAATGAGAAAGTGAGAGAAAAGTGGTAACAGAAAAAGGTAAATCCCATTTATCTTGGCTTTAGCTCCACCCACTTTTGACTTAGAATCATAGAATCATAGAATCATAGAGTTGGAAGAGACCACAAGGGCCATCGAGTCCAACCCCCTGCCAAGCAGGAAACACCATCAGAGCACTCCTGACATATGGTTGTCAAGCCTCTGCTTAAAGACCTCCAAAGTAGGAGACTCCACCACACTCCTTGGCAGCAAATTCCACTGTCGAACAGCTCTTACTGTCAGGAAGTTCTTCCTAATGTTTAGGTGGAATCTTCTTTCTTGTAGTTTGGATCCATTGCTCCGTGTCCGCTTCTCTGGAGCAGCAGAAAACAACCTTTCTCCCTCCTCTATGTGACATCCTTTTATATATTTGAACATGGCTATCATATCACCCCTTAACCTCCTCTTCTCCAGGCTAAACATGCCCAGCTCCCTTAGCCGTTCCTCATAAGGCATCGTTTCCAGGCCTTTGACCATTTTGGTTGCCCTCCTCTGGACACGTTCCAGTTTGTCAGTGTCCTTCTTGAATTGTGGTGCCCAGAACTGGACACAGTACTCCAGGTGTGGTCTGACCAGAGCAGAATACAGTGGCACTATTACTTCCCTTGATCTAGATGCTATACTCCTATTGATGCAGCCCAGAATTGCATTGGCTTTTTTAGCTGCCGCGTCACACTTCAGCCTGTTCATCAGCAATATGTGGACCCTGACATATTACCCTTGAGGGTGTCTTTCATTTTTCCAATTCATTCCTTCATATTTCCATATCAGTTTGCATTTTCTTTTTCAATACAGTCATCATGAAAGGTTATCAGCATTGTAGTTCAGATTTCTCCTAATACACACATTTGGTATGCAATTTCTGCCTAAAATGCACATTTTTGCAAAACGTATTTCCCCAATGTTTATATTTTCCTTGATATAAATGTCTGGATGTTATTTTCACTAATATATGCATTTTATGGACACCTAGTAATGTGCATCCCTGTACACATTACCTAGCTGACATAATTTTCCATTCCACTCTGTATTTCTTGCACGCAGCAGTGTTTCTGTTCCGCTGCAGTATGCTTCTGTCAAAAGCTGTGTTATTCAACTTGTTGCCTGCTTTGATGAAATTTACGTAACAGCTGAAATTTATGTAGTTACATAAATTACATTGCCATCATTCCACCCCATCCATTTCAATCCAAAGGAAACACAATGCAAATGGGGAGAAATGTATTCAATTACACATTTTTTTGCAAATTGTAAGCAACAACCTCAGCAAATACTAATTGTTTTCACTGGATTTATTCCCATGCCACACAAGTGATAAATAAGTAAACACTAGCGATTTCCACTCCCATTTCTGTTTTAGCCAGAATTCACCAACATCCCATTAGATCAGTCTATTTCTGGTCTGTGCCAGTTTTGCATGCCTTCATACATGTCTGTTCCATCCTGATTTCATATTAATCTGTGATTAAAAACAATAACAACAAAACATTGTATTTACATTTGTATTGAAATGTATTTTTGAACATCTTTTCTACAAAACACACATTTCTAAAAATATTTTCTCCCGGAGTACCTATTTCTAAATGTACCTAATTCTAAAGTAAGTAGCTGCTCTACACATTTCAGCGCTGCATTTTTATCTTTATTTTTGAGTTGACCTGACAACTGCATCACAAAATTTGGAGAAGAGCAAAATCCAGTGGAGAGCTATATTTTTAATGCACACATTAGACCAGAAAATGTGGATCAGGTCAGGTCATATTGGAATTCACAAAGAACAGATCTTGGAACACAAACCAGTCATTTTATCAGTAGGCCATCCCTTTTATCTCTTAGCCCTGCCTGAGAGAAAGAGCCAAGGAATTCTGAGGAAAGCAAAAAGAGTTTTGAAGAGTAGTGAAATTACTCGGTGGGGTTCTCCACATCCTGGCCTGCTGTAGGAGTAGTATTAAAGGTAGACAGAGTAGTTGATGACAGGGAATTGGGATCGATGGGTGAGTTGGCTTGCACTTGCAATTTTTATGATGGGTTGTTAGGGGTCAAGAAAGTTTATTCTGCAGCTCTGCCTGATTAGTAGCCCCAAAGGCTTTCCAACCTTTCTTTGCATTGTCTCGCTTGATTCACTTGCCTGAGCTGTTCAGATTATACGTTGAACAATTCCTTGCCTGAGGACAATGCTGCCATAGTCTACCTTTCTTTCTTCTTGTTCTCTGATTATGACAACATACATAGTCAGGAGCAGAATTCAGAAATAGACTGCATAGTCACTTCTAACCATTTTATGCACAAACTAGATTTGTAGAGAGGAATGGTAAGAGCAAATGAGCTCCTTCCTCTAGGATGAAAAGCCCTTTGCACACACAATATCCACTTTTTAAAACTTATTTTATTTTCATGTGTTACTTCATATTAGCAGAGCAATAGTCATTTATCTAATCACATCTTACAGTCCTAGAAGAAGATATGGGGCAAGGTAAACATTAAGAAACTGAAAATGCCACAGGATTGATTTTCCTGACGAATCTCCCACCACGCCACTGAACAGGTAACACCCCATGTCCTACATTGCTCCATGTTTGTAGAAGCACAACACTCTCCTCTACTGTATAAATAGGCCTTTATTGCTCTGTAAATGGATTTTTTATTTTTCAATTTCCTCTTTCTTAAACTCAAACAATACCTAATTTTCAATAAGGCCAGAATCTGCCAAACCTTAATTAGCCATTGCTTGATGGATGGAATTTCCTTTTGTGCAATCAAGACCTTTGCAATTATTAATAAGTTAGACGTTATTTCAAGGCCTGGGCAGAATTATCAAGTTCCACTTTGTGGAGTTTGGGCAGAAATCATTCCACTCCACAATACTCTGGATTGGAAATCCGAATGGCTTCCACAATTCCCTGAAGACACTGAACAAACAGGCCAATTATGGCTAAGTCTTGCTGCCCATGATCGGAGGGTGGGCGGCAGTGCTCTTTGATCCAGTAACGATGAGGAGGTTTTACTGCCCATTGGCTGGATTAGAGAGTTTGGGGGGGTCTAGTGTAACTTTCCTACTTGCATCCCAGTGATGGGTGTCATTTATTTATTTACCTTCCCTCTTTGGTTGAAGATTTTATGTGAGCATCTCTGATCCTGCTAAGGATAGGTAAAAGCACTCTTCTTTCTGAATTGGAGACTAGGGATTTGAACAAAGGATCTTGTACCCCTGGGAGATGGGACTGCTGTAAACCACTGGACTACGCTATACCAGGCATTTCCAACCGGTCGATCGTGATCTACCATTTGATCGCGGGGTGTCCATGGTTGATCCCGGTCAATCGTGTGATCCTGGTCGATTGGACCCCCTCCCCCAAAAGCTCAACAACTTTGTGTCTTTCTCCCCTCAACAACTTAAGTCAATTCAATTCAAAGTCAATTCAACAGCCAGGTTTTTTTTTTTATAGTGGGAGTAGATCACAGTCTGTTGGGAGTTGGACATGCCTGCGCTATACCACTGATCTTCAACTGGTGTGTCAGGACACAATACTGGGTTGTGGTCTGATCTATGGTGGGTCACAACAGGAGTGCTTCTACTATTAAATTTTATGGTTAAAAGCCTAAGTAGAGGATGTCATATGTGTGGAGGAAAAATGTAAACATGAAGTAACAGTTCCCAGAAATGGACCAGAGGCAATTGTACTTCATTCAGCAGAGCTGTACTTGCTACTGAAGGCAAATGAGTGTAAATGGTCACTAATCCAGTACATTCAGGATTGGCACAGACCATAAAAAACCCAGCTGCAGCACTTACAAAAACTTATAAACTTTAAACAAGACTATACCTTAGCACTAAGCATAATATGTACAGAACACCACACCAGTAGGAAGATAGAAAGACAAAGAAAGTAAAACCCAGGCTCCTTCTGGCCTATATTTATAGTCAGCATGACCTTAATTGGAGGAGATAAGAGAATCAGTTTAAGCCAGTTGTACTCAGCTTCTCTGAAGGTATAACCCAAACAACCATGAAGCTTCTTTCATACAGAGAGGCTTCCAGAAGCTTCCAGAACCCTCTTGAATTAAGCAGAATAGGAAAGATCTCTACACATCAGATCAATACTTTCTGCACTAAGAAATGCAAACTGACAGAGGATCCCTAAATGCATTCTTGGGCTGAAGATGGGTCCTGGTTTTGAAAAAGTTGGAGACTGCTGCTGTAGACCAGAAAGTTTCTAAGACAGAGGGAAGCAACCTCCTCCTGCCCAACCCAGTCCTGTTAGATATCATCAAAGAAAGAAAGAAATCCATTGTATCCATAGGAATTGATTTTAGTGGTGGGCTAGCTCACCTCCATTTAATTTGAATTGGATTCAACAGCTTACTTTCCTCCAAACCTAAAAACGGCTTGTTTATATCATCCAAAGCATATTGGGGACTGCCCCCCCCAACCCCTTAAAGCAGGAATGGGAAACATGTGGCCCTCCACACATTGTGGCAGCCAAATGGAGGCCATAGAAAAACTGGTATCACCCCATCTCAAAATTCACCCTCCTCCAAAATGTCAAACATTGTCCTCCCCTGTTTTATGGTCTGTGAATGTGGACACCAAACTGAGCAGGGAGTCTGAGCAGGGAGTCTTTTGACCCAGTCTTTTGACCCAGCAGTAATAAAGAAGAAGAAGGGGTGGGGTGGGGGAGCTACCAGCATACCCAACCAGTTGTTTTTTTTTATTATTATTATTATTATTATTATTATTATTATTATTATTATTATTATTATTATTCTGGATTTTTTTTCAGCTGGAACTCACTGGAACTCAGTTCTGGCACCTCTCATTCTAAGAGAATGAGGGAGGTGTTCATGGTGATTTCTGGCACCCCTTTTTCTAGAAAAATAGCAATTTATTATTATTAACCTTTATCCCTAACAGGTACTTAAGGTGGCTTACAGATAAGATAAAAACAACTAAAAATATGTGTTGCAGACAGGCTGAGGGGAGAGAGGTGACTTAGCATGTGGCCTTACAAAGAGCAAAATAAGCACCCCTTGAAACACTGAGGTGAACCTGTTTCTCTCTCTTCCCAACCTTGGAGTTGGCTGCCCTGTGGCTGCCTTTGGCTATTCCCACAGCTTGAGGTATATGGATTGGAACAATGTGAACTTGATCTCAAACCTTGGTTGTTGCTACAGTCTGGTGGGATTTCTGGAACCCAGACCAGACCCTCAATGAGTTGTGTGTTTCAAATGTCTGACTCTTCATCCTTTTTTTTTAATAAAAAAAAACCTGTTTAGGATGCTTGCCATAATATGGTACCATCAACGTAATATGTGTAAATCTTTGTAATTGCTATCAGCACATGTGAATTCACTGCTGGGCCATCTGTCCACATGTTGTGCTCATTACTGTAGATGAGGCAAGCTGAACTTGAACAGCCTGGCTAGTTAGCTAGAGAGTCAGGTCATTACCATGGCAGCTATTAGGTGACTGTAGACTAATAGTGCAGGGCAGCAAAAATGTGTGTTTCGTATATCCCAAATAGCATATATGCTGGCTTAGATCATGAAGCATAAATCAAGCTTTAGCGTTTGCGTCTCGAGGCCCCAAGACCCACCCCCAAAATAAATACACACAGACATTTATATTAGTTTAAGTTTTGGGGCAAATTTTGGCCAGAACTCTATTGAAATACAATCACGTGAGCGGTATTGGCTTAGGCATTGACTCCCCCCTATAACTGACTCCACCTCTCAGGGTGATCGTTCAATGGGGTAAACCAAATGAGGGAGCAAGGTCGATGAAGACCAACCTCACCTCACCCCGGGGTTCCTGTGGTCCTGGCATGGCCCTAGCCCCTCAAGCGGACTTCGGACGAGATCCAGGACACCCAGATTCCTTTAATGGAATGCCCAATTCCTGGAGGGGCAGGTGATGGCCGCACCTCCCCTCCCCACAATCCAACTGAGCCAATGCCTAACTGCCACCTTACAAGTTGTGACGATTTGCTAAGGGGTAGGTGAAAACCAAATGGCTAAAAGCCAATCTGCCAAATGGAAAAAAATCCTACCCAGCCCCTGTTCCAAAACAGGCGACCCAAACCAAAGCAAGGCCAAGCGACTCTACCTAAACTAGGGAGGGTGGGCGGGTGTTCAGCTGTGCAAATGCAAGTGCCCCACTTGCATCACACTGCTGCTTTTAAAGTCCCTGGGATCAGGCTACCTACTGGCTATTCGCTAAAACAGCCTGGCATGATCCCAGGGGAATGGCCAGGACTTCCTGCTCCGCCCCCCATTTTAACCCTGTCAGGTGCGCTCTTGGGTCCCGAGCGCAACCAGGACCCTCTGTTATGAGGATCCCATTTGCTTTCCCTTTTTTATGGCACTGTCCTTTAAATCGCTGGTTGGTTGTTCTAGTTACATTAAGAGAAGGAATAAACAGCATTTAATCTCTAATTAGAAACTTACTTCCAAATTACCTCGTTTCGAAAGGTAAAGGTCAGAAATTGTTTGATAAAATGTCAGATCAACAGCATGTTATAAAACGATTATTGTCAGAAAAGCCATGTTAATTGTTCTCAGAGTAAACATCTGCATATGTTCGGTTAAATTAGGTGAACTTTCTTCCATGGGCCTCAAGGATAATTGCTCTTCTCATACTGAAATCTGGAGATGTTCTTTATTGGGTTTGATTGCACATTGTTTGCCCCGCAAACATGCCATCTTAAGATGGTCATTACAATATACAGTCAAACCTCGGTTCTCGAATGGCTCCGTTTTTGAACATTTCGGCTCCCGAACACCGAAAACCTGGAAGTAAATGCTCCAGTTTTCGAATGTTTCTCGGAACTCCAATGCGGCTTCTGCTTCACTGCAAGAAGCTCTTGTAACCAATCGGAAGCCGCACCTCAGTTGTCGAATGTTTCGGAAGTCAAACAGTCTCCCGAAACGGATTACATTCGACAACCGAGGTTTGACTGTATCTGCTGCAGTCTCTAGCATTGCAACAGGAAATTGAACCCAAGGTGGAGACATTGAGATTGAAGTGGAGTGGGAATGGGCTGGGCCAATAAGACTAGCTCATTTCTTAGCAACAATGTTTGAATTCTGTAAGACAGTGTAAATGGATTACTATTTGAAAAGGGGCCAAAACAGGACCCTCACCCAAATACTGGGCTTAAAGCAGGGGCAAGTAATCCCAAACATGTCTACAAGTACCTCTTAAGTGTTCTCATATAAGTGATATGGAAAACTATGGAAGCAATAACAACAGGTGGGAGTAAATGGCAGATATCACCTATGGCAGTGATTGTGTTGCCTCCACCAATAGGTACCCACTGTGGGGTGTTTCTGTGTGCCTTGAGAAGTTCAGTTCCTCTCCCTCTATCAGAGGTGGTGATTTCCCAGATGTTGCTAGACTATAGCTCTCATCACCCCTGACTGTTGCCCATTTTGGCTAATGGGAGTTAGAGTCCAACAACATCTGGAGGGCTATAGGCAACCCAGTCCTGCTCTGTGTAAACACTGTCTGAATGTTGGGCATTTGACTAATTAGAGAACAAGTGTGAATTGTACAACATTACCAGAACAAAGCAATACTAAAATATACAGATTTTAATACAGATTTTCCCTTCAGAATTTCTGTGCACAATGTGGCTTATGCAGGATCCTACTACAATACTGCCTCTCTCAGATGCATTCCCTTTTTAAGGTTGCTGCCAAGTATTACGCAGGCAGGGGTAGGACTGCCATGATTTCATGACTTGCCAGTGTTGAAATACCTTGAGGATGCTCTTTAGGGAGTGGCCACCGGGACCATGTAACACCATTCCTAAAGGATCTTCAGCAGTTCCCAGTATGTTTCTGCACACAATTCACAGTGTTGGTGTTGACCTTTAAAGCCCTGAATGGCATCAGCCCAGTTTACCTAAAGGGGCATCTTCACTCCCATCACTCAGTCTGGACACTGAGGTCCACCTCCAAGGGCCTTCTGGCAGTTCCTTCACTGCAAAAAGTGAAGTTACAGGGAACCAGGCAGAGGGCCTACTTGGCAGTGGCACCCTCCCTGTGGAATGCCCTCCCGTCAGATGTCAAGGAAATAAACAACTTCCAGAAGACATCTGGAAGCAGCCCTATATAGAGAAGTTTTTAATGTTTGACATTTTACTATGTTTTTATATGTGCTGTAAGCCACCCAAAGTGGCTGAGGAAACTCAGTCAGATGGGCGAAGTATTGTTGTTGTTGTTGTTGCTGCTGCTCTTATCACCACCACCACCATCACCACCACCAACATCCCTTCTCATGCCCTTTCTTGAAATGCAGCTGGGCTTCTGTCTCCACTTAGTCATTTGTAAGTTCCATGACTCATACAACAGTTGGTGCCTGTTCCGTTCCCGCTCAGCACATGTCAGCCTCTTCGCCTTCTCTCAAGCACCACTGTATGCATAAGCTGTAATTATAACTTGATTAGTGTAGTAATTCATCTTCCGTTTTTAATCTTTGCTGAAATGTGTGATACGTGGGTGCGAGGGCTCAGCATGTGAGCATTTCTGGGAACTTCTATTTCATATTTATCTGCATATTGTGTCTCAAGTTTCCATCTCATGTCTCACCATTCCATCCCACTGTAGAATGACCAAGAAAGGGGTCTCGGGACATGACTGTGCAGGTCTTGTTGTCCATGGCTGTCATTGAGTTCCATAGGCTGCAGTCTTGGATGCAGTGGAGAATGGGAAAACCAAATCTTTGCCCCTGCAGAACAGGCTCATGAGAAGTAGAAATTTATCTCCCAGGACAATTTTGATCAGTGAGTGGCTGTGCGAGGTTTCGTTCTCTGTCTCCACACAAAGAACTTTGAAATGGGTTGTGATGGATCGGTGCTGCTGCTGACCTGCCATCATCTCCTGATTAGAGACAGGAGTGTCCATGGAGGGTCCAATTTAACTCCCTATCAAGGCAAGAGCAATTGCCAGCCAGCCGATTTCCCTCATCTCCAAAGGTGAATCAGCTCATCCTCCTCCTTGCCTTTAATGTGTCCTTTTAACATGAAAGAACTGCCTGTAATATGGGAGAGAGTTTTCCTTGAGCTTAGAAAGCCCAGCAGTCAAAATCCAAACCTACATAAATATTTGTTTTGATTAGGGGAAAAGAGGGAGTAAAACTGAGGTAAATGGGTTAGTTACAGAATACCAAAGCAAAAAAGACCATTTTTAATTCACCCATATAGTTGGTAAGTGAGCAGACCAGCATACTGTATAAATATCCCCTAATAGAGTTACCATTTAAATGTTTGCATGTCACTGAATTTTGCATTGCTTTGTATTGCTATCAAATCATCTTTTTTCTATAAAAAAGGACAATCTAACAGCACCTAGGTTTCAGTATTAATACTCACATATGAAGAATGCATAGGGCAACTAAGGAATATCCATAAGCAGACAGCTTTTCATAGGAAAAAAATGGATTTGTGATTTCTGTTAATTCAGGAGAATGGATTCAATGGTAGTTTGAAGCCATGACTGGGAGTGACAGAATGTCAGTGAATGAATATTCCCCTGGTCAAATGAACTGGAGTCTTCTTCTTAAAGATCAAGGTTCTTTGGCATTTTCTTCACATAGGGAAGTGTTCCTTACCTCTTCCCAATGACCTGAAGGCAGTTCTCAGCTTTGGGAAACAGCAGCAGGAACATGTTTGGGAAATGTCGGTTGACCCCATCCCTTGTTCTACTTGATGTAGTTGCCACATTGCTAGAGGGAAGAATAAGGGAATGGGGCTGGGGAAAAGACTGGGCTTCTCTTTCTCCTAGTCTATCAAACTTGACACAATTTAGCTAGTAATGGTAATAGCATTACACACATGTCACCACACCTCACAATCACATGCAGTGTCATTAATTATGACAGCCCTGTGAGGTATTCCAGAATTATTTCCTCATACTGCAGGTGAGGTGATGGGGGGTGATGGTGAGAGAAAAGGGTTTTGCTTACGGCCACTGAGTGAGGGCAAAGCTGAGGTGAGAGGTGAGATGAGGACTCACAGATCATTCTGGTTTTCTACTATGCTATACCAGCTATTGTAATGAATTTGTGTCATGGCTATTGAGAAAGTAGGGACACCTCACTGAAATAGATATTTTTTTACTTGAAATAAAAGGGATTGGGGCATGTTCTGTTAAGGATGACCTTGAAAGGCTGGTATGTGGGGATAACGATGCTGTCCTTCCTTATAGTGTTATTGTAAGGATTACCAAGGACAATATATTCTCCACATAATATGGGAGAAGTGCTTTGAGCATTCCACAACATAATAAAAATGCTGCCAGTGCTAGATGGATTTCATTAGGCACTCTGTGGGCTGGTTTGCACAGAAACGATGTGGTGACTCAAGTGTGATCAAACACCACAGATAGAACTTTCATGTCATCTCGAACACAATGCTTTTCCATACAGATGCCAGTCATCAAAGCCCCTTTCAGACAAGCTTGGGTGAATGACTCTGCAAAAGGGACGTGGCAGGATCACAGTGGCAGGCCATGCCCCCCAAGCCTACATGCATGAAAACATTCCATGCGCCTACAAACTGTACAAATATAGACCTGTTTGGGTGAAGTGCCCACATTTTGAGAGTTCCTGTTTCTACCTAAGGTCTTTTCATGTTGTCAGTTGAATGCACGTAGATTAGGGCACTCTAGTCTCACTCCACCCCCAGGGGCAGAATTTGGTGTTTCAGATTTCTGCAGTGCCCTATGCAGGGCCAAAATTTGGCACCCCACTTCCTGTTCTGCTCAATTCACTCCCTTGACACCCTGTGGTGACCCCTAGGCTTGGCACCTAGTGTGGCAGAGCCAGTTGTCCTGCCCTAAATCCACCTCTGCCCCCCCAACATTAATTTATGAAAATGGATCAAGTGCAGACCCTCCAAGAGCCCATATTTTCCAAGGACAGCCCCAGGTTTACAGAAGCCATCCCAGTTTCTGATTTGATTCTGGATTGTCCCGCTTTTCCTTAGACGTTGGAAGGTATGGTAGGCTGTCCCTATTTTCATCGGATAAATGTTAGAGGGTATGGACTTATCCAAGTCCAGAGCCATCTGAAGGCAGCCCTGTATAGGGAAGTTTTTTTAATGTTTGTTGTTGTTGTTGTTGTGAAGCTGCCCAAAGTAGCTGGGGCAACCCAGTTAGATGGGTGGTATATAAGCAGTAAAATTATTATTATTGAACAGAACATCTCTATTTTCATCTGATAAATGTTGGAGGGTATGCAGTTAAAACTGTAAAGCAATCAAATAATATACATGCATGTGCAACAGCCCCTGCGTACTGCACTTCCATAACAGCATTTCTGAGTTGACAGTTGGTTCTTCTAGACCAAGGATGGGAAGCCTGTGGTTCTCTGGCTGCTACTGGACTACAGTTTCAAACATTCCTGACTATTGGCCATGTTGGCTAGGGCTGATGGGAGCTGGAGTTTAACAACATCTGGCAGAACAGAAGTTCCCTATCCTTGGTCTAGGCATTTTGACAGCACTTACTTTAAGTACTTACTTGTGTTTATGGTAGTTGTGCTTATAGGGACAGTTAGTGGTATATTGTAGGATATGCAGTCATACAATAATGAATATGTAAGATCCCAGGGTGGTATTGAACTAAGTCTTATTCAGAGTAGACCTGTTGAAATTAAGGAACATGGCTAAGCTAGGTCCATTAATTTGAGTGGGTGTACTTTGAGTAACGGGACGCGGGTGGTGCTGTAGGTTAAACCACAGAGCATGGACTTGCCGATCAGAAGGTCAGAGGTTCAAATTCCTGCGACAGGGTGTGCTCCTGTATGCTCGGTCCCTGCTCCTGCCAACCTAGCAGTTCGAAAGCATGTCAGAGTGCAATTAGATAAATAGGTACCACTCTGGCAGGAAGGTAAACGGCATTTCCGAGCACTGCCCTGGTTCGCCAGAAGCGGCTTGGTCATGCTGGCCACATGACCCGGAAACTGTACGTCTGCTCCCTCAGCCAATAAAGCGAGATGAGCGCCGCAACCCCAGAGTCAGCCACAACTGGACCTAATGGTCAGGGGTTCCTTTACCTACTTTGAGTAATACCTAGTTGAATGCCACTTACAATGCATTTGGGAGCTTAGTGAGCGCATCATAAGGGCTATGAAATAATAATTCCCCTTTATTTGGGGATGAGGGCTGCAGATTAAAGATTTTATCTCGCATGTTTACATGCATGTTATACTATGACAAAATATGTTATCTGAGTAGGCCAGGCATAGGCAAACTCGGCCCTCCAGATGTTTTGGGGCTACAACTCCCATCATCCCTAGCTAACAGGACCAGTGGTCAGGGATGATGGGAGTTGTAGCCCCAAAACATCTGGAGGGCCGAGTTTGCCTATGCCTGGAGTAGGCCAAGCAAAGTATTTCTTTGGAGGTCCTGGTTGACCATTTGGCTAAAGGTTTGGGAAATAATTTGATGTCATCTGTGTCTATACCTAGGGAATGCTAGATAAAAATAATTCCTTTTTATATAGTAATATTCTTCCAACTATCATTTTGTAAAGCATCTGGTTTTATGCTTTTTTCCAAGTTGATCAGTGATTCAAACAGTTTGTGGCTACATTAAAATAATAACCAATAGTATAATTAAGCACTACACTCACAAAATAAAACAATCACAAAACAAAACAGTTGCAGCTGAAGTGAAAATAGCTCCAGTACCTGCATTTCATAGATCTGTTTTTTTAGTGACAGTCACCTGATTTGGTGCCCACCGAGAAAGCATCTTCCTCACCCTTGGATGTCCAAGGCAAAATGAAAGATCGTTCCTGAGATCGCTGTATATTATGGTGAACTTGAGTGGGGGGTGTCTCTGACTTCATATTAGCTATGAAATTTCAACCCTGCCTACTCTGAATCTTCTGGCATAGACAGAGAATGCAGATAAAAGACAAGGCACCATCTTTTTCCTTCTGCCAGGCTTCGGAGAATGTTAGATGCAGAATGAGTCTGTCACGTTGCTTTCAGTAAAACTCCCCCAGTCCCTTGCACTGTGACTAGCACATCACCATCTAAATCACAAAAGTAAGTAGCTGTTTTAACTCTGACATTTCTAGTCACATTTAACAGTTCTGAACGGTGTAAACTCCTGAAAATTTCAAATTGTCAATTTGTTTTTTGCTGTAGTTTGAGCTGTGTTTCAATCAGCTAACATGCCTATTTTCTTGATCCATTATTTTATGTGCAATACATTATCTCTCCATTTAAAGTTGAAGACATTTGTAATTAACCTTCAAGTGACATAATTTTGCTCGAAGCCACACATGCTTGAAACTGCAGAGTTTTTCAGTGTCCCAAATGAAGAATAAAGTGTATTGTGAAAGATGGTAGGGGACGGATATAGATATGAACTGTTTCATCAAAGCAAAATGGAGATTTGTCATAGAGTAATTAATAGCATAGTGTTTGAACAGCCAAATCTGTTATTTCTGTTTAAAAGAGTGAAAATGGGTTCTTTGATGTTCAGTGAAAAGATGTCATAAAGGGATGGTCGTAAATAAAGTACATGGGGGGGGGGGGAGTTTCTCCATGGGATGCATCAGAGATGACTGACATCTTCAACCTAGGAAATAGGGATGGATTAATCAGTCCATGGCATTTCTGCATGTTTACCAATCCCATTTCCTCATAAATCTGACTGGATTTTCCTTTAAACAGACATACAAATGTACATCAAGTGTATTTTTAAAATTCTTCTTTTTAAAACATTCTTCAAAAAACATAATTTCAAATACACATTCTCTCAAAATACATATTTTAAACACTCACTTTGGCAAAATGTGAAATCTGGTGAACAAGTTCAGCTCCAGTCTGAACCTTATTCCAAGACATGCCAGTCAGCTCACTTCATACCAGGACTCAAGCATCCCTATTGGGCAGGTGGCTCACTGATGAATCCTACTGATCAGGCCTCCCCATCAGAGCAAAAATTGAAATGAGTGATACAGATGAAGTCATTTTGAATTTCAAAACTTGAAAAATTAACAGGATTGGGGGGTTGAGGGTTACTTTGGCCGTTGAGAATGAAGCACAGGTGAGTCAAATTTAGGCATGAAGTCTCTTGATAATGGGAAAACTTAT
This sequence comes from Podarcis bocagei, assembly GCF_964188305.1. Taxonomy (NCBI): domain Eukaryota; kingdom Metazoa; phylum Chordata; class Lepidosauria; order Squamata; family Lacertidae; genus Podarcis; species Podarcis bocagei. The sequence continues at coordinate 82,785,048 of NC_138128.1, read as the reverse complement.
TGTCACCTGCCTAATCCTTTTCGTCTCTCTTGCAAGGATTTTCAAACACGTTTAAAAGGCTGTGGTTTTGTCTGCTTCCTGATGCGTTTTGTCTCTTTCCTTCCAGGCAGAGGGCCTTCTCGATAGTGGTACCCTCCATGTGGAATGCTCTCCCATCAGATGTCAAGAAAATAAAGAATTTCCTGACTTTTAGAAGATATCTGAAGGCAACCCTGTTTAGGGAAGTTTTAATGTTTGATGTTTTATCCTTTTTTAATATTCTTTTGGCAGTTGCCCAAAGTGGCTGGGGAAAACCAGCCAGATGGGCGGGGTATAAATAAATTATTATTATTATTATTATTATTATTATTATTATTATTATTATTATTATTAGTATTACTACTACTACTACTACTACTACTACTACTACTTTGCTGTAGGTAGGCAGTCTAGATGCCACAAGAAGTCTCCAAACCAGATGGCTCCATGCTAATATAATGAAACAACTCATAAGGACACATATTCAGAAAAAAGAATGTCTCCAAGCCCAAGTTAAAATTTTAACTGATCATTGCAGGAAAAAAACAATTTCCCTCTCTTTGAGATTTCAGTAGTCATATACTGTGCAAGAATAGAGTGGGATGGACTATGCATGTTTACTCAGAAATATATGAACTACCAGCACAAGCTAATCAACTACTTCATAACCTCCTTTAATCACTTCTGTCTTTTCATGTGCTTTTTAAAATTTTGGCTGACCCTATTTTGCAGAACTATGTAATATAGATTTCTTTTGGGTTGTTTTTAATACACTGGCTGAAATATAGTCTGCCTCAGCTTTCCATTAAAATTTGTAGTATCCAACAGGCAAAATTATCCATGCAAATTCAAAGAGTTTTAACTATTAGCTTTAATTGGTCCCAATTAACACATGATAATTTTTGCAGATGTTCATCTGCAGAACTGGTACCATGTGGCTTGTTTGACCAGGTATGAACACCAAGTTTGGACACTGAATGGTGAGAAAGATAAGAAATTGTTTGGTCAGTTAAAGCGTGTTCTCCTTCATGGAGAGCACGTGTTGCGGTGGGGGCCGCCAGGACACTCCAAAGTTGGGGGCGGGCTAACTGATCGTTGGCCACTGATGCGATTGGGGCTTCCCTTGCTGTTGGGAAGAAATTAATGTTGCCATTTATTGATTGACAGCCAGAAATGCTAAAACTCCTTGCACGAGGCTAGGGCTTCCTCTTTTCGCCCGTGCAGCGGATTGCCCGTCCCTCCCTCCCTAAAATAGGGTTGTTCGCCTTGACCTTGCTATGCCTGTCATGGGGTCGTCTGCTTTGGGGCAGGGGCCTGGTAGGAATTTTGTCCATCTGGCTGATTGGCTGGGACCATTTGGTTTTTGCCTACTGCGTAGCAAATCGTCACAACTTGTAAGGTTGTGGTTAGGCATTGGTTTATGGTTTGGTTGGTTGAGGGGCATGGATTGGCTGTGCCTGCCCCTCTAATGCTGCTGCTGCAAGGGATTCCGTTAAAGGAATTGGGGGCTAACTATTGCTTGTCCACTCTGTCAAGGGGGCTCGGGCCATAGCAATGAGCTCCTGGTTGCATTTGGGGTGAGGGCAGATTCCCTGCTCCGCGTAACCCCCAAGTGTATTCCCCCATTCTGACTTTCGCATTGTGTGGAATGTCAGTCTGTCCCCCATGGTGGGGACAGATAGTCGCAACCAATGCCTAAGCAACCACTCACAAATTTGTATTTTAATAAAGTTGTGGCCAAAATTATGCCAAAAACCTTAAACAAAAATTCTGTGTGATGTGTGAGTTATTGGGGTGGACCTGGGGACCTCGACACGCAAAAACATCCATCCATTTGTCCTCTAAATTTTTCACTGCCTATAATTTGGTTAGTTCGTAAACATGCCTGTGAACAAGACTACATATTGTGAGAAGCCTACCTTAAGTGACCATAAAAACTAGTAGATCTGGAAACTTCTTTAGCTGTTGACAAATTTTCATAAGGACTTTTAAAAAGGCAAATTGATGTGGAATGATGTACTGAACTTAAAACTAGAAAAAATGAGAAAAGATTCACCCATCTTAAACACACACAGTTCTTGATTTAAAATACCCTATGATGTCACTCCCTGGCCTAGAATTGAAATGAGCTCTACTCAAGAAGTGGGAAACATATAATAAATGGTAAGTCCTTCCTTCCATTCTTGGGGTGCTTCCAAACATGTCCTTATTATGGGATGGCTGCTCCTCGTGCATGCAAGTTCATTGAAATATCCACACCACATTTTTGCCATCAAATTGTTAGCTCGTATTTTCTCCACATTTAAGCTGGGGAAAATGAAATAAGATGGAAAGGGGGGGGGACATTACCAATAACACATTTGTGAACTGTCACTAACCTGTTTACAACATTAAATTTCTTTCTGGAAGCACCCTCAACACTTCTTCTGCAGAATTTTAGCCTATATAGTTCTTTCCTCTGATCATGCCTCTTCCAGAAGGGAAATAGAGATCATCCCTCAGCTCTGTTAAGCAAAACAAGCAATGTCTGCAAATTAGTCCCTTAGCATGTTGCGGTTCTTCTTAATAAGTCTAATTAACTAGTCCCTCTAGTTAATAAGTCTAATTAACTAGCAGCTACTGTAAAATATATAACGTGCATCTGTGAATTATTTCACACAAACCTCCGTTGACATGCAAATAAGGAGCAATTGCACAAAAACAATAAGCAGGATTTAAAATTGGGAACGTGGCTGAATTCCATGCCATCTAAATTCTGTTACAAATATTAGGGGGGTGTATCTGGCAGAATTGCACCCCAAAATGCCAATTTGGCATATTGAAAATCTTCTTTCATTTTATCTTCTTCCCCCCATCCATACACAAGCACCCACCCACCACCACCAAAGGTTTACTGTCAGAGTTTGTAAGAGTGAAAACTAGCCACCCTCAGAGAAGTTTCTTCATGAGTCACTGTTCTGCTAAGAGGGAGGTAAGCTCAGATCAGCGACTCACAAAGAATCGCAACAGACAACATTCTCCAAAAGCAAATACCTTTGCTTCATATCTGTATTGGGAGTTCTTTGAGTGATCCAGGTACATTAGATAAAGAATTGGGGTAAATGTTTTCTCCTCTACAGGAGGCTGAAGGAGGTACAACCAGAGCTGCAATTCACAAAGAGATGCATTATTAGACAATCTCTAGCAAGATTTGGTCCCGCCATAGCCTTCATTATACCATATTTTTCACTCTATAAGACGCACCAGACCACAAGACGCACCTAGTTTTTGGAGGAGGAAAACAAGAAAAAAATATTCTGAATCTCAGAAGCCAGAACAGCAAGAGGGATCGCTGCACAATGAAAGCAGCAATCCCTCTTGCTGTTCTGGCTTCTGGGATAGCTGCGCAGCCTGCATTCGCTCCATAAGATGCACACACATTTCCCCTTACTTTTTAGGAGGGAAAAAGTGAGTCTTACAGAGCAAAAAATACGGTAATTTCATTTTTTAAAAAAATATATTTGGGGTACACTAGCACTTCTCTAGCAGTGACACACTAATGTCCCCATCACACAATTTGTGAATTACTGATTTTATGCAGGAATTTTTTTAAAAAAAGCATTAAAAAAGTCTGTTAAAACCAGCATTTTTTCTTTCACTTTCGCTGAAAGTACAAAAGCTGCCTACTATTCCTGGTAGCCCCCCACCCCATGGGAACTTGTTGACAGAAATTTCTCACATAAAGGTGGGGGGAATTGGCATGGAATACTTTGCAGCTGGCACTGGCCTATTTTTAACTAAAACATATTAAAAGCGATTGAAACCAGCCTCTTTCTCCTCCCTTCTGCCCTTCTCAATCCCATCTGCTACAATTAATATTAACACAGTTGTGGGGTTTTTTTAACTTCTGATTTTAAGTAGCTGCATTTTTAGAACGGCAACATGAAATGTTAGCAGAAAACGTGGCAAACATGCCTTCTGCATACAGTTCCATCTGTTGGTAGCAAGCAGGTTTCTTTGAAAAAGGGAAGAGCCCATAAATGTTTTTGTGGTGCAGCTGTCTGGACAGCTGACCAAGAAAGACAATGAAGCAAAGCAGCCAGTGGCTCTGCGATGTAAGGACAAAGGGGCCCAAATCTGGACCCCTGTAAGCCCTGCTGGGGTGGGGGATGACCAGGACCGGATTTAGGTTTGATGAGGCCCTAAGCTACTGAAGGTAATGGGGCCCTTTATATGTCCAGCTGTCCTTTGTCAACAACAAATTGTCGCTGTTTTTTGTGTTGAATACATGCTATATGGTAATTTATGGAGCTAATAGGTATCTCAAGCCATTTGCACATGTTGCTATGCAACCAATCCATGCAGAATGTAGGCACCCCATATATAGAAATGAGCAAACCAGTGATATTTTAGTGAGCAGGCTAGCAGGCGGGGCCCATTACTTACATCATAGGAGCCTACACAACACAAACACTGTTGCTGTATGTAGGTCTTATTTTATTTGTTGTTTATCTTATACAGTGGTACCTTGGGTTAAGAACTTAATTCATTCCGGAGGTCCGTTCTTAACCTGAAACTGTTCTTAACCTTATGTACCACTTTAGCTAATGGGGCCTCTCGCTGCTGCCGTGCCGCCATGGCACAATTTCTGTTCTCTTCCTGAAGCACAGTTCTTAACCTGAGGTACTATTTCTGGGTTAGTGAGTCTGTAACCTGAAGTGTCTGTAACTTGAGAGTCTGTAACCCGAGGTACCCCTGTATTTTGGAAACGTACATCCAGATTTTTTTCCTTTATTTTTTGGAGGTGCCCCCAAGGGAGTGGGGCCCTAAGCTATAGCTTGTTTAGCTTATACAGTGGCACCTCGGGTTAAGTATTTAATTCGTTCTGGAGGTCTGTTCTTAACCTGAAATTGTTCTTAACCTGAAGCAGCATTTAGCTAATGGGTCCTCCTGCTGCAGCTGCGCCCCCAGAGCACAATTTCTGTTCTAATCCTGAAGCAAAGTTCTTAACCTGAGGTAATATTTCTGGGTTAGCGGAATCTGTAACCTGAAGCGTATGTAACCTGAAGCGTATGTAACCCGAGGTACCACTGTACGTAAATATGGGGATGACAAATGAAGCCTAGGATGGACACCCAGGCTTATGTCACAACTGATCTCTCAACAGCTGCCGAGCTCTTGGCGCCGAATAACACTGTGGCCAGCTTCCAAGTCCACCAAGCAAACGAGAAAATATCCAGGCAAACAGGGTAGGTGGGGCCATGTCATCGGGGGGTAGAGTGGCTTGGAAGGAGGGAGAAAGAAGTGTGCCCAAACCCAGGAACTGTTCAAACTGTTCAAACCACTAGATATAGTCAATTGCTCATGTGACCTCCAGGAGTCTAATACGACCTAACCATCAGGCAAGTGGACTTCATGATATCAGCTTGGGGTGTGATGAGGCAGTGCTGGACAAGAAATGAAAAAGGGGGAGAATTGATCTGTGTTGGACCCAGCGTTTTTGGCTTGAAATATTTTTTTGTTAAGAATGACCAAAGGGATGTTTTAAGGGATTTTTTTTTCCATGAAGTAAAAGGCAGCTGAAGCCTACTCCTGGGTGTTTCAAAATAACTGTGCATTCTTCTTCTAGATCTACACAGAAGTTCTAAAGCAAATTTTGTGGCGGACTTGTAAAAGAGTATTGGGAAATGATATATAATGAATTAGAAAAAATATGTTTAAACGTACCTTTCAAAAAAACCCCAAACCCACCAGAGTCCTTTTTGTTGGGGATAATTTGGAGGGAAATTCCCAGGTGTCAGAAAAGGTTATTTATGTATTCTACTACTGTGGCCCACGTTTTGTTACCCCCCAAATGGAAAATGAGCGAGGTCCCCACCAAAGAAGAATGACAACTTAAACTGATGGAATATGCGCAACTTGAAGATTTAACATGTAGAATAATAGAACAAGAAGAATATACATTTAAAGAAGACTGGAAAACGTTTACTGAATATATGGGTAAAAATTGTGTTAATTTAAAAACGCTGGTAGCATTAAGATAAATTCAACAGTGTAAATAAGTTTTGATGGATGTAACAATGGTTTAATGAATGTAAAATATGCAGGGATGTATGGTATGTAAAATGAACCATGGGTGTTTAAATGAATATTTTGAAATGTAAATTAGAAAATTTCATAAAATATTTATATTTTTGTGTGTGTCACTACTCTCTTGTCACAATGCAGTAGGTGGCTTCTTCTTCTTCTTCTTCTTCATTTTCATCTTCATCTTCGTCTTCGTCTTCTTCCTCTTCTCTCTCTCTCTCCACACACACACATCATGTGCTCAGGCAAGGCAGTCTAAGTGAGTATGCTTAGTTGTTGACCTGTGGTGTGAGGAATACACTGTTAGTTTTTGTGTCTATTTTGTGTTTTTATTTATGCATTTTTTCACACATTTATACTCCACCCATCCTATCCTATCCTATCATCCTATCAGCTTAAGGGGGTTAACAATAATACATAAAATTCATGGGGGAACCCTCATTAAAATAATCATCTGCTATATATTTTGGAAAGTGGTTTGTCTGTCTGTCTGCTCTCTATGGGTTCAGGCACCTCTTGAGATATTGTCACCTAGCATGGCACAAGGGTTTCTGAGGAGAGGGAAGTGGTCTTTGTCAGTGTTTGCGTGTCGAGGTCCCCAAACCACCCCTCAAATGACTCACAACACACACAGAATTTTTGTTTAAGGTTTTTGGCGTAATTTTGGCCACAACTTTATCAAAATACATAAATGTGAGTGGTTGCTTAGGGATTGGTTAAGACTAGCTGTCCCCCCGCCTGGGGACAGAACTGACTTCCGGATTCCAGCAAAAGCCAGTAAGGGAAAACAATATTGGGAAGAAATGGAGCTGAGCCACAGGCCTTCACCTCTCCCTGCATGATCCCCGGGGCTTGTCAGCCCTAGCCCCATTCCAGGGATTCAGACAAAACATGGCAAGCCCATGTATTCCTTTAATGGAATTCCCTTTCAGCAGCAGCATTGGATGGGCAGGCCCAGCCAATCCTTACCCCTCCTCCAACCAATTTGATAACCAATGCCTAACCGCAACCTTACAAGTTGTGACGATTTGCTACGCAGTAGGCAAAAACCAAATGGCTCAGCCAATCAGCCAGATGGACAAAATTCCTACCAGGCCCCTGCCCCAATGGCAGACGACCCCATGACAGGCATAGGAAGGTCAACACGAAAAAACACACCCTGAAATTAGGGCGGGCGGGTGGGTGATCCGGTGCACGCAGCGAAAGAGAAAGCTCCAAGCTGCCTGCAGAGAATATAAAACCTTTGATCCCTCCCACCAAATTGGCAGCATAGAAATTGCCCCAGCAACCCCACCATCCAATCGTTGCCACAGGCCAACTTTACTAGCCCTGCCTGGCAACAGAGGGGTGGCCTGGCAGATCCCACTGCAACACGTGCTCTCTATGAGGGAGAACACACTTTGTATGCCAGCTGCTTTAAATAAAGGTGGTGGGCCAAAACATCACTTTGGTGTGAGTTCACACATTTTATTATTATTAGTTTTGTGTGTAGGTTCAGCCACCTCTCAAGATATCTTCACCAAACTCAGCATTAGGGTTCCAGGGGTGGCGGCGGCAGTCTTTGTTGAAGTTTGGATGGATGGTCACCACTTTCAGTCAAGATGGCAGAATGAAACATGACTTTGATGTGACCTCGCCTTTTCCTTTTTCTTTTTACAGAGTGGGTCCAAAGTGCACTGATTTGAACATCTCTGAATATATTGCCACCTAATTTGATTGGCCTTCATCAAATCTGGCATGATGGTTCAAACCTGTTTTGAAGATACTGTTGCCCAGTTTGGCAGGATGGTTCAAACCTGCACCAATTTGGATGTCTCTCAAGATACAGTCACCAAGCGCAGAACAAGGGTTCTTGAGGTGGAGGTGGTGGTCTTCCTCTATGTTTTGACACTGGGCACCGTTAGAAATCAAGATGGCAGACCAAATCAGCCCTAATATAATATTAGCTCCTCCCAATTGATTCAGGACCATGTCAGATGTTCCATGGGTCAGCATAGAGCCCTAAAACACATAAACCACACAGCCCTAAATCTCACACATTACACTAGCCATTTAAACCTTACTCTTATTTGTTTGTTTGTTTCTTTGAATTCCTCAGCAGTGCTGGGCACTTTTCACTAGTTTAAAATGAAATAAAGACCTATAAAATGTTCTCATTAAAACCAGCAATGAAATACACTAACAATAAAATTTCTCACAGAATAATACTATATAATCAGTTGCATTAAAAAAACAACAACCAGGTGATCGAAGGGCAAAGGCTTTTCCATTCAGTGGAAAGAGAAGGCTAGCAGGACTCCAGAAGAGAGTTTGACAGGTACACATGACTGCTGAGAACCTTCTCCTTGCTCCCAGATAGAGAGGCAATAAATAAAAACACAGAAGAAGGCAATAGAAAGTAGGGAGGTTCCATTCCCAGTTAGAGTATGTCAGCTGGCAAAGGCCTGCAGTTAAAAGACTTTGTGGTCCATAAATCTTTCTAAATAAAATAAAATAAAATAAAATAGCATGCATCTAAATGTACTTTCTTGTTCTTCCTCAGGCCCCCTGAGAAAAACCAGGAGTTTCGTGTTTCATGGAGACCATGCCCAGCACAGAAGGGGTTGGGTGACTCGAATCTTGTGTAGCAACTTGCAATATTGGAAATAACACATTAATGACCTACATTTTAACAGATTGATTCATTAATGTGCTATATTTGGCTCATCTGCTACCAACACCCAAAACAAGATACCAGTGGAAGTGTAAGATTTACAACTTAATAAACTAGTGGTACCATAGTTTTAAATTCACTGTTAACAGTAACACACCAAAATAAAACAGTTTTTATGAAACAAACAAACAGGTTTTGTCTTAACTCCAAGAGTTGCTAACCAAAGTTGACCCTCACTTGTTAAAAGTAGACTATTCCAATTATTCAGCTAAATCTACCAGTTAATGCTTGGGACCTTATTAAAGACCCACATATTTCAAAAGGCTACAGACTCAGCATCATCACATAACATGATTGGGTGATGCTTGTGGGGTGTCCCATTGGGAGCTGTGGTTGTGGCTACCATATTTTACAGTAGAAATTGCACCAGAAGCTCCCCTTTTACTATATTCTGCATAAAACAAAATGGGGAAAAACAACTGGTGCCATTTTTTGTGGCACCATTCCCCCCCCCCCCAATGCGTCAGATCTTTCAGCTCATTAATCTGGGTGGCGGGGAAGAAAGATAACAGCCACAACTGTGACTGCTGAGGGAAACAGAACCCACCCAGGTAGGAAAAAAGGGCCCAAGTTGCTCCCTACTGAGGGACCCCAAGACTCTGGTGTCAGCCTTGATATGCACAGAGTTGCCATATGCCCTCTTTTTTTCTGGCCATGTCCCCTTTTTCAGGGAGGAAATTTCTGTCCTGGTGGATTTTTTGAATTTGCCAAAATGTCCTGGTTTTTTTCTTTGGTACCAGGGGAGTTCTTTGTCAATCCCTTCTACATAAAAAGTTGCCATGTTGCTTCATGGCTTTTCCTGGGCTAATTAATTAATTATTTTGTATGCCTTCTGCCCCCTGCCCACCACCCCATGGACATGCCAAAGAGGAGGAGGCAGCTTTCCTTCCTTCCTTCCTTCCTTCGCCCCCCCCCCCAAATTTGCATGCACAAATTTTGCCACCGCCCTCCCTGGCGCCTTCCGATGTCACTCTGACACACCTACAGCAAGCTCTGGCATGCGCCCACTCCCTCGCCCCTTCCTCCACCCCACTCACCAGCAAATGTGTCCTCTTTTATGGCAACCCTCACAGAGGGTCTTCCTTAAAATAGACAGAGGAATGATAATTGTAGTTTTTGGAAGAAACAATTATTGTAGGCTAGCAATAGAAACATAGTTTCTGTGGCCCTGGTCCAGCAGAGTCATTAGCAAATCTTAAGTACTTAGCTGGAATACTGCCTGTATTCTCAAGGGTAACGCCTCTTGTGAAATGATTTTTAAATGATGTTTTAAGTGCTACAATATATTCTTCTTAAGCACACTATGTCTTTCAACTGTAAGGATACAGAGGCTGCAGAGTAATTTCATTACCACTGGAGTTTAAACTGGGTAATTAATAATAATAGCACTGAGATTTTGGGATAACCCAACTGGCAAGCTCAGTATATCTCTTTGTATAAAATAAAGATGTTCATATTTGCTAGTTTGGTGCAGCTAATTTTATTTTCAACCAATAGGGGGAAATAAATGTAACAGCCGTACATTCCAACTCCTATTACTTTTGTTGAGGTTACTACATCACACTTCTCCTAAAGTCTTCCTACTCTGAATCAGCTTCAGACTTTTCAGGGTATCACAAACCTTTTTGGATTTGTGGACACATTTGTAAACTAGAGAAACTGTTGTGGGCATCACACACAAACACACTACAACCAAGCAGTCACCACAACCTAGTGTATTCGCTATGACAGAATGCTTCTTGCAAACCTAATTTCAGCAGGTGGGGTAGGGCAGGTGAAGATATTGGTGCCAAGTATTTTGGAATGTGTGGGACCTCTCCTGACCAGATTTGGTTAGATTTATTTAAACTCCCCCACCCCCATAAAATTTCTGAACATGAAAATTAATTTTGAATTTCCCAGTAGGCAAACACTTGGGGTCAAGTTGATTGTTTTGTTCCACTCTTCATGCCTCCTGTCTCCTTTTCCTTTATAAACTCTTGCATTTTGGACACAGTCATGGGAAGCTGACAAAGATATTAACTTCCTGTGTTGATCAGGACATATTTTGGAATTCTAGGTCAATATGCTCACACTAGGGCTGTAGTGAAACTAGGCATGTAAGGAGATAGCAATATTCATCCTGTCATGTCTTGATCACAACCCAGGCACTGTTTCCTTTCTGCTACAGTTCAGCTTCTGCTAAAACCTAGGTTGTCTCATTATCAGCTATGGCTGAAACTAATAAAATTAATTGTGTAATCAACTTAAGTGCTTTTCGTTGGAAGGGAAACGTAAAATAAATAATAATTCAGAAAATAATACGATTTATGTAACATTTGTAAAAGAAAAGAAGATAGCAAATATAGATTATATTTCCTTGTGTGAGAAATAGTGGGTTTCCTAAGACCAGTGAGGGAGTGGAACTACATATTATAACTAAATATTATCCTTTCCTCAGAGAGATTCACCCCGTGTCATACTTTGTCTAGGCCTTTGGCTATTAAATAATATGGTAAATAGGGGGTGGGTGGGAAAGAGAGACTGTTATTATGATTACTTTATTTATTATTATGCTGTGTGTTGCATTTTTATTATTATGCTGTGTAAATTAAGTTTTTAATGTTGTGCACTGTCCTAGGATCTTTGGTTTACACACACACACACGTACCTTGGTTTTCGAACAGCTTAGTTCTCTAACGTTTTGGCTCCCGAATGCTGCCAACCCAGAAGTGGCTGTTTCGGTTTGCGAACTATTTTTGGAAGCTGAACATCCAACGTAGCTTCCGTGGCTTCCAATTGCCTGCAGGACCTTGCTGCAGCCAATCAGAAACATTTTGGAAGTTGAATGGACTTCTGGGACAGATTCCATTCGACTTCCAAGGTAAGACTGTTTATATGTAGACACAAGGCTGCTGCTGAAAATGACACCTTCAGGTTGAGTTCATTTCCCTGCCTCTGTCAACCGATGATGTAGCGAAATGTATAACTATGTGACTGATTTTACATATTATGAGGCAACTTGCTGTTTCATCCCCTCGGCCCTTACTGCTGCATGAGTGATATAAATAATAGCCATACACACTCCTGATAGTATGTAATTGAATTGGACTGTCATAAGGTCTCTACCAGAGGGACACAGGTGGCGCTGTGGGTTAAACCACAGAGCCTAGGGCTTGCTGATCAGAAGGTCGGCGGTTTGAATCCCCGCGACGGGGTGAGCTCCCGTTTCTCAGTCCCTGCTGCTGCCAACCTAGCAGTTCGAAAGCACGTCAAAGTGCAAGTAGATAAATAGGTACCGCTCTGGTGGGAAGGTAAACGGCGTTTCCGTGCGCTGCTCTGGTTTGCCAGAAGCGGCTTAGTCATGCTGGCCACATGACCCGGAAGCTGTATGCCGGCTCCCTCGGCCAGTAAAGCGAGATGAGCACCACAATCCGAGTTGGCCACGACTGGACCTAATGGTCAGGGGTCCCTTTACCTTTACGGTCGCTACCATGGATTTAGCAGTGAAAGTGAGTCTTGCGAGAGAACCTGATGAATAGCTTGGACCTGTGAGTGAAGCAGGATTTTTTTCCATCAAATTTGGCTAGCATCCCCCCCTCCCGACCTCCATTAATATTGCAAGCCATTCTTTGCAATTTTGTCAGTGGTCGGGTACCTTATGTGTACAAGTGGAACTTCCTGGTTGCAAGCCGTAACAGGGCAAAGAGATGCATTCACAAATCTGGACAAATTCTTGGAGCCTAGGTCTTATCACCAGCAGTGAGTCACGATGCCTTTATAGCTCCTCTCTGTCCAGCGGCACGATATCCTTGAATACCAAAAGCTGGAGACGAGCAGCCAGAGATGGTCACTGCTTTTCATGCCCTGCTTGTGAACTCTCTAGGGGCCTCTGCCTGGTTGCTGTTGGAAACAGGGTGTTTGCCTCGCTGGGGATTGGTCAGATCTGGCAAGGCAATACTTTTATTAGAGGACTGAATGCCTTTGGGAGTCTTGTCTGCCCTACCTGACAATAAGAACATTGAGTACACACATCGTTCTGGCTTGTGGCCATAGCAGTCCTGAAAGAGAATAATCCCAAAATAAAATTGTATTATATTCGGAGCAGCAAAGAACCGACCTTACCACTGTGTAATGTGCTGTATGTTTTATTAAAAGGAATTATATTTTCGGCCATAAACCAGAGTGCATACAAGCAGCCAGCTTTCCTTTATGAACCATCAGAGTGTAGTTAGAGAGTGCAATTGGTAAATTTGCACAATTCTTATTTGTTGCCCCTCAATGATTACAGCCTCTTTCCTGTACCGGAGCAATTTTATTAAGCACTTTAGCTATTATGGCAGAGAAATAAATATGTATACTCAATTACTACAGTAATGAGTTGGGGGCACACTTTCTAGCCTTAAAGTGTTTTAATAAAATGAAAATTCATTAGCACTCGAGTAATGACACGCTTCCGACAGTGGCCACTCTAGAAAGCACTGCAAAATGGAAGGAGACAAAGAGGAGACCTGGTTGTTAGGCCAGCATTGTAGCTGCAGGTTTTCTTTAAGCAAAGACGACAAATTGGATGCCCTGTGTATAAGGCATCGTTGTTTCTTTCTGTGTTACCCCATGGTTTAGTAAGTTGTCTATTTTGAACATTCTTGAGTATCAGCAAAAACCAGAGAGCCACTTCATACATTGCTAGTGATAGGTGAACATTCCCCAGTGGGGAATAGGCCCTATACATTGGTACCTCCAGTTACGAATTTAATTCATTCTGGAATTCCGTTCTCAACCCAAAACCATTTGTAACACGAGGCACGCTTTCGCTAATAGTGCCTCCTGCTGCTGCTGCACTGCTGGCGCTTGACTTCCGCTCGCATCCCGGGGCAAAGGTCACAACCGGGAGCATCTACTTCCAGGTTAGCGGAGCTTGTAACCCGCCTCATTCGCAAGGGGGACAGTACGTAACACGAGGTTCCACTGTAAAAAACAAATTAGGAACATGGTGAGAATAGAGGTCACCCCACTGCAAATTGTCCCTGCTTCATCCTCTCTCCCTTCTCAAAGCAACCAGAGATGGTGGGACATCACAAGGAAGGTTTGTGGAACCATAAACTTCAGGTTTGGGTGTTGCTGTGAGCATGTATTGGTGCTGGGAAGTCCCCATGCTCCTTAGAGCAGCACCCAGCTCTTAAATCTTGAGTTCTACATTCACTACGAGCCATCTCTTTTCTCCGGAGAAGGTTTGAGATGGAGTGGGGGGCAGGGAGAGGCAGAGGAGTCTTTCATCCAGGAGGGCAAAATAGAGCTATTTTGATGTGGCTTGAACTTTGGCAGGATTGGGACCTGATTGTTAACAAAGCTAGACCCCATTAGGGGTGTCGGATCCATGAAATATGATGTATGAGCACCATTCTTCCAAGCCCCATCTTTTCACAAAAGTTACATTTTCTAAGGAGATCAAAATGTAAGCCTAAAAACGTAGAAGTATGGGCTTATCCACTAATACCTTTTGCCCCATGCTTTCTTGGGACAGGTCTGTGCTTTTCTGGGCTGTGCCTGAGTACTTTCCCCTCACCTCTCCTCACCACTTTCCCCAGGAAAACACAAACTTTACTGCTGAATCAGAGCAAACAGAAATTTGGGTATTCCATGGATTTCCATTTGCTCTGATTCAGCGGTAAGGAACGGGTTTTCATGGGGAAAGCAGCGGCGCCACCACCAAAAAGTGCTTGGACACAGACCTGGAAAGCTTCATTCTGTGCCTAGAAATGTGGAACAAATGTTAGTGTAGATGAGCCCTGTGTGAACGTAACCAACGTTTTCACCCAATGGCACAATATCTCTGACTATATCTGCTTTTCAGAATGTTCTATTTTTATTTATCTCCTTTGCTTTTGAAATTATGGCCAATGAAAAGGAATAACATGCTACTGATTTTTTAATAAAAAATCTTATAGATATACTTATCAGAGAGTTTTGACTGGTCGTGGTTGTGCTTGTTCTGAACAGAACTAGGTGTGACGCCAAGTACTGGTTTGCTTCTGCGAATAGGAAGCCGTTCTCTAGCTCTGTCCTTGAAACATGTTCCCATGACATTAATCACATTGTGTGTTTCCCTGCCCACGCTCCCTGGAGGAGTGAGAGAGGGAAAACACACATTATGTCTTCCAGGAAGTAAACTCTAAAGGGAAAAGGGAACAAGTGAGTATCGAGCTATTTTTTGAGGGGGGGAGGGGTCAACATCAATTTTGGGTCCCAGGCATTTCCTCCTAGAGTGCACAACTTGCTGCAGCAGCATAATGTTAAACCTAAATGCGGCATAACAGAAACATAGGAAGCTGCCTCATACCGAGCCAGTCGATTGGTCCACTTAGCTCATTAACTGGCAGCACCTCTCCTATGTTTCAGGCCAGTCCTGCCTAGAGATGCCAGGGCTTGGAATTTGAAACCATGTGCAAATAAAACAGATGTCTCAGCCTCTGATTTGTAGCCCTTCCCCATCAGAAGTTAAAACTAGAACAGGCATAGGCAAACTCAGCCCTCCAGATGTTCTCGGACTACAACTCCCATCATCCCTAGCTAACAGGACCAGTGGTCAGGGGTGATGGGAATTGTAGTCCCAAAACATCTGGAGGGCTGAGTTTGCCTATACCTGATCTTGAGTAATTACCTGTGCCTAAAGGTGTGCATGATGCTAACTGCATGACAACAATTAATGTGCACGTTTTTGTTATATAAATAGCTCTGCAAGGAAGCAGCCTTGGGACTATGAGGGATGAGGCACCATGGGCCTGACAGGGTGTGTGTGGTGTTTTTTGTAAAACCCACTGGGAGTGTCCCTTGAAATGAAAATTGAAACTTTGAAGAGGTGTTTTTTTGTCAGGCTTCCTTGTGGCAGAGAGAGAAATTTTAACTTCTCCTCCCCAGTCTACCCACTGCCAATGGTCCAGAGGCTGCTCAGGCTTTCCTCCGACTGCTATTTGCACAACAACAACAAAATGTATATTAAGAAGGCCAGCTGCACTAGTCATTATTGTTGTTATTGGCCTTTATTGGCATAAGTTTAAACGATAAAATCATACAATCATACAAAGTCATTCAAATACATGAATAATCCAAACACATACAATATATAAAAGACTAGATTGCCACCATTGAATAAATCAGGCAACTTTAGATTTAACTTTCAAGATCCCTGGAATCTACTGGAAGCTTGAAAACAGAGGAAAATTACAGCCAGTTACATGACTTATTACAGCATGAAGTGAGCAGTCAGTTTACATGGTAACAATTATCTCAAGAAATGATCCCAACCTTTTGACACTTTATAAATGCAGAGTTGTTGTTTTCCGGAATCCAACCAGATGAGATGTTTGAAAAGAATAAGAATAAATTTGCAGAATGCAAAGCAAATAATAAAAATTATATACATATATATATATATATAGAGAGAGAGAGAGAGAGATGTATAGATTTCCTTTGTAAAAGATTGCTTATGAAAGCCATGTTTACATTTTGCCCAGCAAAATTGAATAGGAAAGTGCTTAGCATTCATCACTAAAAGCAGTAAAGCTTAGGGCACAGGTCAAACTTGGAGAAGATGGATTCTCAGCCTGGTCTGTTGCTTTGGATCACCACAACCAATAAAGAAGTTAAACACTGCAGAGCTCAAATATAACTTTTTTGCGTCTTTCTTTATCTGCCTGAAACACTGGGGGCAAGCTAGAGTGATATGCTGATGTCTGGGGTCTGCTTGACACCTACAGAGAAATCAATCTGTACAGCCTTCCTAAGAGTACACCATTTTGGTATGCATGCGGTGGATCATGTGACAGAATGCACCTCAGCTTGT
The DNA here is from genome assembly GCF_964188305.1 of Podarcis bocagei. Lineage (NCBI taxonomy): Eukaryota > Metazoa > Chordata > Lepidosauria > Squamata > Lacertidae > Podarcis > Podarcis bocagei. Next base: position 82,768,429 of record NC_138128.1, on the reverse strand, counting down.
TGTTGTTGTTGTAAATATAACTTCATACTCAAATAAAAACTTCAAACGCTCACATCTCATCATGGAATCTTGCTTGTAAAGAGATGCCTAACAGACTTTTTGGTCCTAAGGGAAATGATCCTAAGGAAAACAACAAGGCATTTTTATTAAAGAGGATTCTTGACGGCTGATTAGTTGTTGATACATCATGATGTCAACTATTCTGAAAGATCCAGGATTTCGTGCCAGCAAATTTGGCTGAAGCAGTAGGGTAGTCATAAGTGGGACTACTGTGCTTCAACATATGATAGCTTAAAAGTTTCACATAATATCAGTGATAATACTATGCTGATCCTAAATGAATGTCCACAAATATTCACTAAAATGTTCAGTCTCACAATTCAGATTTTGAATGTCAGGTGTCAAATTCAAGACTGAAACTCACTTTTTTTAAAAAAAAAGTACGAAAAGCTTTCCTCAAAATGTGAGTGGTTTAGGTTGGTGACATCTCTTGCCTGATTTAGCAACCGTCACATATGAAATCTTATAAGCTGTCTAATACTAAATGCCACTGCATGCCAACTGTAGAATTCTGACAAGTCTGAAACACTGTTGCATGTTGCTGATAAAATATTATGAAATGCTAAATAAAGACAATTTCATATCAAGTATAACATTTGTTGTTGTTGTTTAGTCGTTTAGTCGTGTCCGACTCTTCGTGACCCCATGGACCAGAGCATGCCAGGCCCTCTTGTCTTCCAGGGCCTCCCGCAGTTTGGTCAAACTCATGCTGGTAGCTTCAAGAACACTGTCCAACCATCTCATCCTCTGTTGTCCCCTCAAAGTACTGGAACCTCAGCTTCACGATCTGTCCTTCCAGTGAGCACTCAGGGCTGATTTCCTTAAGAATGGATAGGTTGTATTCAAATCCATAACATACCATCCATCAAATAACGACTGTGAAATATCAGCTATTAGAACCAACCATTAAAGAACTGATGGACTGACTTGTCCATCTAGCCAATATTCAGGTATCCATACAATCTCTGCCATTAGAACGTACGCTTGTGCCATCACTTGCTAGCACATCTGAGCTTTAGCATCTTGGGCCCTCCTTGACTTCAAGCCTTGGTAATCATCTCTAACATCAGCATACCTTGCTGAGCAGCAGTGCCCCTTAAAATAATGGGCCAAGCTGCGAGAGCAATACTCCCTATTGCTTGTTTTATGTCTTTCCCACTGAACTATACATATTGTTCTGCTTTGTGCCATTGTAATTTCCTCTTTTACGGTCTTATTAAAGCAATTCTGTATAAACAGCAGGGCGACTGGGACTCTGCAGCTAGGTAATTTCTTCACTGCAGGGATGTGGTTGCATGTCAGCCCCTCCACATCCGGAAACTTTTTAACCTATCATTCATAACATCAAGCCCTCAGTTGCGCTCCCCACTTGCCATTGTCAGAAGGCTCCCTGCCTCAGTGATTTCTTAGCTGCATAACTTTGACAGCCGCACACACTTTTCTTCTTGGCTTGGTCCCTTCATTATACTGTTAAGTCGGTCTTTCTTTCTGTAGCACCCCATGCTTTAACTCAGCAGTGGATTAATGCATGGGAGACGTCCTTTCCTGAAAAATCAGCATGTGCTGTATTCAAATTTCCCAGGTTAAAAAAAGGGAGAAAGTCAGTTCTTTACCTGCAGCACTTTCTCCTACCTTTCTGCTCTGCTGTAGAAGACATCCAGCATTTGTTTCTATGTAGCCAGGCAGAGTTGGAGGAGAGTGAGGTTTTGTGTGGAGGAGATGCACTGTCGGTAAAATAAATGTTAAAATAAGTTTAATGTTGCCTTCCTTCTCTCCATAAGACTGACAGACTTGACAGCAACATATGCCAATTTGCAAATGCCTTTCTCTGTTAAGTTGTCACCACATGGGGAACTTTTAGCTCCACAATTCAAATGCTCCAGAAACAGGGTTGCAATTTAAAATAAAAATGGTAGAGCTGACCCAAAATTGTGGGTGGAGAAAATGGGGGAAGGGAGAGAAATTTCAGATAAATTTCAGCCTGTTTCTGCTTTCATCAAAGAGTTTTGAAGAGATCTTAAGTCTCTCCTAGATGACCTCATGTGCAAAGCCATTCTCCCTTTCCCCATATGTTTTCACAGGGAATGGCTATGCGTGAAAAGTTGTCCGGCTGTTAGTCACTCTTCATGAAAGTGAAAAAAAAGCATTGGGAACTGTAAAATTATGCTGGAATGGAGGAAAGAGACTGGGAGTGGATGATCCTTGTACCCTACCCAGAAATTCAAGTCCTTCTCATAGACACCAGAAAAAGTATAAACCCCCCAAAATTGAGGTTTAATAATTTTTTTATTTTTTATTTTTTATTTTTTTATTTTTTTATTTTTTGTTTTTTTATTATTTTATTATTTTATTATTTTATTATTTTATTATTTGTACCCCACCCATCTGTCTGGGTTGCCCCAGTGTAAACCCAGAGAGCACACAACCCTACTTGGGAAACACTTCCAGATTCTCAAGAACCCAATGATGGAGATTTACTTTTTCTGCTCGACTTGCTACAGATTATATGAACCATTGCTAAAAGGGAAGATGGTGCTTGTTCTTTTACAGATGCTCTGCCACAAGAGTAAAACACAAAAAGAACCAGCAAAGAGCAGGAGGGGTCTTTCCCTAGAGTGCATTATGGAGGAGCAACAGAAATAAATGTGTCTACTGAGATTTTTTCTTCAACAATATATACTATATAACATTGCTTTTTTTAAACCAGTTCTCTTGATCTAGTCTCTTGCTTCATGGTGACTGGCTGGTGGTGGAACTAGGTCATGGAAAGAGGGCAAGCTGCATTGAGATCACATACAAACATATGTTTGGAAATCTCTTAGGTGAACTTTCATATTACCTCAATGCAGGGATTTGAAGACTCTTGCAGATTTCATTCCGGAATGTATTTAAAAGTTTCTCAAGCACACAGGGATTTCCTTAAGTCTCTTAAGATATTCTACCTTCTTCTTTAATTACATTCACAAAGAAGCATTCCACTACTGCTCAGAGAGCATATCGCTCCCACTACTCCAAGAGCCGAAGAGGAAGAGGCTCATATATTCAGACAGCTATCTTTCTTCTGCTGCAGCAGCAGCAGCAGTAGCACAATGGATCTCTTCCTTCTCATTTTCTTCACTGTTTCGTTTTCCCTTGGCCATGAGATTTTGTGCCAGCCGGCCAGAAACTCAAGCAGGAAGCGTCATGAACTGTTGCTAAGCTCCCTGATGATGTCATAATGCTTTGCTCCAGGTTGCCAGGGGACCGGCAATGGATACAGTTGTGCTAAGAAAGTGTTCAAGATTGGCTTACCCTTAGCATCTGGGCAGCCAGTTTTCAGAAGGACAGGGTATTACGATTGATGGTGTCAAAGGCCTTAGTCAGGTCAATGAATGCCATATACAGGGGTTGGTTTTGCTCTCTGCATTTTTCTTGAAGCTGTCCACTGTCACCCTAGAAGTTTTAAACCATTTTGGGATGCAGGAAGGGTTGCCTCAGATATTGTAAACCCTCACCGTGATCACTTCCCACCCAGAAACCTATGTCCCCACTGTGGAAGGACGTGTGGATCCAGAACTGGCCTCCACAGTCACTTACAGACTCACGTTTAAAACCATGTTTATTGAAGACAATCTTACTCTGCTACGAGTGATCGCCAAAGTAGAAGATGATCCTTAGCATGCTCCTTGTCAAGTTATGGAAGCAGAAACCCAAAAGGAGAGGTAAAAAGGTAAATTTTAAAAAAATGCAGCTTCTAGATTTCAGCTAGTTTATAATAATCAGGAAGATCACGGTGCAATTGCAGATTACAAAAAAACAAAACAAAAACCAGAACAAATATTTTAAATGGCAATATTCCTAGATAGCCTTGTCATTTCTATGCTTTGTCATCCCCCCTTTTCTTTGTATCCTACACTCTTCTTTTCTCCCTTCTAATGTTTCCTGACCTTTTATATTCATAATATAATTTGCTCCCCCTCAAAAATTCTTTGTGAATATTGATTTCATGTATTCTCCAGATGTTCTTGCAATACTTCCCATATGCCAGATTATTCATCATCCTATGGAAGTTGAATACAACTGGGATTGTGAAATGGGGGAGGGACATTTTCATTCCAGCTCAAGTATTAGCCAATGAAAACCTACTATCTATAAGTTCTGATCAAATATTGTCAATTCAAGCCAAACGGGGTTGACATGGCAGGGATCAGGACCAAGTCCTGAAGTTCATAGTATCTTTCATATGTTGTAAATCAGTACATGAACATGTTGGCTTTTATAATAATGAAGGCAACAAATTCTGTGAATCTCAGATATCTCAAACTCTTCATTATCTGCATTTGTCTATCCTCTCTTACCAAAAAAAGGACCCAATAGATGTTCCTATTAATGTAACCATTTGATGATGCAAATTCATATTGCTGACCACTCTGCCTATCCATAATTGATGAATCAGTAAAGTATTATGCTGGTTTTTATTGGACTTCCAAGGATTTTATAGTGTAATGAATTGTACTGGGGTTTTTAAGGTATACGTTGCCTCAGGTGTCTTTGGGATAGAAACAAACCATAAATCCTATACATAATAAATAAATCTGCAGAAAACTCACCCGGTAAGCTTTGACAGCTTATGCACATTGGATGAGCTCCAAGCAAGTCAAACTCAGAGGAGAAGAATGAAGTTACTTCAATACATTGATTTCAAAGGGTCTACACCGTGACTAACATTGATTACCACCAACGGCATCTTGAATGAATGCACAGTGAGATGTGATTTCAGAATACCAGGTTATGTTGCACCATAATGCAGTGATGGGTAGGCCTGGCACAAGCCCTAATGTAACCTGCAGGATTGCTTTTCCCCAACCATGCCCATCTGTCCCACACCTGGTGTCATACATGACATCAGGTGCAGGGAAAGTGGAGCTGAAGTTGCCTTAAAGTATGCTCCTGACTGAATTGTCAAGGGAAGCTTGCTGTCACCACCAATCAGCTGATGTGCTTGATGCCTGTTGGCTTGGCTACGGAAATATGTTCCCCATGGGTCATTTCATTGCACAGCCAATACCTGCAGAAATCAGACTTGAAGTCCCTGCCTATAATCTAATAGGCAGCAGCTTCAAGGCTCAGCTGATAATCAGCGCTTCAGTGCATCACATACAACTCTTTGCAAGCCCGGCAAGTAGTGCTCTGAAATCCTAATGACCAAGTGGATAGCTCAGTCGGTTGCAGGTTTGATCCCCATATGGGACATCTGCATATTCCTGCATTGCAGGGGCTTGGACTGGATGATTCTCAAGGTCCCTTCTGAATCTACAATCTATGATACTATGCTTGTGTGGTGTCCTTATGATGTCAAGTGATTTACAGGTGAGTAACCCTGTCATCCTGTCAAATTGGCCTATGAGTAATAGGGGAGATGAAAATCTGGCCTGCCAACCAGATCCAGTTTCCTACCCCTGCCCCAACGCATTTCAAACAAGCACAATAGAAACAATGTCATAACACAGCAAAACAATAACCCAGTAACAATTTCACAATAACGTAGCAAAGCAATAGCAAACATAACATATGAAAAAAGAAACAGATTTCCGTACTATCAATAGCCAGATTACGGAAAAAACGGAAAGCATCCAATAGCAAAAATAACAATAGGGCTTCACAATTTCACCTCAGTGTTAAAAGCCTCCCTCCTGTGGTGATGCTCACAGACCCTTTCCTGCAGCCACTTGCAAGACTGCCCCCAAGGGCAAGGGGAACTCAACAGCTGGTCAGGGTGCTGCCAGGAGCTTCCTTCCTCAGAGAAGAAGAAGAAGAAGAGTTTGGATTTGATATCCTGCTTTATCACTACCCGAAGGAGTCTCAAAGCGGCTAACATTCTCATTTCCCTTCCTCCCCCACAACAAACACTCTGTGAGAAGGCACACTTCAGAGAAGGTCACCCAGCAGCTGCAGGTGGAGGAGCGGGGAAGCGAACCCGGTTCCCCAGATTACAAGTCCACTGCTCTTAACCACTACACCACACATGACACTGAGGGGTAAAGATGGTCCAAAATAGCAGCAGTGGTGGGAGGAGGAGGAAGGGAAGGGAAGGGAGGAAAAGCTAATAAGGGCAGAGGAAGAGGAAAAGAAAGGGGGACAAAGAAGGAAGGGAGCAAGCAGCTGTCTCAGGTTACATTCTGTTTCCCAGGCATAGAGCCATAGTATCAGCCAAAACTGATAAAAGGAATAATCATTCCTCACTCTCACTTTAGAATTGGGAATAGTGATTAGAGTCAGACATAGATAGATTGTTGTAGATCCCTGTCTCTCTCTCTGTGTATATAAATTATAAAATTGTGACCCTGATGTAATCTACATAGCTTGCTTAGCATTTTCTTTTGGGGTTTGTGGTTGATGAAGCAAGAAAGGAAAGCAAGAACTATCCGAAGCTAGACCGTTTTGAAATTACAGTTACATATGCTTACACAGACATGAAGAATGCAGTTCAGAAAATGCTCCCGTCTGTAGAACAGTATTTATCTTTTCAATGTGCAGCAGACGTCTTGGTCAGATTTTTATTCTGTCTTCATCACTCAACATCAGCGTGCTGCGTTAAGTGAGCCTGTCTTCATTTTTGAGTACTTTCTGCCTCCCTGGGTCGAGGAGCTTTTAGTATGCTGACTGAGCTTCCATCAGAAATCTGAGCAGGTTAATATGTGACACCGATATCTCTGCCACTCTGGGGTGTTTAGAAAATGGGTCTAGGTTCAGTAGGCTGTAAAGCAAAAAGAAATTGTCAGAAAAACAAAGAAAGCAGAAATCTTCTGCTGCAGGGGGCAGCTTCACATTCTTGGAGCTGAGTTAAATTCCATGGAATTTAAAGTCTTCCATGGATAAGTCTGCATTACAGCTACCATATGAAAGCCACCTTAGGGCTCATGCACACTTCCAGTTGTGCAGCACTTTTACGAAAAGGTCTGGGATTTCTAGATCCAGATCCAAGTGGGGGATTTTTTTTTGTCCCTGAGCTTTCCCCAGGGGGAAAAAATGTTAAACCAACATATCAGACAAGGGACAAAAAGCAAAAAGCAACACTTATACACAGACCTGGGGCAGATCTGCACTCATGGTTTTTAACATTAAAGAAGGGTTAAAGAATGGTTTTGCTAACCATATGGCCACATGACATCCTACTTGGAACGGTCATAATGTGTTATTAAAATGTGACACCAGAGAGTGATGGAGACTCTTGTTTCCAATTCTTTGAAAATCCATACAGGGTCTATTCTCGAACTGCTGTCATATACATGGCTGTGAAAAGTATAGGTAAAGGGACCCCTGATCATTAGGTCCAGTCGTGACCGACTCTGGGGTTGCGGCCCTCATCTCGCTTTATTGGCCGAAGGAGCCAGCGTACAGCTTCCGGGTCATGTGGCTAGCATGACTAAGCTGCTTCTGGCAAACCAGAGCAGTGCACGAAAACGCCGTTTACCTTCCCGCCAGAGCGGTACCTATTTATCTACTTGTACTTTGATGGGAGCTCACCCCGTCACGGGGATTCGAACCACCGACCTTCTGATCGGCAAGTCCTAGGCTCTGTGGTTTAACCCACAGCGCCACCCGCGTCCCTGATGTAAAAAGTATACTCTCTATCAAACATGTGTCTCATTCTCCATATATCTATCAGAGTGATGGAGAGCAACCAGCAGTAGGGAGACAGCATTTGGATGGAGGTAACAAACACTTCATTTTACAGGTACGCCCTGTGATGTTTTAGAACAATATATCTAATATCGTTCTAATAACGTTAAGCAGGTCAGTGTAGATCCAGCCCTGGACCCATGCCTGGAGAGTGTGGCCCCAAGGAAAGTGTGGATGAGAGCCCTCAGTTTAAAAACTTGTTTTTGCGGTACTCTTTACCATGTGGTGAGCTGCTTCTGGGTGGCAACTCGGACAGCCTTCTGCACTAGCTTCTCTCATGGCCAGCCTGCAGAGTGGGGCCATTGCATATAAACAGTTATAGGATAATCACTGTTATATACATCAATTTAAAGCTAAGTGGAGATAGCCCTTCTTTCAGGTGAAAGCTTGCTGGGGAAGGGAAACCTCTGGGTGCAGGGTGAGAATAGAATGAAAGGTCTAGTCATATGTTTCATGTAGTTTCCCTCCTTCTTTGCAGGACTGGCAGTATCCTAATCCGGGGTTCTTGCTTGGGTTCTTTGATGGCTGGTGGACACATCAAAGCCTGATTTCCACCCCACGCTTGGCATTTGGAATTACTACTCACAGGGCGAGGGATTCTGACAGTCTTTACACCTTCATCAATGCCCCCCACCTCCCTGAACATTGAACAGGGACGTGAACAATTTTCGTGCAATGATGTCATTCCACATGCCAAACTGGTAGGGATCATTACCGTGAAGAGATCCCTGTCACTTGCATCTCGTCGCAGGAATGGTAAGGTGGCAACCAGCACAAAACCCTCATTGTGCCATTGTTGGAGTGGCATACAAAGGATGAACAAGTTAAATCTGTGATGATAGATTGGGCAAGAGATGTTGGACATAACATAATGTTTGAAGACTTGGAAAGGTTGTGGAGGAAAGGGGTCAGGTTCACTGCATGTACGGTGTTAAAGGAAAATGTTATGAAAATGATGTATAGATGGTACTTAACCCCTGTAAAACTAGCAAAGATACACCACAAGAGTGATAATCTATGTTGGAAATGTAAAGAAAAAGAAGGTACCTTTTAGCATATGTGGTGGACATGTCCCAAGGTGAAAGACTTCTGGGAAAAGATTTATAATGAATTGAAAAAAATGTTGAAATATACATTTATTAAGAAACCAGAAGCCTTTCTACTTGGAATAACAGGTCTGGAATTGCCCAAGAAAGATGTCAGATTGATTTTGTATGCCACAACTGAAGCTAGAATTTTGTTGGCCAGAAATTGGAAATTACAAGAAGTACCAACAGTGGAAGAATGGCAGATGAAAATGATGGACTTTTGGGAGCTAGCTGACCTGACCGGAAGAGTCCACGACCAGAAGGAGGTGGGGTACCAAGAGGGATGGAAGAAATTTAAAGACTATTTAGTTAAATATGCTAAGATAACTTAAATGGAATTACTTGCGAGCATCAGATTGGCCTAGGATTTAAATAAGTGATGTAGAATATTATGGTTAAAAAAATGAAAAGAAAGAAAGATGTTAATTGACTAAGTAAATTTTATGTGAAAATAGTTTTGGAAAACTGCTACAATGATTTATATGGAAATTCAGCCAGGGGGACTCGAGGAAGTCACCTAACAATGTTAACAAAAGTAGAATTATTACACCTAGGATAAATGTTTATTTGTTTGTTGATGTTTTCCTTTTACTTGTTTGTTATAAATTTGGGAAATTAATAAATTTTTTTTTGAAAAAACCCCACACAAAATCCTCACTGTGCCATTCTAGACATTCCTTACAAGGCCCTCGCCCCAGGAGGCACTAGGCCTGTCTCTCAGCTGGTCTATGGAATCCAGACTTCCATTCGTGTCCACGAAATAACTTGCTGCTGCCACTTAGTGGTTTACAGAGAGCAGCGGAACTCTCCTTCTATTTACTTGTCGCCATAATTCAAAAGCGCCACATGCAGTGACATCTCTAATCTAGACTCCTCCAGAACACATACATAAATCTGAACATCAGCACATCGATTGATTTATGGAAAACAACACTCAGAACAAATAGTCTTTTAAAAAATAATAAATAGTTTTGCTTCCCCAACCTAGCATGCCTAACTCCCTTCTTACACAGCTAACAGAATCCCCAGCCTTTTCCCTATGCCCTCATTCTCTGTGTGTGTGTCATTCACTTCCCTCTCTCTGCCAGTTGCTCTTCTCAACTGACTCTCTCCACCTGCCACTCATTCTGACTCCACCCATTACCCCATCACACCTGTCAATCATTTTTGTACTCATTCTTCTCTTACACTCGCTTTCCCTGTTGCCACACTCATGTCTGAACCTGAGTTTTCACATCCTCCGTGGTGAGACGCACAGGCTGTGTCAACAGGTGTGAATTTCTCACAAGCATTTCTTTTAGATGAAACAGAGTACTGCAGACATAGGAGGCACAAGTCATTTGTAGTTCCTATTCCCAGCATGCAACTCTGCCATGGCACCTCGACCAAAAGCAAGTGAATAAGCAAATTCGGAATTATTATTATCAGTACTTTTTTTCTTTAAAAAAATGTTTAGGGGTACTCTCATTTTGACTCAATAAAATCACCATTTTATACTTCAAATCGGGAAAAATAAATACAGTAAATGGACAAAAGTACAAAGATTCACAAAATGTTTAGGGGTATGTGTACCCCTGTGTCTCCCCAGAAAAAAGCACATTATTGCATGTTGAAGTCCCCAAGCCACCCCAATAACTCACACATCACACATAATTTTTGTTTAAGGTTTTTGGCATAATTTTGGCCACAACTTTATTTAAATACATAACTGTGAGTGGTTGCTTAGGCATTGGTTCTGACTATCTTTCCTTGCCCCAGGGACAGAACTGACTTCTGGATTCCAGCGGAAGCCAGTCAGGGAAAACAATATTGGGGAGAAATGAAGCTGGGCACCAGACCCTCACCTCTCCCTGCATGCTCCCAGAGGCTTGTGCTGCCCAAGCCATTGGGCTTGTGCCAGGGACTTGGATTAAAGCATGGCAAGCCCCTGGATTCCTTTAACAGAATTCCCTTGCAACACCAGCATTGGAGGGGTAGGCACTTACCCCTCCACCAGCCAATTTTTCAACCAATGCCTAACCACAAACCTTACAAGTTGTGACGATTTGCTATGCAGTAGGCAAAAAACCAAATGGCTCCAGCCAATCAGAAAAAATGGACAAAATTCCTACCAAGCCCCTGCCCCAAAAGCAGGTGACCCCATGACAGGCATAGCAAGGTCAAGTGCAAAATCCCCAGTTCACGGAGGGTGATCCGGTGCACGCAGCAAAAGAGAAAACCCAAAGCTGTGTGCCCAATATTTAAAACCTTTGAGCCCAACCCACAAATTGGCAACATTGAAATCTCCTCAAAAACACAAGTACCCAATCACAGCTTGTGGCCATCCAAACAGATCGGCCCAGCAACAGTGGGGTGGCTTGCTAGACCCCACTGCAACACATGCTCTCTATTAAGGAGAACACACATCATTATTATTATTATTATTATTATTATTATTATTATTATTATTATTATATTTCTCAGGTGCTGTATAGACAACAGCTGTTCCCAATTGATTCAACAACGCTTGCTTTTCATACCAGGTGCCAGGTGCCAGGGTGAGAATGCTGTAGTAATTGAAGTAAACACCAATTCATAGTGTCTCTCTTTGATACATGCATTTTTAGCTCACAGAACTTTGGCCTCTTTGAATTATTATCATGTTTCTCTGTACTTTCATTGCCTAGTTTTACTCCTCTCCCATTTGCACAATCATAAACATTTCCATCCCCATCCCTTAAGGATGAATTATCCCAAACCAGACACTCCTCAGCTTCTGGCGGCTTTCCCCAACAATCAGTTTAGAAGCTGCACTGTTGATCCTTTTTGTTGTATGGGTGGCTTTAATTATTTTGTTTGCTACCCTGTCCAAAGATATTTTACTGTGCATTTTACTGTAGTAGTTTGGCAGAGCCTTGTGATGCCCAATATACTGTATTAACAGGTGGGGCTTATGCATGCTGAGATAAAGCAATATGTTCTTAAATGAAGGATTCTGCAGCACATTAATATGTTAAAATCTACTAAAAAGCATGGCATGGGCAGAATTCCACACTAAGGAAATTGATAGTTCTAGAAAGCGGCTTACCCTCCTCCCTTTCAGTACTTTACTACACACAAATGTATAGGCAGATTACAACTCACCAGCATTATTAACAATGGGAGGGTGGTGCATAACTTGCAATAACATTGGAATAACTTGCAGGCAAGTAAGGTAAAGGTAAAGGACCCCTGGATGGTTAGGTCCAGTCAAAGGCATCTATGGGGTTGTGGCGCTCATCTCGCTTCAGGCTAAGGGAGCCAGCATTTGTCCACAGACAGCTTTCCGGGTCATGTGGCCAGCAGGACTAAACCGCTTCTGGTGCAACAGGACACTGTGATGGAAACCAGAGCACATGGAAACACTGTTTACCTTCCTGCCTCAGTGGTACCTTTTTTTCTACTTGTACTGGCGTGCTTTGAAAAAACTAGGTTGGCAGGAGCTGGGACAGAGCAATGGGAGCTCACCCCATTGTGAGGGTTCGAACTTCTGACCTCAGGCTCAGTGGTTTAGACCACAGCACCACCCACTAGTATTGGGGGAATGAGACCAGTAGTGCAGCTAGATGTGGATTTTGGAGTTAAAGTCCAAGACATCTCAGCCCAGAGGGAACACAAATGATCATCCAGACTGTTGCCACTTTCACCAGTCACCACAGATAGGCCCTGCTTCAGGACCCAGGCCAACACAGGTATGCTGGGCCACCCACAAGGAATGATGCTGTTACCTCAAAAATTATTTTTCTTGTAACAACAACAGCAGCATTTTTTGGCTGAGGGCTGCTGGTTAGGGCTATATATGGCTCAGATGCCCATTTTATTATTTTGACTTAAAATATATATTATCCCTTTTTACAACAAAATCATGCTTATCTCCAGCTACGGTAAATATGTTTAGCATCAGTCAGCAGAGGCAAACTTCAATTTCTTCCAAAGAGATTATTTATTGCCTTCCACATATGTCCCATGGTGACAATAAAAACAGCTTAAAACAGTTACAGAAATAACAGATGATTTTAAAAAACAATACAAAATGGACACCTCTTGCAGAGACCCAGCTGCCAAAGGATTGGCAGAACCAAAATGTCTTCAATTGTTTCAATTGTTTCCAAGCGGTGCCAATAGTGTGCATAGTTTAAATGAGTTAAAATGTGAAACAGCCTGGGTTCTTTTTGAGTATTTGTTTTCTTTCTTTTAAAGAATGGGTGCGGCAAAGTGTTTTGTTTGTTCTTTCATTGCTCTAGCACATCAGGAAAATGGAAGCAGCTGTAAATGACCATGTAAAGTCCCCCCCCACCGTCCCCCAAGACCATAAACTCCAGAGTCTAAAATAACTGCATGGACCACTGAACAAGCTGTAGATCAGGCATGCACTGATTCCCCATTGTAAACAATGTACTTCATTTTCCAGCAGTACCCACAGAAGAACAAATTGTGACCCAGATGTTTAGGATCCAATCCAAATAACTTTATTGTACTAGCCATTGGCCATGACAAATCTGAATCAAGAATAAATACAAGAAGAAGGGGTGTCACACCACAAATAATGGTCTCTGTTTAGATCTCTATGTCTTCCTTTCAGATCACTGCTATATTGTCCAGGGTCTTCTTTCTGATCTGTTTGGCCGCCAAGGCAAAAAGGGCGACTTTATGCATCACTGAAACATTTCCATTGCTGAGAAGCCATAGGACCTTCTCTGTGGGGAAGAGACATCTTTCCTGTATGGACGGTAAGATGAGAAGTCACCTCCTGGGTCCATTGTATAGTTGGCAATGTAGTTAACAGTGCAAGATGTCTTCCATATCAGTGGGAACAGGGACAAACTTTGGTCTTTCTGATTTCAGCAGCACTCTTTGCAAGGCTAAAATTCCCCTCCCTGACCTCTTGCCTTCTCTTCTGCTCAATTCACTAGGTCATAGTTGCTGTGGCGCTCCCTAGCCTTGGCACCCAGTGCGGCAGAACCGTTCATGCTGCCCTAAATCCACCTCTTTTCCTGAACTTTCCCTAGATTTCTGATCAAAACACGCATGCTTCTCAAGCGTTGCATAAGGTAGGGTTAAGCCAGTTTCAGACCATTAAGCACACCTATTATAAAGGAACTGCTCTGAGGTTGTTGTTTTTCTTACAGCCAAGGGATATAAAAATTCACTGAAACATTTACATCTCTAAGAAGCCATAGGACCTTCTGTGCCAGGGAGAGACATCTTTCCTTTACAGATGGTAGGGTGAGAAATCACCTCCTGGGTCCAATGTATAGTGGGCAATATAGTAAACAGTGCAAGATGTCTTCCACCTGTGGTTGCCCACATATGCAGAGTCCCTCTTCATTATGGTACCCTGTTGTACCCTGTTCTAGGACAGCAGAGGGCAGAGCTTGAAAATGCAGCCTAGGAAAAGCAAATCTTAGCGAGGCTGGCCGAAGATTCGACAAGTAACTGGCTCTAAACTGGACTGTTTTTAGAAGGGGGTGTTTACATTGTAGAGTAACATGCAGCAACCAGCTCTAAGCCTTTGGAATTGCACAGGGTAGGAAATTTGCCTAGACAACTAGTAAAAACGTAACTGCATCTCGTTTCTTATTTTGTGTTACCATTTTAGTTGTGTGTGGTGTGGTTGGCAGACGGAGGGCTGAGAGAAATCCACTGGTAAACTTCTTAAGTGATTTTCAGTAGATTGACAAGGATTCTGACACCCAGCTGTTTAACAAGAGCAAGAACAAAGACGCTTCCCTCTTTAAATGAGGCTACCAAAATGAAAAAACCCTGTGGGGATAACCAGAAGTGGCTTTTTGTGTAGACGGTGAGCTCAGGTTTGGCACTGCAAGTAAATTCCTGGCCTCTGTTCCTTAATTCTAAGTATGTATCTACCTCCGAAGCCACTATTGCATCCGACTCTGCTTAGTAGACTTCAGGGTTCTAATAAAAATATATCAAAGTAGATCTTGCAAGCATGAAGTCTCTCTCCCACCGCCTTGCTACCTGAGATTCAGGTTGGATTTATTTTCTACTCCATGCGTAAGAATCAATGTTGAACATCCCCCAGGAATTATAGGTTCAGCTGAAACCTTTTCCGTAACTCCTGTTCTGATTTATTTTATATATGGTTCATGACAGTTGAAGGGTGAAAAGTTGAAAGCCGGTATCAGTTCCTCCAAAATAGGCATGGCCGGGGGAGGGTAGATGATATGTGTATTCCCTGCAGCAGATCCGACCTTAAACAAAATATTTCTACCCATTTGCTGAAGTGTTTGCCATTTCAATTTGGAACCGGGTGGGATGTTAAAAAGCTCTGGCTGTGGCCACGTGTGCTCATTAAAGATCCCCATGGCACTTTTGGAACAGATGAAACCAAATTCTAGCGAGAGCTTTCTATTTTGTCTACCCAAATCCCCATTGGCTTTTAAAGTGGATAAGCTGTTCTTCAGCATCGCTCCTGAGAAACCCTTGTTAACCTAGCAAGATGACAGGGAATATTGCTGCTTGTAGCTCACACGGAAATAAATACATTGGATAAAACAATGTGGTGCAGCCATTTCACCCCATGCCATATAGCCCCAAATCTGCAAGTAGTTTGATCATACTGTTGCATTCAGTGGGTGTGTTCAGATAATGCGGCACAGACTCTTTTCTCCTCGCCTTCCTTTTTATGTGCTTCTGGGCCTGCTCTCCAGCTCATTTCCTCACTCCCCCCCCTCCACCCCTCGCAGGGCAGCAGTGATAGAGGGGGAATGCAAGCCTGAGGCAGTCTCTCAACCTCTCTTCAGGTAGAATCCCATTTACAACATGTTTAATCCACTTTCCCCATGAAAGTCACTTCTGTCAATACAAAGTGTACAGCCACCATATGAAAAACAATGTAGTCGCAGAATCTTAAGATCTATATCTGTCCAGTACAGTGGTACCTCAGGTTAAGTATTTAATTCATTTTGGAGGTCCGTACTTAACCTGAAACTGTTCTTAACCTGAAGCACCACTTTAGCTAATGGGGCCTCCTGCTGCTGCCGCGCCACCAGAGCACGATTTCTGCTCTTAACCTGAAGCACTATTTCTGGGTTAGCAGAGTCTGTAACCTGAAGCATATGTAACCTGAAGCGTATGTAACCTGAAGTACCACTGTACCTTTCAAAGACAGGGAGAGCTCAACTTGTAGAGCCACCTCAGGGTCATGGGTTCAAGCTTCACCTTATACTTATATGCAACAGTAGCTGCAAGGCTATTGATTGCGAAAAATTGGAAAAGTGGTATTGTACCGACAAAAACAGAGTGGCTTGCCAAATTATTGGAGTACTACAATATATCCAAAACAATGGGAGAAATTGGAAGGATCTCAAAAGAGAAGATAGATAGCGACTGGAAGGTGTTTAAAAGATACTAGCAAAACCATATCGAAAAATCAAAACTCCTATTAGAATAAACAAGTTCCATTTCAAATACTGAAATACTAAATAAAATGGATAACAATGTGTAATAGAAAAAGAAGTATGAAATTAGGTTAAAGGTGTGTGAAAGAAAGTAATAGAAGTGGAAAGAAATTGCAATTGAGTAGACTGGAAGTCAAACACAAAGGTGGGGTGAGGGGTGGTGGATAGTGATGGGAAAATGAATTATTTGTGGGATTGAGTGTAGGTATGTTTGAACACTTTTAAGGATTGTATGAAATGTATGCTTGTATATTTGTAATATATGTGTATTAATGCTGAAATAAAATTTAAAATAAAATAATTAAAAAATAAAAATAAAAAAGCTTCACATGGGGGTTGGAGTAGATGACCCCATGGTCCCTTCCAACTTTACAATTCTAAGATTCTATGAATTTAAGAACATCTCTTCAAATATACGCTGTTGATACATGTTGGCAAAATATCTGAGATTTTCCTGTATTTTTGGGGGGGTGCTAAATTTTGACTCGCTTCACTCTGAGGTTTTCTGCTGCACAGAGTGGGCCCTTAACATACAAATGAGGCCTTCTAAGGACTGTCACCATGCTGTCCATTACATACGATCGTGGCTCTCTGTCCTACTGGACAAAAGATTGTTCTGGTGGAAGTGCTGTCCAGTCCAAATCTAGTTTAACTATAAAGAACCAACCATAAGGAGAACTATGCAGCAAACTGAGCAAACATTCAAGTCAAGTGATCATAGTCTGCCCCACCATGGTGAGATGTGTTGTAATTTCTATTTAAATCATAGTACAGTGGTACCTCAGGTTAAGTACTTAATTCATTCCAGAGGTCCGAACTTAACCTGAAACTGTTCTTAATCTGAAGCACCACTTTAGCTAATGGGGCCTCCTGCTGCTGCTGCGCCGCCGGAGACCGATTTCTGTTCTCATCCTGAAGCAAAGTTTCTCATCCTGAAGCAACCGATTTCTGTTCTCACCCTGTTCTGTTCTCATCCTGAAGCAAAGTTCTTAACCTGAAGCACTATTTCTGGGTTAGCGGAGTCTGTAACCTGAAGCATATGTAACCTGAAGTGCATGTAATCTGAGGTACCACTGTAATTTTATCTAAATTTGCATCTATGTGTATAAATTAGCATTTGCATGTTTTATGCAAATCTGTTCCCTCTTTTGTCTTCTTTTGTGCATATGTGATGCATTCATCCTTTTTGGTGATGCAAAAGAAGCCACCCTGCTATACGCCAGCATTCTAGTTTATAATAATTAATAATAATAATTTCTTATTTGTACCCCGCCCATCTGGCTGGGTTGCCCCAACCACTCTGGGCGGCTTCCAATAAAGATTAAAAATACATTAAAATGTCACACATTAAAAACGTCACTAAACATTTAGCATTTAGTCTAATGTATCCTTTCCATGGTAGCTCACTGTCAGGAGTGTGTGTAGGTTGTGTGAGTGTGTATGATGGATACAGTGATTAATTGCTATTGTCCACTGTTGTGAACCCAAGAATGGACCTACTGCCTAGTTAGCACCGGAGACGCTGTTCAGTTACCAATTCATGGAGAAAATGGATGTGTAAACAAACAAAAAATGCCCTGCATGAATCTATAACCTATTTTATATCATTCTAAATTAATGCTCTATCTTGGGTTGTCCAAACATTTCAAATTATAAAAAGGCACAATGTAAGTGTAATTTCTCCACCATGACCATTAGGAAATATAGATTGTCCTTCCTTTAAATCAGAATAATTGGATTAGGAAGCTGGCTATGCGAATGCAATAACTAACTGTACTCTAATGCAATTTCTTCCCCAAGCTGCTGCCTGCCTCACACACCACCACAGAGATTTATCAAGGAAATTTCCTCACTCTTAACTGCAAGAGATGCGATTTTTCTTGCTTTCACAAATGCCTACACATTTTGAATTTGGTTCTCCCATTTCATCAGCGGACACAGAGCTGTGGTTCTTTTTGCTCTTATCTTTAAGCCTCCTGTAAAAACCAATTCCTTTTGTTGCCTTTTTTATGCCTTGCTTTCACAGCTAAAATAAAACCTTAATATTGGCTCTTTATTTGTTTTAAACATAGTGTTTTATTCAATGAGTGTTTCCTCAGACTGTTTGCAGAGCAGCGCACTCTTTAAGGTATATATTTCCATATAGGACTCTCTGTTCTTTATGTTGTTGTTTAGTCGTTTAGTCGTGTCCGACTCTTTGTGACCCCATGGACCAGAGCACGCCAGGCACTCCTGTCTTCCACTGCCTCCCGCAGTTTGATCAAACTCATGCTGGTAGCTTCAAGAACACCATCCAACCATCTCATTCTCTGTCGTCCCCTTCTCCTTGTGCCCTCCATCTTTCCCAACATCAGGGTCTTTTCCAGGGAGTCTTCTCTTCTCATGAGGTGGCCAGAGTATTGGAGCCTCCACTTCAGGGTCTGTCCTTCCAGTGAGCGCTCAGGGCTGATTTCCTTCAGAATAGAGAGGTTTGATCTCCTTGCAGTCCATGGGACTCTCAAGAGTCTCCTCCAGCACCATAATTCAAAAGCATCAATTCTTACTTCCATAGTGTTCTTTATACTACGCACCATCTTTCTCCCCGCATTGCCGCATAAATATGCAGAGATTAAAAAATTATAAACAGTGTATAGGCAGGGACATTTGGATAATAAAAAGTGAAATATTATAATTAAGATCAGGAAAGACAGATACAATACACAACACTAGCATAGCCCCCCAAGAGGAAACACCACTAAAAGAAATACCACCAATTTGCATAAAATCTGCATATGTGGAAGATTGTAACCAGGTGACCTGTGGGCCTGCTTGGTGTCTGCTGTCCAAGTGCTAATTATTGGTGGACAACTTCACGGCCTGCTCTACCCTCTTTTAGTTCTACATTTTTAAACTGGACTTGGATGAGACAGCCCTTCAACAGAAGCAGACTTTGGTAATATAGCACCCTGAACAAGGACAAAATTTGGCACCTTTCCCCCCTCTTGCCTTCCGTTCTGTTCATGCTCTCAAGTGCGCTACGTCATAGTTGCGGCAACTCAAGCACCCATCTGACTGCAACCAAGTACACCTTCCACATCTAAAAAGAATCCCCAGGGTACAACACATTAGAAATATAGAATGTGGCTGTGCAGGATGCTGGCTTGATCGCTGAAGAAGACCAGAGACTTTTAGTTGATCACTCGAAAGTCAAGCGGGCCCAAGAAAAAGCTATGAAATCTGTGGATCAGAAATCTGATTGTCAGAAGGGTGAAATTGACCATGTCATCTTTGACAGCCGCGAAGATACAACTTAAGTTAAGGCAGTTCAGATCAGCAGTTTCCCCAGCATCATCAGAGAACAGCATTCTTCTGTGTGCAGTGAGCCAGGTGGAAGATATCTCCACCACTTCACTCCAGAGAAAGGTTCACAGAGAAGGGGGAAACAGCTGAAGTTATTCTAGGCTATGTCAACAGAAGTATAGTGCTCTGGTAAAAAATAATAATGTACTGCTGTATTCTGCTTTGGTCAGACCACATCTGGAATCCTGTGTACAGTTCTGGGTACCACAATTTAAAAAGGATATTGACAAGATGGAACATGTGCAGAGGAGGGCAACCAAGATGATCAAGGGTCTGGAAACCAAGCTTTATGAAGAACAGCTAAGGGAGTTGTGTATATCTGGTGTGGTAAAGAGGAGACTGAGAGGAAATATGACAGCCATTTTCAAATATCTGAAAGGCTGTTCCACTGAAGATGGAGCAAGCTTGTTTTCTCCTGCTCCAGAGACTAGGACCCAAATCAATGGCTTCAAGAAAGGAGATTCCAGCTTCACATCAGGGAGAACTTTCTGACGGTAAAAGCTGTTTGACAGTTGAATGGACTCCCGCGGAAGATGATGGACTCTGCTTCCTTGGAGGTTTTTAAGGAGAGGTTGGGTGGCCATCTGTCATTGATACTCTGCAACCTAATCCTTGGATCCATTCCTTGGCCTTGGTGTGACAGAATATTGAAAGGCTATTATGGAGATGCTAGGAAATAGGGAAGGCTATGTGTGCATGAGAGAAATAATTCCGCCAATAGACATGAATTCACAGACTAAAGGTAAAGGGACACCTGACCATTAGGTCCAGTCGTGTCTGACTCTGGGGTTGCGGCGCTCATCTCGCTTTATTGGCCGAGGGAGCCAGCGTACAGCTTCCGGGTCATGTGGCCAGCATGACTAAGCCGCTTCTGGTGAACCAGAGCAGTGCACGGAAACGCCGTTTACCTTCCCACCGGAGCAGTACCTATTTATCTACTTGCACTTTCGAACTACTAGGTTGGCAGGAGCAGGAACCGAACAACAGGAACTCACCCTGTCATGGGGATTCGAACCAATGACCTTCTGATCGGCAAGTCCTAGGCTCTGTGGTTTAACCCACAGCACCACCCGCGTCCCCATTCACAGAGTAGCCCAAGCAAAAACAAGTTCCTTACTTTTTCCATGATCTTCTGTGCTCTGGTCCACTTTTGGCTTCCTTTGGTCATCTGGTGGGCCACTGTGACATCAAGATGCTGGACTAGATGTGCCTTTGACCTTATCCATCAAAACTCTTCCTACGTTCTTATAGTAAACCTAAAACATGTCTCCACAATCTAATGGATTGATATAATAAACTGTTATTAACTTCAGTGACTTAATGTACTGAAGTTTATCCAAATGAAGGCAGGCACGTTTATACAAAAAGTGCTGAGTGCTGGTGTATTATTCGGTTAACACAAAGGAAGAGGCAGTGTGCATGGCAGAAGAAGCTGGTTGGGGATTAGGCTGCTTTTGAAATTTGCCATTCAGGAAGCAACTAAAGCAGATATGAGGGACAAAACACAGTGTTTAGTAAGTGGCTGGATTTGCATACCAGTGATGCAACGACATTAAATTCCCTCCTAACATTTTCATGCACTTAAAAAAAAAAATCTAATTACAAATATTACATGATTCTACATAATATGAACTTACTCGTTTGCAGATTTGCATCTGCCCATTTTTAAGTGTGCTGGCAATTAACATGAGTCACCACATTATATTGTTAACTGCTCTAGTAAACAGTGTGCTGTCACTGAGGAATGAAAAATCGTATTCTACGCAGGAATGCAAGTTGAGAAAATCTGGGTAAAATTTGCACGCATACATGAATTTGAATTAGACATTTTTTAAGTGGGGGAAAAAATCCCTTTTCAATATGAGATCAAAGAATCCAGCCACCAATGTACTTAGGGATTTAAAATCCCTAACAGCTGGATCGAGGCGGGTCGGGGCTGCTGATTCTTCGAGATCTGTCAGCAGCTTTCAACATGATCGATCACGAACTCCTGGACCACCGCCTTGCTGACGTGGGGATCCAGGGCACAGTCCTTCAATGGCTGTGCTCATTTCTCTCTGGTTGGGGACAGAGGGTGGCGCTTGGGGGAGAATTGTCATCGCGCCACTCTTTGGTGTGTGGAGTACCTCAGGGTGCGATACTCTCCCCGATGCTTTTCAACATCTTTATGTGCTCCCTCGCCCAGCTTGTCAGGAGTTTTGGGCTGGGTTGCCATCAGTATGCCGATGACACCCAACTCTATCTGTTGATGGATGGCCATCCTGACTCGGCCCCAGACACACTGACCAGATGTTTGGAAGCTGTGGCTGGATGGTTACGTGGGAGCCGGTTGAAGCTAAATCCTTCGAAGACAGAGGTCCTATGGCTGGGACGGGACAATATGGGATGGGGGGGGCAACTCCCATCTCTTGCGGGGGCGCAATTAGTGCCAGCACCGTCTGTTAAGAGTTTGGGTGTAATCTTCGACACCCCCCTTTCCATGGAGGTGCAGATTGCAGCTATAACAAAGGCGGCATTTTTCCATCTCCGCCAAGCTAAGCAGTTGGCTCCTTACCTCTCTCGCCCTGACCTAGCCACTGTGATCCACGCGACGGTCACCTCCAGACTGGATTATTGTAACTCGCTCTACGTGGGGCTGCCCTTGAGACTGACCCAGAAACTCCAGTGGGTACAGAATGCTGCAGCGAGACTCCTTACGGAGTCTTCTCTGCGCGATCACATTCACCCGGTGCTATACCAGCTGCACTGGCTCCCGGTGGAGTACAGGATCAGGTTTAAGGTGCTGGTTTTAACCTTTAAAGCCCTATACGGCCTAGGACCCTCGTACCTACGGGACCGCCTCTCCTGGTATGCCCCACAGAGAAACTTACGGTCTTCAAATAAAAACATCTTGAAGGTCCCAGGCCACAGAGAATTTAGGCTGGCCTCAACTAGAGCCAGGGCTTTTTCGGCTGTGGCTCCGATCTGGTGGAACGCTCTGTCACAAGAGACTAGGGCCCTGCGGGACTTGACATCTTTCCGCAGGGCCTGCAAGACAGAGCTGTTCCACCAGGCCTTTGGTTAGGGCACAGCCTGATTCCCTCCCTCGGCAATCTTCGCGGAGCTCTGGCCCAATGGTTGCCAGTGGCTTGATTTGAATTAATTTTATAATGAATGATTTTAGAGTGTTGTTTGTGCTGTACTTTTGTACTGTTTTATTGTTGTTAGCCGCCCTGAGCCCAGCTTCGGCTGGGGTGGGCGGGTTATAAATAAAATTTATTATTATTATCATTATTATTATATTGGGTTAATATTTATTTGTGAGTTTTTTTTAAATGCATCTTGAAATTTCCTTTTATTTCTGCTGCTGCTGCTGCTGCTAGTTATCATTAGTAAAATAAATACAAGCATCTGTTGCATGCTGACTCTTTTATGACAGCATACACTTAGAAGTTAAATTTTATAAGATCAACTGAAATGAATACAATGCGGATTACGTAAGAAGCCCACTTATACCGATTCAAACCGTGGATGCGTGGAGCACTGCAGTGTTTTAGTGCACTACAGTGGTGCCTCGGGTTAAGTACTTAATTTATTCCAGAGGTCCATACTTAACCTGAAACTGTTCTTAACCTGAAGCACCACTTTAGCTAATGGGGCCTCCTGCTGCTGCTGCGCCGCCGGAGCACGATTTCTGTTCTCATCCTGAAGCAAAGTT
This sequence comes from Podarcis bocagei, assembly GCF_964188305.1. Lineage (NCBI taxonomy): Eukaryota > Metazoa > Chordata > Lepidosauria > Squamata > Lacertidae > Podarcis > Podarcis bocagei. Next base: position 82,745,144 of record NC_138128.1, on the reverse strand, counting down.
CTTAACCTGAAGCACTATTTCTGGGTTAACAGAGTCTGTAACCTGAAGCGTATGTAACCTGAAGTGTATGTAACCCGAGGTACCACTGTAATAATAATAATGATGATGATGATGATGATGATGATAATAATAATAATAATAATAATAATAATAATAATAATAATAATATTCTTATTTATACCCCATCCATCTGGCTGGGTTTCCCCAGCCACTCTGGGCAGCTTCCAACAAAGATTAAAAATACATTAAAATATCACACATTAAAAACTTCCCTAAACAGGGCTTTATGTTTTTATTTATGCACAGAGTAGCTTTGAACTGGTTGCACTTTCTAGTATGAAAATTGCCATGCTTTGTGACTCCCCCCCCCCCAACGTGGACATTTTCCATTGTTCTCAACGGATAAAATTTAATTACCATGGAGACTGGCCTTTTCAGTTGGGTATATGAGTCGCAGAAATGCATATAGGTATGGCAATTGATGTTGAAACTGAAATGTTCCATTGAAAATATTGATTTGTGTATAAGTGTGTGCAAAAAGCACTTGGGGGACAGAAAAATGATAAATAAGGTAATCCATAAGTGCCAGTCTGGAGGACAAAGCTTTCAATCCTGCATCATCACATTACATGCATGTCCTTGACTTTTGATGAACAGAAACTCACTTGGCCTCAGTACGTTAACCCTCCAAGCCAAACATTGCATTGCCGCCATCTGGAACTCAATGGACTGAATGATGTTGTCCCTTTAGTGGGTGAAAAGAAATGCACAATTTTTAAACCATGGTACCTTTGCACTCTATGTGAGAGTGTGTGTGAGCCAGTGTGGTGTAGTGGTTAAGAGTGGTAGACTCGTAATCTGGTGAACCGGGTTTGCGTCCCCGCTCCTCCACCTGCAGCTGCTGGGTGACCTTGGGCTACTCACACTCTCTGAAGTCTCTCAGCCTCACTCACCTCACAGAGTGTTTGTTGTGGGGGAGGAAGGGAAAGGAGATTGTTAGCCGCTTTGAGACTCCTTAGGGTAGTGATAAATATCAAATCCAAACTCCTCCTCCTCCTCCTTCTATGTGAGCTGCAGTGCATCAGGGAAGTTGCTATTTTACGCTACTGGCATGGCACAGACTTGCAAACACACACACACAACCAACTTTACTCAGCTTCCCAGAAGAAATAACCCAAACAAGAACCTTTGTCCAGTCCCGCCCCACCATGAAATAAAGAAAACTTTCCAGAACCCTCTTGAATTAATCAGAACAGGAAAGATCTCTACACATCGGATCAATGCTTTCTGTACTAAGAAATGCAAACTGACAAGTCTGACATTCTTGAAGACCCCCATACCATAGGCCAGCCTTTCCCAAATTGGTGCCCTCCCAATGTTTTGAGCCACAGCTCCTGCCGGCATGTATAATGTCCAGAGATGATTGCAGCCACACTTCTTAGGCTGGCACTGTATGGCCTTCTCTGGTGTCCACAGCTGTTTGCATTCAGAGGCCTCTGGGCAGGGAAGTTCTATCTAGTTATCATGACTAATTGCTGCTGGGAGGCCTCCCGTCCATGAATTCATCTAATCTTTTGTAAAAACTAGTGACCATTAGCACAGCTTGCGATCGTGAATTCCATCACCACTGCCACAGTTAGATTACTGTATTCCTCTTTAAATTATAGTAATTGTTCAAAAATGTGCAACTATGCATATAAATCAGCACATGCAAATGTTATGTAAATCTGTGTCCTCCTTTGGGGTGATGCATACTCCCCCCTCCCCCTTTTGCGGCTGTGACGGAGGAATCTCCAAGTGGACAACTTATTTTCCAGGCTGACAAACTCCTTCCAGGAATATTTTTCTCCCCCCATTTCTGTTTAGTTAAGGCAAAAAATACTGAGCTCAGAACAGGAGTTGCTATATTTGTGGAAACTCCGTGCATGCTATTTTGTCCCTGTTTTGCATTTTTAGCACATCATATTAATACACTTCCCAACACAAAGATCTATTAAACATTTTCTGTAGGGAAGTCTTGGAGTTCACTGCTTTAATCTTCCGTTTGAAAGCAATCAAGAGCTGCATTCATTTGATATGGGGCTTGGTTTCAATTTACTTGTCTCTCACGTTGGCATTCGCCATTTCTTTTTTTGCAGCGGAGGAAATGCTGGTCTGAATGGTTATGACGGTCTAGCAATGAGCATTTCATTGGAAAAGCCATTAAGTAATTAAGGAGGAAGCTCTGCTGCCACTATTCCCCAGTCACAAATTAATATTGCAACTAATAATCTACCTGAACTATTTTCAGTTAGAATCCTATGCATGCTTATGTAAAACTAAGAACCAATTAATTCCATAGAAGTAGCCAACTTGTGTGTGCGTGTGTGTCCCCCGTCCCCCTGCTCTGCCCCATTTTATGTACAGAAACTGACTGGGCTGAGAGTTGAATCTTACTTTAATCCTGGCAACAGGATATTGTCTTCCAGTGGACCAGAGGGCAGCATCATAGTTTAGGGTGTGCATGGCAGGCCTGTAGCAAACTTCACTCTGATCTACAATAAAGGCGGATGGTTGAGGGACTCTGGAGAAATGCTGACAAGGGGGGAGCTTAAGCTGTTGCACCCCCCTCCCAGCATCTGCCACCTGAAGGGGTTGCCTCACTCCACTTAATGGTAGGGCCAGATGTGTCTGAACAGCATCCTTCTTCATTATTTAGACTCTGATGGTAGTTGACAGTTTATAATTGATGCTGTTTCATGGTTGACAATTGCCAAGATCCAGAGAACAAAGAGTTGCTGATAAGTATAAGGCATTCAAATTTAGATTTTTTTTGAGACAAAATATTCACATTCACATATCAGTTGTCAAAATACTTCTGAATATTAGAGAATATTCATTTCAGCTCAACCAGTGTTAAAAACTGAGATATGAAAGCTAGGAGCTAAATGGCACCTTCAACCTAGGTTGTGGATGTAACAATGGAACGTCTAGGCACACTTTTTTTGTAACAATAATACAAAGCTGAAAAGGTGTGAACCGCAGCTAAAATATTTTGTTCATTTTTCACATGGTCTAGTCCTTTCCCTGCCCGCCCCCCTAATGTTCTTAAGAGAGTATATATTCTTCAGTCTTCAGATTGTAGCCGGAAGTGGGGTGGCAGAAAAAGGTCCTCATTTCCTTCCGCTCTGCAGTTTTAATCTGAAATCTTAGGTGAAGTACTGTGCCCAGAGCTCAGAAACTGCTTGCACTAATGAAATTCCCTGTCGCAAAATGCGCCTAGAACAATGGATGTTTCGAACACAGAGCTCAACGGTTTGTGGATTGTCAACTTCTAGAAGCATGGGTACCTTTAACGGAATGATGTCCCCATTCTAAGCTGCCCAAACAGCGGAAGCCTTGTGGTGTAGTTTGTCCTTTTGATCTTGCAAACTACCATTTTGATTTTGCTTCCCATCGTGCTTCTTTATGTAAGCTCAGTGAAGGAATAAACCTCAGCCCAGAAATAGTTAGTATTACTAGGCCCCACTGAAACCAGCCAGATGGCCTTCAAATTACAAAATCAAACTTGAAGAGGGGAGATTGAAGTACAGAGCGGGAGAGAGGGAGGAAGAGAATTGTAAATATGTGTTTTGCCTCTCAAAATGGATAGAGAAACAGGAGCTTGTCTTCTTTGATCTAAGGGTTTTTATAACTATATGTAGCCTACTTTTAAAGGCTAACACCCAAGGCTGCGTCTGATATCAGGCAGTTCTTAATGAGTAAATAAAATTTGCCCTATTAATTTGTTGTTGTTGTTGTGTTCTCCTTTTAACACACAGACACAAAACCCCTCTGCTAAAGGAAGGCTCTGACAACCCCACAACCTCTCCTCCCTGCTCCTGATTGCAGTCCAGCCAGGCATGCAATAAAAGGCATGACAAAAAGCAAGATGGAAAATGTCAGTCTATGTCAGCTGAGAGAGAAAGAGAAGAATGGGAAATTAAAGAAGCTACAGTCTGGCATATTTCTTTATATGCAACAGAAGGTTTACTGTTCTTTCCATCTCGACTGCAGACAGAACAAGTTCATTTAGAGACTTCTGTCTCATTTCCCCTCCCTGCATTACTTGAAGGAAAGTCATTTCATAAATTAACACCTTAGAGGAGTTGCATTCTTCAGTTGTCTGAAATGGCTCTGGATTGTAGAGTGGCACTGCGAGGTCAGAAATGTCACATGGCAGACAGTGGCACTGATATTTCATTTGCAACTGTAAAAGGCAAATTGAATGTAAGCCCAGTTTGAGACTGTTACCTTCCCATGCTGGGAAGAACAGAGTTTGCTCAATGGCCTCATCCTCTTCCTCACATTAGTCACTTGACCCTACCATGTTGTAGGGGGGAGATCTGGTGTGGGGATGCTACACAATATATCAGGCACCCTGCCTAATTGTTTGACCAGGTTCCTAAACTGCACTAGGAGCCTATGCATTCATCACAGGCTCACAGCTTCAGTATAGAGGTGCTCCTTGAATTAAATGCTTCTCTCTGAAATGATGGCAACAATTTTATAGATGCTTAGGAGGAAGCACCATGGAACACAGTGGGAATTACTTCTGTGTAAATATACACAGGAATTGCACTGTCAGTCTCCTTTACTAGTTTCAGAATGTAGCAAAACATCAAGCCGTTTAGCTTCTAAGGCAACTGGTGTGTGTGTGTGTGTGTGTGTGTGTGTGTGTGGTGGGGGGAATGAAGAGCAAACATTTAATTATTTTCAAAGCTCTAATAATTAGGTAGGCACATAAAAAGATTTAATTTCATTTCCCAGCTCTATATTTCTTCCTTTATATACTTTCTTTTTCAAAGTGCAATCCTATTTTCATGAAGACTGATCAATTATGATATTGCTTAATAACTTTGTTGGGTATTTTTCAGCCACAAGGGCAATAGCAGTAGGTGCTATAGCATTTCAAATAGGAGTTCAATTAACAGCTTTATCGGCTAAGCCATTATTACTATGAGCTAATGCTTTTGCATCACGTTGAAGGTTTCCATTAGTAAAACTTGAAATTAACCGCAACATTTAAATATTTAAAGAAACTTTCTAGACAGTGATTCTAGCAAGGGAAAGAATGGGGTGGGGTTTTTTCCCAAGGAGTTGAGCTGCAAGCTCTAATTGGCTTAATCAGAAGATTAATCAACTTTAATTAGTGAGACTGATGAAGGAGATTTTTTAGCACTGCAAGTACTTAAAAGCACAATTTTGAGACTATTTTGGCTTGGGTGTGCTACTGTAATAGAGCAGCCTATCACAGCTGTTATGGAAGGTCACTGCACTTTTTTCATATAGCAAAGTTTTATTTGAATGGTTACCATCTATACTTCTGGCATTTCATTTCCCTCAGATCTCATTGCTTACAATACCCCTCCCCAAATCTGTGTATATATACTTCCAGTGGAGGATAACACATTACACATCAGAAGAAGTGAATTCTCGTCAGGGTTGTGGATGAAAGATGTTTCCATTGCAGGGAGTTGGTATAGATGATCCTTGGGGTCATTTCCAACTCTCTACTTCTATGATTCTTGTCTACAAAAGCTTATGCTATAAATAAATTTGTTAGTCTTCAAGGTGCCACAAAACCCCTTGTTGCTTTTGAGGCAACGAACATTCATGGTCGCCCCTCTGGAAGTTATTCCAGGCAGCAGTTTTCTACAAGATTTCTAAAGACTTTTATGGTAAATCAGATCTCACAGTACTGTCATATCCAGATTTATTTTACCCCCCCCCCATCTTCCCGATAAAACAGATTTCTGCAGAAAAATTCAGCTAAGCAATTATTCTGGGTGGTATTCAACTAAGTTTTACAAGAATAAACCCCCTGAAATTAATTATCATGACTAAGTTAGGCCCACTAATTGCAATGGATCTATCCTGAGTAAAACTTAGTTGAATACCACCCTGTGTTCTTAACATATGCCAAGGTCCGTATTGTTAAAGCTATGGTTTTCCCAGTAGTGATGTATGGAAGTGAGAGCTGGACCATAAAGAAGGTTGATCGCCGAAGAATTGATGCTTTTGAATTATGGTGCTTAAGGAGACTCTTGAGAGTCCCATAGACTGCAAGAAGATCAAACCTATCCATTCTTAAGGAAATCAGCCCTGAGTGCTCACTGGAAGAACAGATCCTGAAGCTGAGGCTCCAATACTTTGGCCACCTCATGAGAAGAGAAGACTCCCTAGAAAAGACCCTGATGTTGGGAAAGATGGAGGGCACAAGGAGAAGGGGACGACAGAGGACGAGATAGTTGGACAGTGTTCTCGAAGCTACGAACATGAGTTTGACCAAGCTACGGGAGGCAGTGGAAGACAGGAGAGCCTGGCGTGCTCTGGTCCATGGGGTCACGAAGAGTCGGACATGACTAAACGACTAAAAACAACACTTGTGATGTGTAGGAGAGCAATTTAACTATCATTACTGTCAACAGGGAATTCACAGGTTTTTTTCCCTTTACATACGGAAAGAGTTTTCAACTATCATCATAGTCCAGTAGAAGCATGGCTGAGGAACATTCTCCCAAAGATGAAACTCACAATTGTGAAAGTTCAAAGTAGAGGCAATACGAACTATCAGAGCCAGGAAGACTGTCATTGTACTTTAACTCCTAAAAGTAGTGGGTCTCAGGAGAACAAAGCACTCTGTCCCAGAGACAGGCATGCAGATGCTTAGTGGACAGACAGAAAAGGATTAGCAGGAGAAGGAAAGCAGGACGTACCTTTAAAATATCAGCAGCAGAAACAGATTTTCTTACCTGAATGATTGATTAGTTATATTTGTTAGATGCCTCATAAAATGAATTCTCTAGGCATCGTAAAAGATTCAGTGAGAACCATAATAATGCAGCAAAAGGCCCCAAGATAAAACCCAAATACGAAAAGCAATACAATATAGTACAAATCACAGGATCTGAAAACAACCAGCAAATACAGGGACTAAAGCAGAAGATCTTGGAGAACAAAAAATGTCTTAACCTGATACAGTTAGAGCAAAACTGTGGTCACCAGGCAAGCTTCCCTGAGGAGAGCATCCCATAGACATAAGACCATAGCTAAAAAGGCCTACAGAGAAAGGCCTCCACAGATAACTGTAAAGTACAGGGAAGTACTTATAGGAGCAGGCATATTATCAGTATTAGTATTTTTAAAGTAGGAAGAATCAGACTTCCAGGCAGCAAGTCTGATGGCCACCACTTCCTCTTGCCCCATTAGAGTGGTGGTGGGGAGTCAACTCCACCTCCTCAGAGGGTCAGATTTGTCCTTGAGGTGTTACATTGCTAATCCCTGTAGTATGTAGAGGACAACAACTACTTTACACTCAAGAGTTAAGGAGTCAACTAATCCATGGTTCTTCAAGGTGTTGCTACTGAGAGGAGGGAGTAAGATCAAAGCACACACAATGGCATAGCCAGCCAGAACACAAGGTCTAATAAATTCTCCCTTGTCCAATTTAATCACCCTTGCTTTTTGCTTTTTTTGTCCTGGAGTAGCAGTGAATCCTATGGGCAAATTTGCTATTGCTAAGCCTTAGAGAACCATTGAGCATAAACATATTCACATACTAATTGGTGTATAGACAGGTAGAGAAACGTTTAATTACATGAGTGTCACATCTCATTTGGTGTCTTTCCAGATAGCCAAGAGCAATTACTCCAGTAAAAGGTAATGGCTGCCACCCAGCACCCATTCAAGTCAAGGGTAAAACTCCCATGGATTTTAATGGAGCTGGATTGCACTCTCTGTTTTTATTTCGCTGCACATAATTATCATATCTATCCATTTGGATTTTAATGCTGCATTATTCCAAGATTAAGAACAGGAAATAACAGTTTTTGATTTTTTGGAAGAAGAAAAAAACTGGATTACTCCCTCTCTGAAGGCTTACATGTTTTAGACTCTAAAATTTAGAGAAATAAAGGAGTCAAGAAAAAGATAGATTAAATTATGTTCCCATCAACCTCAACTCCACCCTGCTTCCACACAACCCAATAGTTGTGTGCTACTCACAGGTTGCAACATGCAGTCATAAACATTTGACATCGAATGCCAGAAATTATGATGAACCACTGCTTGCTTCCATACAGCATCTTGGAAATACTGCAGGACATATTGTTATGTTTAAATATCTGGGGTTGCCTGCAGATGCTAGTGGTCAACAAGACTGACAGTAAGAGCTGTTCGACAGTGGAATTTGCTGCCAAGGAGTGTGGTGGAGTATCCTTCTTTGGAGGTCTTTAAGCAGAGGCTTGATAACCATATGTCAGGAGTGCTCTGATGGTGTTTCCTGCTTGGAAGGGGGTTGGGCTCGATGGCCCTTGTGGTCTCTTCCAACTCTATGATTCTATGATTCTATGATTCTATGATTCTAAGACATTTTGGCATCTGAGGTGAACCACAAATAGCACCTCTCCCTCGGCAGAGAAGAAAGGGTGAGTTCCCAATCTGCATTGGGAACAAGGGGGCGGGATAAAGATCTACAACAGGAACAAGAGGGTGAGGGAATATCTGCCTTAAGAAAAAGCGGGGAATCAAATCAACCTTATCCGATGGCTGAACTGGGAATCAAAGGTCGTCATGAGGGGCAAATGGGCCCACTCTGAATCAAGCTGGTTGCATGCAGATGCCAGAATACTCCAGAGGGCAGCCCCCACCATTTCCTCCCTAGGGGTAGGGGAGATCAGCTGTCTCTCCTATTAACCAAGAGACCTCAGTAGGGGTGGCATTGGGGGGGTGGGCTGCAGAAAAAGGTGGCAAATATTGTCTTCACGGAGCGTGCCACAACAGCAAGAGCTGGCAATGCATTCCTTGTAGGCTGTATCTGCTGCCCATGTGGATCCTGCCACCCAAAGCAGTCACTTCATCTTGCCTTATGAGTGGGCCTGCCCTGGTGGTAAGAGATGATTGGAATTGGCCAAAGATTAGAAACCCCTGATCTGTTGCATCCGGGCATGTGTTCTTGTAAGTTTGACAAGTACCTCCTAGTGGAGTTCAAGGACCTAGCTATTATTGCACATACTGTGGTAACTTCTTGACATTTCCTGTGTGCTCTGCATGGGCTAGCCTTGAAGACAGTTCTGCAAGACCACATAGTATGCATAACATTGATTCTTTCTGACATGCATTTCTTCCCAATTTGTGTCTGAGCAAGGGGCTACTTTGGTGACCTAAAGAACCCCCAAAGACCTAATACACACTAAAGGGAGACTAAATCAAATTCTTAGCTCCATAGTCCTCTTATTTCAATACTTAAATTCAATATTCTCCTTTTGCTTATATTTCAACATTTCCTCACCTTTCCCCAATACTGTAAACTCAGACAAAAAAGAGAAGAAAAAGTAGGTGTAAGCTACCCACTTGTTCTGCCAGTAGCTGACATGAGTGACATACCCTTCAAGTGTCCCAATTTTTCCTGGACATCCTAGAATTACAGAAGCCATCCGGCCTCTGGTTTGATCCCAGAATGTCCTGGGCTGCTTGTAAGTAAGAAGTCAGGCAGGTGGTGGCTGGCTGAAGGCAGAAAGAAGTTGGTGGGGCAGTTTCCCATTTGCCCTAACAAGCCAGCCACCACTGTCATTCTGTGAATTGCAGTCACTGGGCTGGAATGCGCAACATGTAATTGGAGCGGCATTAGCGGACAATCAAGCTGATCAGACTTCTCTTATTGTGCTGATTTCTTACAGCTGGACAGAATCCTGAGTGGGTTTGACCGAGGCAATGCCCAGTCCAGTCCTCTTCCCTCCCTAGTCACTGCCATCCATTCCAGTCTTTTATTAAAGGCTCATCAATCTTCCATGAAATTGCAACGTAGAAAAATGTTTCCATCTATTCCCGGGTAGTTATTTGCAACAGACAATATCTTTGGCAAACTTAGCTGGTGTTTCTGCTGTCATTTGTTCATGGTCCAAAATTTGTTAAAGTGTGCTTTGTTGGGATTTTGTAAATAATTCTCTCCCTACGAATGCCCACATTAGGAAATGCCATGCAATATCCATTTTGTTAAAGGGAAAGGTTTGTGCTAATTCATAGGATAAGCACAAGCTGTTATTTCCCAACTGTTATTCCTGGAATTATTATTATTATTATTATTAGTAGTAGTAGTAGTAGTAGTAGTAGTAGTAGTTGTAGTACCCAGCGTTTTGCAGCATGAAAGGGACAGATTACTGTCTTTGCCCATAATACATACCACAGTAGAGTGCTTGATAAATATGGAATGATTTATGTCATTGCCCTTCCCACCGCCACTGCCATGTGGGTCTCAGAAGATTTCCCATGATGGAATGCAGTTCTAAACCTTAAGAAGGGTCCTTATTGTTCTTCTAAATAAATTTGTACTCAACTTTCTTGTAATGCTCCTGTGCCATTTTGACTTTTCAATAATGTCACACAAAAATATGCTAAAAATAATCTACCTTCTTACTTACCAAAACCAACTTTTCAGAAATCTCCCCCCTCATCCAGGTTCATATCTATTTCTGTGTTCATTTAGTTATAAAGGAGTTTATCCATATATACCAGAAATAAGGATGCATTTTTGGATATTTTCAAGCACATGAAAGTATAACATTATTTATATCTCAATTTTGATATTTATCCATTCTTTTTTGGTTGTTGCCACATCTCAACATTCCTCTAAATTAGAATGCCCATCTTTAATTATAGAGGCTAATGTTAGAAGCTATTTTCAGCCTATAGTTTTCCAGGGACACATTAATTATAAAATTAGAGTTGCAATAATATTTTTATTCTCATTATCTTTTACACCAATACCAAAGTTCATAAAGCAACTTTAGAAGATGCAAATTACGGGGTTTTTTTTGGGGGGGTTACTTTTCTTCTTTCTTTTTTAAACCTTGGCACCATCTGTAAGAAGTTTCTTGCCCCCCTGTGATAACTTTATGATTTGGGATTTCTCATCATCCCCTAGAAGCAGGAAGATCAGGACCATGGACAGCAGCATGAGATGGTCTCTTCAAAGAGCAAATAATGAGGGATGGAGAGCAGAGGGAACTGTCTGAGGCATGCAAGCTGCCCTGTGCCTCCTAAGCTAACCAGCTCCCTGCAGATATGGCAGAGGACTGTCTTGTTGCCAGTGATAAACTAAGAGACAACTGCTAGTTGGCTTTTGCACATGGAATGGGAAAAGCACCATCTTGCCCCTTGCCTCAGGCGGGCCTTGAGAGAGAGATCAAGATCTGTTATAACCCAGATGTCATGGTCCAAATTAAGCTGTTCTCATCTAGGATCTGTTTAATGATACAGCAATTGACAGTGGACTGACTAACGGTTACACTTCTGTCAACCTCAGCATCTGAGCTCCCCATGCCATGCAGCTGAATGCCATGAGGAGTTCCACATGGGCAGTGAGCCAGAAGCATAGGCAAAGGTTGCTCTAGCCAGCAGAGATGTCTATAGCGGGACTCCCACTTTGACCATTAGTCTGCACCAAAGGAGATGGAAAAGCACACAAACACACTCGGTACATATGCCTGGTTGTCATTTCCTTTGGCAATGAAACAGATGTCTAATTTATTAACTGCTCTATCTGCAAAATACAAACTGCCCGCTCCAAGTATTCTAAGGCAGGTGATTTACCTGACCACTATGGTAAACAGAGGAGGAAATGTTGTTCTTTCTTGGGGGAGGGGGCGGGGGCAGGAAGAGAGATGTTTCAGTCCATGGCCTCCTAATCCCCTCTGATCTCCCTTAGAAACCAACCCTTCTGAATGATGTCCAGAGCATTCACAAAGTTTCTTGTTTGTGCAAATAGTGGCTGGGTCAGGGCAAATGAACCCGGGACAGAAATAGAATCTGAACCCAAGACTCCCAGATCCAAGTACATCTTTTTGGCTGTCGGCCCACCCAGCGGCTGCGCTTTCATTTCTCAGCCACAGATTTCCTTTTGATAGTGAAAGAAGGCAAATGCAAGCAGAAGCAAGAATGGATTCTGGAATAACATCACTTTCATAAAGAACAAAAACCACCACAACAAACACTTCTCGCTGACCTTTCCCCTGTTTCATTTCTGATTCAGTTGTTTCTTTTCTGATTCATGTTTCTTAATGTGACATTTTGCAATATTTTTAAGCAATAAGCAAATAACCGCTTAAAATATTGCTGCTCCATTATATACAAGGTGCCAGAATAGTGGACAATTTGAATAATGAAACAACCATATTCTTAAGAACTGGAGAAGATGGGGTTCCTATATGTCTGGATTTTCCCAGGCATTGATGTCTGGGGTGAATTTCCGAAAGGTGGTACTTTGTCCTGGATCTTAGACCCAATTTGGGGGGTTGAAGAAGATCAGGCTAGTCAAGACTTCAAGCTCCGTTGCAGGGTCTCTCTGCTTTTTCAAATTTTGAACATTTGTCTTTGGCTTTAACAGTAAAAGGCAAGTATCCTTCATTTTTTAAAAGACAGTTTATAAATAGATCTGAAGACAGAACATCCACAAAGCTGGTTATGTTTGCTGTATAGTTATTAGAGCTTTAAAACAAAAAACAGAAAATAATTTGCAAACATAAAACATGAGAGAAGGTAACAGTTGTGCATGGTGTTAAAGTTTTACATGTCTAATAGTCTGACTTCTCAGTGTTTAACTTTTAGCATCATGGCATCCATGCAGCTAATAAATCATTTCCCAGTGCAATATATTTTCTACAGACCACTACAGTTAGTCTTTGCTTGATATTACTGTGTAAATTATTAAGGCAGTTTTATACAATGCATCACCTTTATTCATTATTAAGAAGGCAGGCCACAGATCTACCCTATTTCCACTTGAGTGTCATTAATAACAAGAAGAGAGTTAACCATGTCAGGACAGGACAAGAGGATGGGTTGTACAAGGAGGAAGCCAACGCACAGAATTCCTTCCGGGGATCTGAAGACCAACTAAACATTCAGATGTGCAATAAAAGACACTGGTGGAAAATTAACCATGTTAATTGTTGCTTGAAAGTCAAACAGCAGCAAGAAAAAAACCCTATTCATGATCATAAGGTACTATTAAATAACATTACTTTTCCGTGTATAAGACTATGTTTTGTTTTTTGTTTTTACTAAAACATAATGTTCTCGAAGCTACCAGCATGAGTTTGAACAAACTGCAGGGGACAGTGGAAGAGAGGAGTGCCTGGCGTGCTCTGGTCCATGGGGTCACGAAGAGTCGGACACGACTAAACGACTAAAGAACAATGTTAAAAGGGGGGTAGTCTTATACACGGGGGCAATCTCCCCCCATTTTCTTAATTTTGAGTCCCCCCAAATAGGGGGAATATTATACACGGGGGAGTTATACATGGAAAAATACGGTAATTTGTTATAAAATTGGAGCACAGCAACCATATCTGTAGTTGCTTGCTATCAAAGGGTGCAGTTTTAGGGGGAATGTGGCATTTCATTAACATCCCTTAGGAATGCTTATGTCTCTGCGTATAATAATAATAATAATGCAAGCACAGGAACTGCATTTTAAATTGCCTTTTCCTTCCCTTTGTTTTTACCACAGGCAGAGCAATCCTAAAGCCAGGTGAAAGCTGCTGTGTAAATTCCACTTAGAGGCAGGGGGTGAATTTGGTCCAGGTTGAATTCCCTGAAACAATACATGAACCAAAATATAGTTAGCATTCAAAATTTGCACTTTTTTGAATTTTGCAATGCACCTCTCCAATCAGATAATGTCTCCAAAAGCAAACCTAATGAATTAGTGAAAATAATGTGCAAAATCAGGGAAAATAACAGGCAAAAAACAGTTGTATTGCTTAAGATTGCTGGCAAAAAAAAAGTGCATACTAGGGAAAATTGCATACAATAATAGGTATATCAGGAGGAATTTGCGCTCTGTGGTTGAAGAAGAGGCCTGCTGGTGAGACAGCAGGTGCTCCAGCCTCCCTGTGGAAAAATCAAGTCTGTAGATGAGGTCCAGTACTGCCAGCAATGTGTCACTGGCAGGGGAACTTATAAGCGTGTATGTCAGGCATGGATCAGAACAGACCTTATGATGATATGCAGGATGAAAAGCTACCTAGTTCTTTTGACATACCCTTGAAAAGGAGAAACAACAATCTATACCAGCCCTGGCATTAGCCTGATGATCTTTCTCCCATTGATGACAAAATCGGCCCTCCAGATGTTTTGGGACTACAGTTCCCATCATCCCTGACCACTGGTCCTGTTAGCTAGGGATCATGGGAGTTGTAGTCCCAAAACATCTGGAGAGCCGAGTTTGCCTATGCCTGCCTTATAACCTATTTGATTTGGACTGCCTTGTGATTTCATTTGCACTCTATAAACCAATGGACCTCCAGCCGCATTCTTGAGAGCTCCGGGGGTTCACAATCAAATATCTGGAAAATAGGTGCCTAGTACCAAGTCTGGTGTCTTTTGTTGAGACTGAAAGAAGATATGATAGGCATCTTCAAATATATAACGGGGAAGATGGAGGATGCTTGTTTTCTTTTGCTCCAGAAGGTCTCAAACCAATGGCTTCAAGTTACAGGAAGGAAGATTCCGACTGAACATCAGGAAGAACTTTCTGACGGCAAGAGCTGTTTGGCAGTGGAACATACTCCCTTGGAAGGTGGTGGATTCCCCTTCAGTGAAGGATCTTAAGTAGAGGTTGCATCGCCATCTGTCCTGGATGTTTTAATTAAGATTTCTGCATTGGAAGGGGTTGGACTTCCCTTCCAATTCTAAAATTGTGATTCTATTGTTCTAAGTCAGGCCATTGGTCCATCTACTTAGCTCAACATTTTCTACACGATAGGGAACAACTGTCCAGGATTTCAGACAGGAGCTTTTCCTAGTCCTATTGGAAGATGCTGGGAATTGAACCTGGGGGATTTTTTCATGCAAAGCATGTGCGTTGCCACTGAGTTATGGGAAGAGAAGATTTCCTTTAAAAAAAACCACGGGTGGACCACCACCCAATATCTCTCCCTGAAATGTTTGGTGAAAGAGAAGTGCTATGTGTTTTCTAAGGCTCTCAACAGGGCCAGCCTTTGAACTGAATCCCTAGAACAAGGGTGGGCAACCCGTAGGCTCCCTGGTGTTGCAGGACTCCAACTCCCATCATCCCTCAATACTGGCCATGCTAGCTAAGGCTGATGGGAGTTGGAGTCCACCAACATTTGGAGGGCCAAAGGTTCCACATCACTGTCCTATAAACCTCTATACGGCACTGGGGCTGCTTGGCTGTCGTTTGGTTATTCTTTGGCCAATATGCCAGTGTGGAAAGTGTTTTCTGAAGGGTGAAAGTTTGAAAAGAAAACCACGGCTACTGAGCAGTTTCTTCAAGCCCCTGTGATTCATTGATTTGGTGGGGTCACCTTCGGAGGATGGCACATGTCTGCTCATACAGTATATCCCGGATAAATGCTGCCCATTAGAGCTAAGGATAGGAAATCCTGGATGCCTTTGACAAGCTCTGTAGATCTTTAGGTTTGTGTCTCCACATAACATATGGTCCCTCTCCCTATTTTTCATCTTTGCTTATAAAAACACCCATTAATCTTTATTAGAAAGCAAACAGGAGGCTGCAGGTGAAATGAGAGGAAGGCTAGCACATGGATTTGAGCAGAGATGAAAAGGCACGCTTTCCTTTCATTTAACTGAACACATCTTAAAGCTCGACACTATTTGCTTTTCAAAAGTATTATTTGAAGCAATTCGGATATTACTTAAGTATGATGCCTGTCTGGGTTTTGCAATAAGCCCTTGGTGTTTTCTTGTGTTTTAAAAGATTAGGCTGTGTGAAAGAAAATGGTACGTGAAATAACATCTGAAAAATCTTCATACCTTTTAAAGGAAAGTAAAATGGGAAGGGAGTACTTTTGTTTTTGTTTGTTTTCTGAAGAAATTCTTGGTAATTTGTGAATTGTTTATTTCTTCCATGCTTTCATCTATTTTTGTGCCTCAAATTTTTCATTTATTTCCTTGAGGTTTCAGGTTTATCCATCAAATGGACTAATCTACCAATAATTATGCGTGTGTGTGTGCATGCACAATCACAAAAAGTGAAATTTGGGTGGCCAACTTTTCGCTTGGTCCCTGAGCTGCGCCTTAAGAGCAGCTTGATCTGCATACATTAGCATCTTACAGTGGCCGTCTCAATGAAGTGAAAAGCTTCCATCTGTTGATTTCTGAAAACCAAGCTGCTAGGAAAAGCAGAAGAGCAGGCACAGCTGGTTTTGTTCCAGTCAGTTGTCAATGGGATATTGGAGAATTCTGACAGAAATGTGAAAAGACAGAAATTGCCCATATTCGCTTATTCGCTTCATGCCCAGAACAGAAATCAACCCAGTGAATACAATCATTGTTCGCTGCTGCTGTTGCTTTCAGTGTGCAAATGATATATAATTGATTACTGCCCCCCCTCCCAATTTGCATTGCATTTCCTTTGCACTGAAATGAATGAGGTGGAATCAGGACTTTTTTTCAGCCAGAACTCAGTTCTGGCACCTCTCAGGCCGGCAGCATTGCCATTATAAGAAAACAAGGGAGGTGTTAATGGTGAGTTCTGGCACCTCTTTTTCTAGAAAAATAGCAGTGGGTGGAATAGCATCCTAGCAACATAATTTACATTATATTCTGACAGTGTGGCATTTTTTGATCCAGTGCCACCAGTAATGAAAGAAGCTGCATCAGTCAGACTTTTCCCTACAGCGCTAGTCTGACCTTTCAAGTATCCCTATTTTCCAGGGACAGTCCTGGATTTGCAGAAGCTGTCCCAGTTTCTGATTTGATCCAAGAATGTCCCACTTATCAATAGGACGACCCTATTATTACCAGAGAAATGTTGGAGGGTATGGAGTTATGCGACACCCGAGCCAAGGAGGTACGGTAAGTAACTATACAACCTTTAGAAGACATCTGAATGTATAGGGAAGTTTTTAATGTTTAATTATGTTTTTATATATGTTGGAAGCCATCCTGAGTGGCGGGGGCAACCCAGTCAGATGGGTGGGGTAAGAAGAAGAAGAAGAGGTTGGATTTGATATCCTGCTTTATCACTACCCTGAGGAGTCTCAAAGCGGCTAACAATCTCCTTTTCCTTCCTTCCCTACAACAAACACTCTGTGAGATGAGTGGGGCTGAGAGACGTCAGAGAAGTGTGACTAGCCAGCCTAAGGTCACCCAGCAGCTGTATGTGGAGGAGTGGGGAATCGAACCCAGTTCACCAGATTATGAGTCTATTGCTCTTAACCACTACACCACACTGGCTCTCAAGGTCCTCCACCCATGATGTAGAGAAGCAGACTGCGGCCTCTGACTCCACAGTAAGCTCAGTGTTCTCCTTGCTTCCAATAAGCTGCAGGAAATTGTAGTGGCAGTGGGCTTAACAATGTGGTCAGCTACTACATTACTGCCTTCCCACAACTTTACAAGTACTGCCTGACATACCTCTATGCTTCTGCCCACATGTTTCCTAGTCAAAAAAGGAGGAGGAGGAGAAATGTTGGAGGGTATTTAGTTAGGCAACAAAAGTGGGTGGAGGTAAGGCTAAGGTACCCACTTCAGGCCAAGAGATGGCAGCCCTATTGTGTCATTCAGATTGAAGGACACACAACTAATTTATCCATGAAAGAGCTCGCACCATACAAGAACGCCACACAGCTCTGTAAGCTCATTAAATTTGCCACACTGGTGGTGGGAGCAGATGAAATAATGCTTTCCCAGCCATAACTTGCTTGCTTTTTTAAAAAAATTTTTTTAAGCTGCAGACTTCATTTGTATTTGGAGTATGCCTAGGCTGGCAGTTACTAGTGCGAGCTTGAGCTTGTGAAGGGGGCCTCCTGTTGCCTGGCTTCCTGTTGCAAGTCACACTGCTTTAGCATGCGCTATTTCAAAGCGCAGCTCCTTGTCAAGCTGCAAGTGCCTATTTACTGCGGAGAGACAAGCAGCCTAAACAGCATTGATAAAAACATAAAAAGGATTTTTGTACAATTAGCTCAGTGTGCGCATCTCACCTCACAGTTCCCTGTACTTCTCTTTCTGCCACTTGGCAGCGGGAGAGACAGATTCCCCGGGTGAGGCGATATGTACGGAACAGGCCTCATTCTTTCAAGCTAAACAGGGCAGAGCTAAATTATAATAAGTCCAAATTGAATTCGAGTTGCTTCCATCAGCACTTTGTGGGAAATGGATAGGACCAGCCATCCTTGCATATATGTATATAGAACAGCCTTGCGATTCTGTCGTGCTCTCAGCCAGGGATAGGGAACCAGTGGACCTCCAGATATAGTGGGATTGCAACTCTCATAACACCTGGCCATTGGCCATGCTGGTTGCAGCTGATAGGAGTAGAATCCAACAATATCTGGAGGGTCACAGCTCCCCCATCTAAGCTATCACATTCAGAGAGAGGGCAGACAAACAGGGGTGGGGGAAGCAGAGGTATAAAAAAACTGTATACTTGAAGGAGCATCTCCACCTCCATCATTCACCCCAGACACTGAGGTCCAGCTCTGAGGGCCTTCTGACTGTTCCCTCACTGTGAGATATGAAGCTACAGGGAACCAGACAGAGGGCTGTCTCGGTAGTGGCACCCGCACTATGGAACACCCTCCCATCATATGTCAATCAGATAAACAACTATTTGGTTGATGTTATACTGTCCTTTTAATATTTTGTTAGGAGCCGCCCAGAGTGGTTGGGGCAACCCAGTCAGATGGTTGGCATATAAATAAATAAATTATTATTATTATTATTATTATTATTATTATTATTATTATACATTTACCCTCCAACCAAGAGCCTAGCTAAAAGAGGGGAAGAGCTAAGGTCTTTCTGATGTGTTACTCCCTGCCCTGCTTCAATCCAGGAGGAGACAGGAAGAAGACAATGCCTTGAAACGTCAGAGGGCTCTAAAGAATAAGGAATTGCCCATGGGAAAGCAAACTAAGGCCCAGGGGCCGGATCCAGCCCAATCGCTTTCTAAATCCAGCCCACGGATGGTCCGGGAATCAGTGTGTTTTTACATGAGTAAAATGTATCCTTTTATTTATCTGGGTTATTTGTGGGGCATAGGAATTCATTCATCCCCCCAATATATATATATATATATATATATGCAGGTTTTGGTGTCTTCGGGTGTCTTCCCGTGTAAGAGTTGGGGTGTCTAGGCGACGTTTCGACGAGGTCTCACTCGTCATCTTCAGGCTGGTGCTTTCGGCTTCTTGTTACTGGAACAGAGCAGGATCTCAGTGTTTGAGTTCCTATAAATACTGTTGAGGGGGTGTGGTGTATAGCCTCCAACGTTCTGGGCAGAGAGGAAGTTCCCAGGTTAGTGTGTCTTTTCTTCTTTTGTTCATTAATTACTTGAGGGATATCTTGAGTGATTTCTTGAGTGATATTCTGAGTACCACTTAGGAGGGTCATTAGGTGTGGATTAGTTGCTAAAGCTTTCGTGTCTTGACCTCTTGAGCTTGTAAAGAGTTTTTTCTGAGAAGATGGCTGTACTGCACTTAGTTGTGCTCTGGCTTGGCTTCGTGTATAGGGGCGAGCTGTGAAAATAGCCCTCCCCACAAAAACCGACACCAGAACCAGAGGCACACAGAACGCCATCTCCAATCAACCACACCAGACCCAAACCCAGACCCTCTCCACAGATAAATTACAGACACCATCCAGTAGCCAAACCATAGTGGCACCTCCGGATGCTGCACCCCCCTGCAATCCCTACACAGATCTGGCTGGCACAGGGCACAAAACCACAGCTCGCCCCTATACACGAAGCCAAGCCAGAGCACAACTAAGTGCAGTACAGCCATCTTCTCAGAAAAAACTCTTTACAAGCTCAAGAGGTCAAGACACGAAAGCTTTAGCAACTAATCCACACCTAATGACCCTCCTAAGTGGTACTCAGAATATCACTCAAGAAATCACTCAAGATATCCCTCAAGTAATTAATGAACAAAAGAAGAAAAGACACACTAACCTGGGAACTTCCTCTCTGCCCAGAACGTTGGAGGCTATACACCACACCCCCTCAACAGTATTTATAGGAACTCAAACACTGAGATCCTGCTCTGTTCTAGTAACAAGAAGCCGAAAGCACCAGCCTGAAGATGACGAGTGAGACCTCGTCGAAACGTCGCCTAGACACCCCAACTCTTACACGGGAAGACACCCGAAGACACCAAAACCTGCATTCCTGTACCCGTGAAAATCTACGAAAGCAAATATATATATATATATATATATATATATATATATATATATATATATATATATATTTGGGGGGGGTGAATGAATTCCTATGCCCCACAAATAACCCAGATAAATAAAAGGATATAAATAATCCAGCCCCCCACAAGGTCTGAGGGACAGTGGAACTGCCTCCTGCTGAAAAAGTTTTCTGACCCCTGAAATAGCCCAACATCGCTGTGCATTGAGTGTCAAGAGATGCATTTGCTTCAACTAAAGCTAGGGATGCTGTGAGCATTCAAGGAGAAGTGCTCATACTTGATGACTACCCATCCTAGCAGGCTGTGAAAACACAGCCCTGACCGCAGCCTGCTCAAATACTATGAAAGGGCTTTGTTTGCCCTGATTCTGCAAATGGCCACCTCTACCTTCTCCTTTGCCTGCTTCAAGGCAAAGAAACTGATCTTGGGGCAAGTGTAAGGAAAGTGAACACAGTAGCATTCCCAGGGTTCCTAGTGGAACACCTTTCTCCCATGTAGGATAGGGATAGACAGTTCCAGAATCATTTTCCTGCCAGGGCTGGTAATTTTAAGCCCCCCCCCCCATGTTAGGAACCAGGAGCACCTGCAGCCATCACCTCTGCCTTTGCTCCTACCTGCCACAAAGCCCTGGAGCAGAGAAGCGGGATGTGGAGGAAGTGTAAACAGCAGTGTGGCAGGCACTTCTTGAAAGGCCTCAGGGGCTTTGCACACATTTACTCTAGGCAGGTGAAAAGACTCGGCCCCTTTCAGGGAGCACACAGGGATGCTCATGCATCCCTAAATGATTGATGGCTCAGGACCGCAATACCTCAAGGACCACCTCTCCCCATATAAACCATCCTGGACTCTGCAGTCATCATCTAAGTTCCTTCTTCATGTTCCTCCTCCACATGAGGTCTGGAGGGTGGCCACACAAGAACAGGCCCTTTCTGTAGTGTCTCCCCATTTGTGGAATGAAGAAGAAGAAGAGTTTGGATTTGATATCCCGCTTTATCACTACCCTAAGGAGTCTCAAAGCAGCTAACAATCTCCTTTCCCTTCCTCCCCCACAACAAACACTCTGTGAGGTGAGTGGGGCTGAGAGACTTCAAAGAAGTGTGACTAGCCCAAGGTCACCCAGCAGCTGCATGTGGAGGAGCGGAGACGCGAACCCAGTTCCCCAGATTACGAGTTCACTGCTCTTAACCACTACACCATACTGGCTCCCCTTCATTACATATTTTTAGGCGCCAGGTGAAAATGTTCCTCTTCAACCAGGCCTTGGGTTGATTCATATCCTACAGCTTTTTAAATGTATCTTTGGGAAGGGGTGTGTGTGTGTGTTACTGTTTTGTTGTTTTGGTTTAATTATTTACTTGTGCTTTATCTTGTACTTTATTCTATGAACTGCCCCGAGATCTTTTGATGAAGTGTGGTATATAAATTGTGGTGGTGGTTGAAAGAAGTATTGCAGCAGGCTCAGCAAAGGAGCCTCAGCATGGAGGTAAAGTGATAGGGAGAGCTTTAACTACCACATTGCTGCTGTTATGGGCACAGGAGAAAGGCAGTGCTGAAAAATGTAGTGACGCCCCTCTACTCTTTTCTTCTGTTTGCTCTGCCTTCAGTACATAGGTGCCAAACAGAACCAATGGCACCTAATTTCCATTGTCTTCACACAGGCTGTAAGCTCAGATTGTAAGCTCTCTGGAACATCTGTTTTTCCTCCTGCCAAACCTTTTATATCTCTTCGTATACTTTCTGTAATATTGTGGCACTTCAACTCCTGTGCTGCTGCTCCCATAAACCTCCCGTCTTCATTTGCCTTGGATGTCCTATAATTGACTCATCCCGAGAATGCAAAGTGCCAAACATCCATGAGAAACCATGCATGCTTTATTGCTTCCATCAGCCAACGGTGTGTTCGGCTGAGCTAAATGGTCATGAAGAAGCAGGCGGCAGGTATGCCTTGTTCCAAGATTTTTTAGTAGCTCATTTCCATTGGTGTCCTTAAATGAAAGGGTAATCATTTCGCAGCATGCAAATGGTGTATAAGCTAATGCAGCACGTGTGGATTCTATAGTTAAGCACTTAAGTGCATCTCGTCCTTTGTAAAATTGTACCCAACCCAAACTTTGATTGCACAGCTGTAGAATTAGTGCCGTGCAACAGATTACAAAACAAAGACCCCAGCCGTCTGTTGCAGGTCTTACCCTTTGTGCCACCATAGGAGGCACCTACTGACCTGTTCTCTGCTGTGGTTTACCACCAGGTGTCAAGATACTGGCACTGCAACTACCAGTTCAGCAGGGGTCAGGTGACAAAGCAGCCAATAGTGTCACTTGGTGCTCTAAAGCAGTTAAGATGTAACCCGTGAGTTAGAAGTAAGAGGCAAGTTCAAATGCTCAGGACAGCCAAACTGGCCCGTTCCAGATGATGAAGGACTCCAGCTCCCATCATCCCTGAGCGCTGGCCTTGCTGGCTAGGTCTGGGAGTTGTAGTTCAACATCTGAAAGGACACCATGCTGGTTACCTTAATTCTAGCGGTTTCTTCCATTACTTATTATATTCTTCCATTCTTCCACTACATTCTGACTTGACCTCCACCTAAATTCCTGTTTCACCTTTGCAGCTTCAGCCAATAAGGATTTGCAGGCGTCCCAACTGTAAAAATTGCTTAAGGCCTCTGAATTTGCTACTTTCAACTGTGGTACAGGACCTTAAAAGTAATGGTTGGCAGTTCTATCTCAAGTATTCAGTCCACCATGAGTTAAACTATTCTAGAATGGAATCAAGAATATAATAGAATCATAAAATAAAAGCTCTGCATTTTGCCAAGCCCAGATAATCAGTGAAAACCTCCCACCCCATATCTCAGCTCCTTTTCCTGCTAAGACTTGTACTACCATGGCACAGACTCTTTGGGCTCATTCACACATACCTTTGCTCCATGCTCTCTAGGCACAGGTCTGGGATTTCCAGGTGAATAGACTCCACTTCCATCATCTCCAGTCAGCATGGCCAATTACCAGGTATAATGGGAGCTGTGGCCCAGCAACATTTGGAGGGGAACAGTTCCCATCCTATCTAGTCAAAGTTACACAGAGTGCAATCAATTCCCGTTTGTTTCATGGAAGAGATTTTTTTATAGGTGCACAACAGCGGTGTTTAAAATGTTTGAGAATGTGCCCCAGGTACTAAAGCCAAATATTGCCTGATATTTGGTGCATATCCAGCCTCAAGATTCTCCTCTTGAGAGTTTTAGGGAGCAAATTTGTTTCAGCACAGAGTAAAAAGTGTAAAGGGGAAAAATATGTCTGGTCAATGTAGAGAGGTGAATTGAAGCTGGCTGACCATTTACCGGAGCTGGAGGATTAATGGCAGGTTGAAGAAAGAATAAATGGGTGTGAATTTTTTTCATTGCTTTCGGTGAGGGATGAAATCATGAATTTCAAGGGACACCCTCGGCAGCCAGGATTAAGCAGATCACCACTTAATGAAAATATTCTGGTGCAAAATTACAAGCCACGCAGCGGAACAGTAAGAATCCCTCCTGTTACTGTGCCCAATAGATGGGCATAGACAGTGGTGCCAACCTGGGCCCCAGACTGTGGGTGGCAAGCATGCAAACGCCAGACCATTATGACAGCACAGCGTGGGGCATGCCCTGCAGTACTGCGGTGGCAACTGGACTGGGGCCTGTGCTTCTGCTGCGGGGCCTCTGTTGGGGTCCACTGTGGCCCCAGATGCACCCCGGAAGCATCTCTGTAACCTCAGTGGGCCCCAACAGAGGTGGAGGTGCAGGCCCCGACCAAGGCAGCGCAACAGCACACAGTGCCAGAGGTAAGACAGGGGGTGGCGGGGGCAGAGATGCCAGGGTGCAGAGGCCAGGCATGCACAGGAAAAAAATGAGTGGGTGCCTGGGCCACCAGAGCCACCCCAGAGTTGGCACCACTGGGCATGGGCAGATGTCCTCTAGCATACTTCAGCTCATCCTTAAATCAGTCACCACATCTGATGTCAATATCTCCTGTTCTTTTGCTCCACACATGGCTTTTAAGAATATCGTCTTGTAGGATTTATCCTTTCATCATCCTAAATGCTGAACAAAGAGAGGCAATGCATATACGTGTGTGAACCAGATTACGTGCTAATGGACCTAAGGAGCAATATAGCTCAGGAATCCATATGTTGTTGTTATTTACAGTTCCCGGTGGCCAATGCTCGTCACCTAAGGATTTCCCAAACACAATAAATAAAGCTTGAGACCTGCCTTCCTTTTGAGACTAGGCGCAGTACAGATAAAATATAGGACTGCAGTATCACAAACATGACCCAGAGCTGATCTGCACATCATGATAGGTACAGAGATTTGTTTTAACCAAGGGAGGAACAGCATGTATACACAGTGATATGCGCTAAACCTATGCATCTTTCTTGAGGGAAAGGAAGGGAAAAAGAAATCCTTCAAAGATGCACAGCAGCTACCTGATCAATGCGACAGATTAGCTTAATGGTGTCAACTGTACTCCGTCCATCTCAAAACCCAGATTTCTTTCCTGGTAGCCCCTTGCTGTGTCAGATAAGATTACATGAATGCTCCAAAGCCATGAGAGAGAAAAATTAGGAAACCAAGATTGCTCCAGGAAGCTAATCAGCAATCTGATTTTCGCACCTTCGCTGCTACAAGGTTGCCATGACTGATTAACGTTAATGGCAATCATGGTTACCAGTGTCATGTCATCTGTCCTTTTGAAAGCACTGATATTATTTGTATGAACGTTGCAGTCTAGAGGTTATGTTCTGCAGTGTGTATCTAAGGTTGACTCATTTTAGTAGTCTGAAACAGTTTTAGACATTTGGCAAATCTTTGTGTAGGAAACTATAATTAATTATATTGACCGGGGGGAGAGTTGAGAGGCGCTACTGAAATTCCACGTAAAATGAAACCTGAAACAATTCTGGGGTTTTCTCCTAGGGCAAAGCACCTGATGAGTTCTGAAGGAATCCCCGAGTTTCTCTAGGTAGTTTCAATGCATCCCTAATCAGGATACAGATGGTCACAGATCTAAGAGGGCCTTGCACTTCTTTTCCTTAAACAGAAGCTCCCTCGACAAAACATTCACCTAAAAATAAACAGAGGGGAATTTCAAAATCAGTTTGCAATTTAGCATGGAAGGATGCAGTTCAAAGAAAAACAGCAATCAAATCCCATCAGGTGCCCCTAAAGTAGCTATTTGGATCCCAGCCAATATTTATAATAAAGCTTGAATATCTCTGTATTATAGGTTTAACCTCATTTCTGAAAAGGAAGCAATCATAACACATCTGTATTTTGAAAAAATCAGCAATCAGTGAAGTATGTTTCTCAGGTGTAAAGGTAGAACAGTGCCAAATAGGATGTTGATGTGATCTGAGTGCCTGGTCAGTTTTGCTTTGTTAAAAATTTAGTTTTGCAGTCCAATACTCTGCATTGTTTATTTGGAGACAAGGTCCAATGTGTTCAACAGTCCTGCTCCAACATACATATGCAGAAGGTTGCTGCCTTACTGTTTGATCTTATGCAAGTTTAGATATAGGATCTGTAGGCTCTAATAGGATTTGGTTAATAGAAGCCTTTTCCAGAACTATACTTTCATTACGGTTTTTGGCACAACAAATACCATATTAAAGCAGACCCTCCAAGTGTCCCTGTTTTCCAGGGATGTCCCTGATTTAGAGAAGCCATCTTAGTTTTTGATTTGATCCCAGAATGTCCGACTTTTCCTTAAAGGTAAAGGAAAAGGGACCCCTGACCATTAGGTCCAGTCGTGGCCGACTCTGGGGTTGCGGCACTCATCTCGCTTTACTGGCTGAGGGAGCCGGCATACAGCTTCCGGGTCATGTGGCCAGCATGACTAAGCCACTTCTGGCAAACCAGAGCAGCACACGGAAATGCCGTTTACCTTCCTGCCGGAGCGGTACCTATTTATCTACTTGCACTTTGATGTGCTTTCGAACTGGTAGGTTGGCAGGAGCAGGTACCAAACAACAGGAGCTCACCCTGTCATGGGGATTCGAACCTTCTGACTGGAAAGCCCTAGGCTCTGTGGTTTAACCCACAGTGCCACCCGCATCCCTGACTTTTCCTTAGGATGTCCCTATTTTCATTAGAGAAATGTTAGAGCGTATGGAGTCATCCGACCCCCGAGCCGACTGAAGGCAATCCTGTATAGGGAAGGTGTTGTTGTTTTTTTAATTAATTAATTATTATGTTTGTATATATGTTGGAAGAGTCGGAAGAGGCAACCCAGTAAGATGTGTGGGGTATAAATAATAAAATTATCATTGTAGAATGGGATGTCCCTATTTTCATTGGAGGAATAAATGTTGGAGGGTATGTTAAAGCATTCAACAAATTACAAAATTCAAAATTGGGATGAGTTGCAGATTGGGGCTTGATTTTACTTGAACTGAAAAAACAAGAACTTTACAGTATGGGATAAAGAAAAAGATCAAGACTCCTTCAGAGGAAGTTCCATCAATAATACCACACTAGCTGGAACCTTCCTAGTTTTTTGTTGGCAAAGCTATATGTGTGCATATTTCTTTGTAGGAGACAATTCAGTCACATGAACACCCACCTGCACTCTAAATTAGTATAGCACAGACTTGCCACCTTACCAGGTCTTCAAGGACATAGGAAATATTGTTGAGAAATAGAGTCTAAACAGAAGAATTGTGTAAGATGGTTTATTAATGCTCGTGAACTTTGTGCCGCCGTTGGATTTCACTGGGGAAACACAATGAACAACATAATATAATGGAGATAACAAAGACGATTCCCTTTATTTCCTTCACTTATCTCATTACTATACTTTATGAAAGATGGCTTCTAACTTTTCTTCCGGAGCCATTAGCTGCTGCACTCAAGATGAGCAGTGCAGAAAATTTCATGGAAGAACAGACATACAAAACCAAACAGTGCAATATAGGGGTGAAGAGATCAACATTCCTGGGCATCTTTCTGATACCTGTTGCAGACACAGCTTTTTGCTACAGGCTTTAAAAGAAATTTGCTTTTTCCCTAGTGATGGAAGCATGCCTAGCTGCCACTACAGATGAAAGGAAGGAGCTTCAAAACAAAGTTAAGTTCAGCCCCTTCCAACTTGTCCACCGCACTTCGCCTTTGCATTTAATCTTCCACCCAAAAACCTTTCTGAAGAAAATTATATAATGGGTCCCAAAATTATCTAATATCTCCCTCCTGCTTCTTGTTCAGTCTCCTTTCTCTTTTCCATCAGCAAAAATGGCATCCGCTGTAAACAGCTGGGTTTCAGAGATCTGAAATCTTAAATTGATTGCAGGCCCCTCTCCAAGTGTCTCCCTGTTTACAACATTTTTATTACTATTCTTCTCTTGTTTACCAATTTCCCCTCAGAAAATGTCTGCCCTTCAAAAGAGGTTACTGTCTATCAGTGAGGGGAAGCGATGCTTCTGTTAATGCCGATTGAGCAGTGTTGACAGAGCCAAGAGCAGGCTCTACAGTAAAAGGAATTTATAGTCATAGCAAGTGGGTCCTGTAATGGGTTCCCCTTTGGTAATTAATTCTTAAGGTTTCAGAAAAAGACAAGTGATTGAGTGGCTGTCCGAGGGGGAGGGAAAAGACATACTATGTTATTGCGTTCTCCCAAACCATGAGGATGAATAGGCTATGCAAGAAAGCAGAAGAGCCGGCTATTGTTCTGGAGTACCTTGAATTCTGTTGTAAGGCTGAGGGAGACTGCGTGTGAAGCATTTCAAACACTCAAAAATTATATATAATTTATTCCTTATTGTGTATTTTTCCCCAAAAAAAGAGCTTCAAAGCAAGTCCGATACGATGTCGCCTGTAGCCCGCATCTTGTGATTGTTCCCTGTTTGTGGCTGTGCACTTACTAATAAATCAGATATGACATAAATCTAGCATATTCTCTGGGTGCTATTTTCTTTATGGAAATTATAACATGACCATCTGTCAAGTGTATTTGGGGTGAGCTTATTTCTGTACTCCCACCCAATCTATTTCTGATCTTAGCTACTGATCCAGGACTTTGCCCTATATAATGTGCCGTGTGTGTTAGATACACACACACAAAGAGAGTGAGAGAAAGAAAGAACACATATTAAAATCTATTTATATCATTACCACCCCCTTTTGAAGTGAAAACGTAAGCATGAAAAACATTCCACTTAATATACACTTAATTAAATTTAGAGTAGCAGATTGGAACTCTTCATTGGATAACTATTTGCAGCTAAATTTCCATTCATTTCTCCGCTGATTATTCCTGGATGTGGAGAGTAGAGGCTACATAATGACCCCCTTATGATTAGCCAACGGAAAGACACAGAGCTGTATTTTACTATTATCATGGTGTAAATGATGAGAAATCAACCAATATTCCAGTTTGGTTCTCATCAGCGTAAATAGCATTCCATCAGGCTGCAATGGCATTTCAATTAGAACTCATTAAGGCTATTTGTTGCATGGAGCTGTTAAAAATAATGACAGAATGCCAATTCACCCCCAAAGCATTCACTCGCTTTGAGGAAATTTTTACAAGCACCTCATCATAAGCTCTACGTGGAGGGTGAAATTGTCACCAGCTCTATCAGGACTCAGAAAAAAATGGGGGAGGGGGGAGGAAGAGTCTCAAGCCTTATCCCCTGAGCTACTTCTAGAGTTGCTAGTGAACTCTGATAAAACTGAAATGATTTTAGAAGGATTTTGTAAGCCAGGCATTCTTAGACTTATTTCAGGCATTCAGTTCAAACAGCCATATTGATCTGCAAAGGTCCAAGAGGCATTGGGGCCCCACTGCTTGCCTAATAACGTCAGCAAGCTTAGATCCTGCTGTCACTCACCCCTGCCTGTTCACACTACCCTCAGGAAGTGTGATCACAGTGATCATGTCAGGTTCCTCAGCCTTGGTTCTCCAGATGTTGTTGGGCTACAACTCCCATTATACTCAGCCAGCTGGGATTTGTAATCCAACAATTCTCCTGGTGAGGTTTGAGTTGGTCCACCCTTGGAGACTTATGGAATCCTGAATGCTCTGGGGGTGCTTCTAGATCCATCTCTGCCATGAGAAGCCTAGGTGACCTTTTTGGCTAGGAGAACCTTTCACCAGGTTCATCTGGTATGACAGTTGTGGCCATTTGCGGACCAGGATAGCATTACCACTACTGTTGGTGCACTGGTATCCTCCAGACAGAATTACTACAATGTAAAAGAGATGCAGGGGGCACTGTGATCTAAACCATTGAGTCTCTTGGGCTTGCCAATCAGGAAATTGGCGGTTCGAATCCCCACAATGGAGTGAGCTCCCATTGCTCTGTCCCAGCTCCTGCCAACCTAGCAGTTTGAAAGCACACCAGTGCAAGTAAATAGGTGCTGCTGTGATAGCAAGGTAAACAGTGTTTCCGTGCACTCTGGCAATCATCATGGTGTTCCATTGCACCAGAAGCAGTTTAGTCATGTTGGCCGCATGACCCGGAAAGCTGTCTGTGTGGACAAACGCCGACTCCCTCAACCTGAGCAAGATGAGCGCCACAACCCTATAGTCGCCTTTGATTGGACTTAACCATCCAGGGGTCCTTTACCTTTACCTTTTTACCTTTACTATAATGTGCACTATGTGGGTCTGCCCCTAAAATTGTCAATTGTCCTGGAAGGGGCTGCTCAACTGATCACTGGGGCAGATTATCACCATCATGTTATGATACTGCTTTGTCTGCTAATTCACAACTGAAATAAGAGTTTGTTCCCATTACCACATACTCCAGATCCAGGGTGCTCTCACTACTAAATTTTAATCTGCATTCACACATTAGTCACAAGCCACATCAGTCCTGTAGTTACTGGACAAAGACTGCTTTTTGATGCACACACACACCCCGAACCAGCTTCAATCCAATTAGAAAACTGGAAGAGGAATAATGTGGACCAACAGCAGTCACACAGGTGCAGATGAGTGTGCAAGCACATGTCACAATTTAATGAATAGGACTTCCAGGTGGGGGGAAGAAACCAAAAAGGGAATGTGTGTTAGGTGAAAAAGTCTCCAACAGATGTTGTTGATGGTCCTGAATGGGGTAACTGTGCCCCTGAAGGATCAGGTGCGCAGCCTGGGAGTCATTTTGGACTCACAGCTGTCCATGGAGGCACAGGTCAAATCTGTGTCCAGGACAGCTGTTTACCAGCTCCATCTGGTACGTAGGCTGAGACCCTATCTGCCTGCGGACTGTCTCGCCAGAGTGGTGCATGCTCTGGTTATCTCCCGCTTGGACTACTGCAATGCACTCTATGTGGGGCTACCTTTGAAGGTGACTCGGAAACTACAACTAATCCAGAATGCGGCAGCTAGACTGGTGACTGGGGGCGGCCGCCGAGACCATATAACACCAGTCTTGAAAGACCTACATTGGCTCCCAGTACGTTTCCGAGCACAATTCAAAGTGTTGGTGCTGACCTTTAAAGCCCTAAACGGCCTCGGCCCAGTATACCTGAAGAAGCATCTCCACCCCCATCGTTCTGCCTGGACGCTGAGGTCCAGCGCCGAGGGCCTTCTGGCGGTTCCCTCATTGCGAGAAGCAAAGCTACAGGGAACCAGGCAGAGGGCCTTCTCGGTAGTGGCGCCCGCCCTGTGGAACGCCCTTCCAGCAGATGTCAAAGCGATAAACAACTACCTGACATTCAGAAGACATCTTAAGGCAGCCCTGTTCAGGGAAGTTTTTAACGTGTGATTTTACTGTATTTTTGGTTTTATGGAAGCCGCCCAGAGTGGCTGGGGAGGCCCAGCCAGATGGGCAGGGTATAAATAATAAATTATTATTATTATTATTATTATTATTATTATTATTATTATTATTATTATTATTATTATTATTATTATTATTATTGGCATACATGGCTTGAAAAGCAGCAGGGGGAAATAACCTCACTGTGGTTTCAAGCCAGTAATGTGGACAAAATCTAATTTTAAGATGCTTGTCTTGTTGTACAAAGTACAATACAGTGGTACTTCTGGTTGTGAATGGGATCCGTTCTGGAGGCCAGTTCGCAACATGAGCAGAGCGCAACCTGCGTCTGCGTGGTTTGCGATTCGCGATTCACCGCTTCCGCGCATGTGTGTGACATTATTCTGTGCATGCGTGAGTGGCAAAACCTGGAAGTAACCCTTTCCGGTACTTCCAGGTCTCCGTGGAACGTAACCTGAAAACGCTCAACCTGAAGCAAACGTAACATGAGGTATGACTGTACTATTTAGGACCAGGATACATATTATGTGCCTGTTGAAGCGTTTCCTTTCTCAACACACCTTTAATGTGGAGCTGTTGTTTTTTGTTTACCCTAGTGTGTACCTGTCCTGGACTTGCAATTGTTTCAATATATGGTTTTATCATTTTATCACTTCAGGATGTTTTGTGGGAACTGATGAGAGAGCGAGTGAGAGAAATAATAATAAAAAGTCCAGTAGCACCTTAAAGGTAAAGGTAAAGGTACCCCTGACTGTTAGGTCCAGTCGCAGACGACTCTGGGGTTCTGCGCTCATCTCGCTCTATAGGCCGAGGGAGCCAGTGTTTGTCCGCAGACAGCTTCCAGGTCATGTGGCCAGCATGACTAAGCTGCTTCTGGCGAACCAGAGCAGTGCACGGAAACACTGTTTACCTTCCTGCCAGAGCGGTACCTATTTATCTATTTGCACTTTGACGTGCTTTTGAACTGCTTCAGATATCTGAAGAAGTGTGGATGCACACAAAAGTTTATACCCAGAACAAACTTAGTTGGTCTCTAAGGTGCTACTGGACATTTATTTTATTTTATTTTTTATTTCGACTGCGTCACACCAACACGGCTACCTACCTGAATAGGGAGAGAGAGAGAGAGAGAGAGAAAGAAAGAAAGAAAGAAAGAAAGAAGAAAGAAAGAAAGAAAGAAAGAAAGAAAGAAAGAAAGAAAGAAAGAAAGAAAGATGTCAATCGTTGGGGACATTAGATAAAGTAAAACAGCAGTTGCTCATGATGGAAAGAAATGTTTTCTTCTCTTCTTGACTTTCATGTTATTTCACCTAAATAGGATCCAGGCTGGCCCTGCTACACCCAGTAACTTGCAAAAAAGGCCCAGATACTTTTAAAAAAAAAATATGCTTTTTTTGTGCCTTAAGTAGCATTTCAAGCAAAAGTAGCTACTAGGTGAAGCATAATCAGCAGCAACAGTAATGGAAAATCAATGTGCCATAATTAACTTTTGAATGGAATATATTTGAAATGTAAGAATGATTTTACTTCCTAATGGTAATTATTACCAGTGAAAATTAAATGTTTTCAAATGATTACTTTATTAATATTTTAAGTTGTTATCTGGGAGGCAGGTTCAAATGCGACGCCTGCTCTTCTTTCCTCTTGAAAACCTGCAAAGCCATAATCTTTTTTGATTTTCCACAGATACTAATCACTGGCTTGGAATAGAACAATCAGGAAGAGTTCATTAACCATTGCTTTAAAAGGCTATCTTCACGCCCCCTTTTTTGCAGTAGCCTGAATGCTTGGCTTCCTTACAAAGAAAAAAGCAATATATATGAATATTCATTTGAACTCAGTTCAACCAGCCGGAAGGAGGGCAATTCTATCAATGGTAGAGGACATGCCAACAACAATAAATGGTGAAGAGAAAGCATACAGTGGGTGATACTTTATATATTACATTTTTTTCATAGGCTTTCATCCTAGATGTTGAAATTTCAGAGCCATCGCAGAATAACTTTAAGGCGTTTCTGAATATTGTCCATCCTGACCTGGGCTGATGGGAGTTGGAGACTAATGATATCTAGAGGGCCACAGAATCTACACTTCTCTTTTAAGGGAATCTCACAACAAAAGCCATTGCAACTCATTTGCATTTTGTAAACATTCCCTGTAAATTTAAGAATGAAAAGGGCCTGTGAGCAGTGGACTAGTTTACTCAGTAGAAAAACACACAGAGCCTCCTGGATATGTCAACGTCTTCTGGACTGCCAAAGAATATTTGTGGATTTGGGCGTGCATTTACCGTCTAGCACTACATGTTGTTGCAAAACACAAACACATTTTATTTTTGTCCTCTTTTCAACCATATTTTTAGAGGATGGGAAATGTAATCATCTACTTTTTAGCTCACTGGTATGATATAGTAAATCTACCCACAAAATGAAGCAGCACTATAAACACTTTTATGGTTGGCTGAGTTGTCCGAGTCTGGTTGCTAGCAAAGCTGGTGTAAAAAATGAAAAAAAGCAGAGCAACTCAGCTTGATTTAATTTCTTTCCAGCGAGAATCAAAGGAAGATGTTGATCAGTTGGAGACAAAGGGTGAAAAGTGGCCGAATACAGCCACCGGTAATGCTCCCATTGGCTTTAGAAGATAAGGTTTGTCTAGCAGGTGGCAGAAATCTGTAGACAACTATTTTCACTTTTGTGTATCTGGTGTTCTGACACTGCAGGGCATCATAGGACATCAAAATGCTTATATTAGGGAAATGAAGGCTACAAAATGCATACAATTTAAATGTGTGTGTGTGTGTTTCTACCAGGAACTGCAAAAAACAGAGAGGGATAGTACATACCTATGGTTGAAAACAGCACAGAAAAAACACCAATCTATGCATCTCTAGGTCTAAGTTAAAGGTAAAAGGTAAAGGGACCCCTGACCATTAGGTCCAGTCGTGACCGACTCTGGGGTTGTGGTGCTCATCTCGCTTTATTGGCCAAGGGAGCCAGTGTACAGCTTCCGGGTCATGTGGCCAGCATGACTAAGCCGCTTCTGGTGAACCAGAGCAGCGCACGGAAACACCGTTTACCTTCCCGCTGGAGCGGTACCTATTTATCCACTTGTACTTTGACGTGCTTTTGAACTACTAGGTTGGCAGGAGCAGGGATTGAGCAACGGGAGCTCACCCCGTTGCAGGGATTCGAACCACCGACCTTCTGATCGGCAAGTCTTAGGCTCTGTGGTTTAACCCACAGCGCCACCCTTGTCCCTTTTAGGTCTAAGTTACTCATTGATAAATTATTATTTGTATTTGCCTTATAGTAGTATCCATCCTACCTCATTCTAAATATCTGGATAGGTTAC
This sequence comes from Podarcis bocagei, assembly GCF_964188305.1. Lineage (NCBI taxonomy): Eukaryota > Metazoa > Chordata > Lepidosauria > Squamata > Lacertidae > Podarcis > Podarcis bocagei. The sequence continues at coordinate 82,710,828 of NC_138128.1, read as the reverse complement.
AAAAATCAGAAATAGCCAACTTCACTATTTTTGGAGGCCGCTATGTTTTCTAGATACTCCTGAGGTCTCGTAAATGCCAGCGTTTATCTATTAAAAAACTGGCATCATCTTTCAGCAGAAGTACATACACTATGATAGTACAAACTCACTGCCCTGATGTGAAAGCAAGGCTGAGGAATGTAAGCGCACATCTCGAACAATTTCCACATGAGGCAAATTGGCCCACACTGCTTTGCCTTTCCAGAATGCATATGAGACAGAATTTCAGCATTGTTGATAGGAAATGCAATGCTTGCTGTCTTTACAAGTGAAACAAAATACTTACCATGCCTTGATTAGAATGTATGGCCAGGTGAAAGTAGCTGCAGAGGCCAGGTCTGGTCTGTGGGCTGCTCACCAGCCATCTCTGATCTGAATAAAAATAAAATGTCTTCACTCCGTAAAAGAGCTGCATGCCTTTGTTAGGTTATATCAGATTTAACTAGACACTGCTGATCAGTGAGTAGCATAATCTACCTCTCCAGGGGCTTTTGGCAGCATGAATCACATGCCACAGGGTGAACACTTTAAATGGCACATTCTTTAAGATTCCCAAAGTCTGAAGTATGCAGTCAAGCTTCCTGCGATACAAGCCTCAAAATGACATGCAAATTACAGGCCTGCTCTGGAGATTGGTGTTGTGGAAATGGTAATATGAGGATCCATATTTATTATACCTCAACGACTTCTTTCATTTTACAAGAGATATATTTTGTAAGTGCCCAGCCTGCCAGTCTCAACTGGGACCTGAATGACAAGCCATATTCTTTCTGGCGGGAGAATCGCTAGCAAATAACAACACCTGTACAAGCCAACCTGGTGTGGAGCTCACTGTGGCACTGAAATTGTTCTGAAATTAACCTGGTGGTATCATGTCGGAACCTGTCTCAGCCTCTCCATCCTGGCCTGAATACTTGAGGACAATGGAAAATGGAGAAGCAGCTGTGCCCATTGTCTAAAATGTGTGTGAGAAAAGCACAGGCCAGCTTGGAGGCAGGAGACAGAGCCAGTTTCCTCAGGGGCATTGCCAGCCCCTCCCCTGAATTCCCTTTGCTTTTCGTTGTAGCTTTCATTATGGACTTTTCTCATGCTATGTTTGGGGCATGGGAGATACTGTAGGCTTCAGCACTGTGCCTTCCCATGCAAAGCCTCCTCTTCTCACCCTCAGTCATGCTCCTCTTTCCTCCTGATTGTGAATGCATATAGGCAAATGTGGTGTGAGTAATATGGCACCTGCATCTAGTCCAACTGCCACACTGAGCTCTCAGAGCAGTGATAAGGAACTTGTAGTGACTTTCCATATATTGGTCAGGAATGAGCCAGCTCCCAGGGAAGGGTTGCAGCCAACTGAAGAAAGCAGTCAGGAACAGAGAGTGCTAACTGCCATGCAGGATGAGCATTGGCTAGTGCCAACTCCCCTGCCCCTTGGAATGCCGGTAGATAAGGGAATGGCTGAGAGCAGGCTTCAAAGCTTGCTGGAAGCATGAACAGGTGTGAAAGAGTTAAGAGACAGCCTCTCAGAGAATGGGAAAGAGTCGGGAGCTGACCCACTCAGTCCGAGGTCTTGGCGAATGGGAGGGCTGCAAGACAGGAAGCAAAACAAAAGATGTATGAAGCAAAAGTTCAGTTGCTTCTGGTCTCGCTGGAAGCAGTCTTCAGATGGGTCATCTTGATTGATGATGGCGGAGGCTTGTTTTGTTTTGACAATAAAGCATCCTTTTTAATTAACTATGCTCACTATGTTATCAAGCCGGGAACTGGACTCCTGACAATATTGTTGGACTTCAGTCCAGATATTGTTGTACTCCAGTTCAGTTGGTGGTTTGGATTCGTGCCTGGGCCCTCAAGTTACTACCTCAGTAGATCACTTCATTCTGCATAATGTGCAGAAAAGCTCTCAGTCACTTTATACATCCTAAAGGAGTGAGAGGAGGGGAAATGTCTGGTGCGCTCTCTCTCTCTCTCTCTCTCTCTCTCTCTCTCGCTCTCGCTCTCTCTCCCTCCCCCCCCCCAGCGCTATGCTTAAGGGACTTGCACAAAGAGTGGAGGTAGATATGCCTATTCTCAACAGAGACCTGGGCATTCTCTCAGTGCAGGAAGGAACATGTGTCTCCCCATTCTTCGGCTAAGATTCAAAAGTGCAAGGACAGAATGCATGAATTGCTCATGTTACCTTACTGACTACTTCTCCAGAATGTTTGAATAGGCTCTAAACCTCCCCATGGATGCACGGCTTGATCTTTATTTAACAAATACTCTTTGAAAAATGGTACAAAATGAGGCCGTGTTCCAGAGCTTGAATGCATTCTCTTCGTTCCCACCGATCATGCTATGAAGTTCCCACCATCTGCTGTCTCCAGACTGATCTTTTGACGTATAAATAATTTGGAGATGTCTTGTATTAATGTGAATAATCTGTCAGGGTAATGGTACCTCTTACATGTTCACAAGTTTGTGGGGAAAGACAAAAGTGGTTAAGTGCTGCCCGGCACTTTCTGTGCTGGTTCAGCGTCATTTGATTGCAACCTGCAGGAATTTCACCTCTTATTGCAGGCTCTGGAGATGTGCTCCATTTCTCCTTCGTACCAAATGTCTTATGCAGGTTCATTAAAAATCCCTCATGGGCTTCATTCTTTGCATGCTTTCTTGTTTCTAGCATGGGAACAATAAAATATCATGGAGCATTGTGTTAAAAGTGGACAATAGTGCTAATAATAGTAATCCAGAGCAGCTACACACAAGCCGTCTCTCTCCAGCAATTCTGGACTCCCATCAGCTGTGGACAGCACAGCCAATGGTGAATGATGATGGGAATTATAGGCCAAAATATTGGGAGGGCACCAGGTTGGAGAAGGTTTGGAGGAGGAATCCCAACGTGACAAATTTGTCTATCCCTAATTTTGTGTGTGTGTTAAACTAGAGCTCCTAGGAGCAATGTCTAATGCCTCACAACTCCACGACTTAAGCACTCTTTCTTCAAAAGTGGCAGACTGAGTGAGCTCTTTGCTTCATGAGCAGGGGCACCAGCTCCTGGGAGCCAAGTTGTTTTGGGACCCCTCAATATCTTTTAAGAGGGGGCCCCCAATGTCAGTACCAGATGACCAGATGGGCAGAGTAGGCACCAGACTATGGGCCCCATGCCTTTTAGGGGCCCCGCAACAACAGATCAAAAAAATATTGATTTGATCTTGAAAGAAAATTGCAATCAAGCTTTCTTAGTTCAATGTTATCCCAATAGAGTGTGCACATGAGAGGGCCCCCGAGATTTCGACTGCCTACGGATCTCCACTGGGTTTAATCTGGCACTGCCCAATGTTGAGGGGGTGGAGGAGGCTGAGTGTGGAGCTCCAGTTCCCCAACCCCCATAACCCTTGCAAGTCGATGCCTCTGCACATTAGCCCCACACAGCCAGCCCTTCTGGCACTGTCACCTGTCTAAGGATTTTGTCAGCTGACCTAAAGGGCCAATCCCTGTTCACCCAGCTTTATTGTGCTAGTTGCAAGCTTCTCAGTAACCTCTAGCCAGCTGCTATTAGAAAATGGGAATGTTGTATGATAGACCTTTGGTCTTAACCTAGCAATAATTCTTCAAATGTTTATTGTTCTTGGTATAGCAGATCTAATCAAGTCTGTTCTGTACAATCAAGGTAAAGGGAAAGGGAACCCTGACCGTTAAGTCTAGTTGCAAATGACTCTGGGGTTGTGGTGCTCATCTTGCTTTACTGGCCAAGAGAGCTGGCGTTTGTCTGCAGACAGTTTTTCTGGGTCATGTGGCCAGCATGACTAAGCCGCTTCTGGCGAAACCAGAGCAGCACACAAAAATGCCAGTTACCTTCCCGCCAGGAAGGTATTTATCTACTTGCACTTTGACGTGCTTTCAAACTGCTAGGTGGGCAGGAGCAGGGACCAAGCATCGTGAACTCACCCCTTCGCAGGGATTCGAACCGCCGACCTTCTGATTTAGACCACAACGCCACCCACACCCCATGCTATGTGTACCCACATATATAAAATATTTGCTACTCCCTATAATATGTGCAGAGTTAAAAGGCATGCTGAAAGGAGAAACAGAAACATTGGTTCGGACACAAAATGATGAAGCAATGGTAGCAAATCCATTTGAACGACCCAAGAGGGCTGGTTAAAATAAAATAACAAGAAAGCTCATAGCTCCTTGATATGTGCTTTTAAAAAACCCTTGCTGTGCCCACTTAAAAACTCCTTGCCAGGCTTGAGATACAATTTAAAAATATTAGCGTATTTCAGCAAACTCTCCCTTTAACTTTCACAAACTTTTCTGGCCTCATTCTCCCAATGCTACTAATTACAGATATATTTATGTATCAACAGAAAACTTTTCCCTTCGTGAGACTGGAGCTGATTCACTCTCGGATGGCGTCAACGATCCTAAGCTTGAGCAATGGCATTTGCCTTTTGCAGCAGAAGTAACAGAATTATCTTCAAGGCAAAATTACTCATTGGTCAAAATCCCGTTTTTGTTTCCATTATGGGCAAAATCTCAGATTCTCAGTGCTATGGCAACATCTTCCACCAGACATAAAAGACTACAAGGACAAGCTTTGTTGTTCTTTAATGGGTCTTAAAATTCACAGGCCAGGATTCAAAAGGCCACACATAGTTTTTGACGTGCTCATAGGGACTTTTCAGCTGGGTCTCCCTGAAAGCAAAATCTGCTTAATGTAGTGCCGCTTTTGCCTTTTGCTCCTGCCCACCTAGCAGTTCGAAAGCACTCTTAAGTGCAAGTAGATAAATAGGTACCGCTTTATAGCGGGAAGGTAAACGGCGTTTCCGTGTGCTGCGCTGGTGCTGGCTTGCCAGCTGCAGCTTCGTCACACTGGCCATGTGACCCGGAAGTGTCCTCGGACGGCGCCGGCTCACGGCCTCTAGAGCGAGATGAGCACGCAACCCTAGAGTCAGACACGACTGGCCCGTACGGGCAGGGGTACCTTTACCTTTATTCCTTACTCAGAGGCCAGAAGAGACCTCTAGCCACACCAGTTTTTTCCAGTGGCAATTTTCTTTCTTAAACTAGATGTCTTGAGACATAAGACGTACCCCCATAATGGAGGTACCACTGAGACGCTTGGTCTTGCCAATCAGAAGGTTGGTGGTTTGAATCTGTGCGACAGAGTGAGCTCCCATTGCTCTGTCCCAGCTTCTGCGAACTTAGCAGTTCGAAAGTACACCAGTGCAAGTAGATAAATAGGTACCACTGTGGCAGGAAGGTAAACAGTGTTTCCATGTGCTCTGGCTTCTGTCACAGTGTTCTGTTGCACCAGAAGCAGTTGAGTCATGCTGGCCACATGACCTGGAAAGCTGTCTGTGGACAAACTGTATCCGGCCTGAAGCAAGATGAGCGCTGCACCCTATAGTCACCTTTGACTGGACTTAACCGTCCAGGGATCCTTTACCTTTACCTTTAATGGGGCTATAAAAGCTTGTACTGCCTGCAGTTGTCCTAAAGAGCTCACTTTTATTTATTCCCCTCTGAAACTTGGCATAAAATGACACAATGCAATTAACAAGAATAAATCTGTGTAGGTTCCTCCTCCCTTTCTTTTAAAAAAACTCCACCAAGGTCAGTTTTTATTGCCACTGTCACTTATATTTGCTCTAGTATCTGTTAGCATTCTGTCTTCAGTGATTTGGTAGCATAAAAAGGCAGGTATGTTTGTGTCCTTCTATAAAATAGAAGACATTGGTATTATCAGACTGTCTCAGCAATGCAGCCTAATGGAATAATAACTTGCAAGTTTCATCAGTCACGTTCTGAGGACTCTAAATAAATGCAGAGGAAAAATCCATCTTCTTGTTGGTTGAGAGAACAGACTATGAATGTGGCCTGGCACCAAAGTGCTATCCTTCTGCACATGCTCGTATCGCTGATGATTACTGCCTAGAGGAACAAGAGAGTATGTGAGAGGTAGGACTATATACACTGAACTTCTCTCAGTTCAGACAGTTTAATGTGGAAAGCAAATCTCCATATTCACTCTCTACTAATAGTGACATGTGACCAGAAGTGCAGATAATCAGCTACAAATTCACTCAGATGATCAAACATGGGATCAAACATCAGCAATAAGCTGTAAGTGCAGAAAGGCCATCACATCAGCATCACATAAATGTAGGGTGGAGGTAAAAGGGCCCCTCCAAAATTATCCACTCTATCTGTGGGTGGCAAAATGGGGAATAGTCGGCAGAAAAATATTCTTGTGGGGGCAGGTGGACTTTGCCAACCATTTTCCTTCAGAAAAGTCTTCCATGAAACTTTTGACTTATTGTTATTGACCTGTTGATGTATTATTCCCTCTTTAGGGAGGTTTTTAATATTTAATGCTGTATTCTTTTTAACACTCGGTTGGGAGCTGCCCAGAGTGGCTGGGGAAACTCAGCCAGATGGACGGGGTATTATTATTAATAATAATAATAATAATAATAATAATAATAATAATAATAATAATAATAGTAGTAGTAGTAGTAGTAGTAGTAGTAGTTCATACCAGTGGGCAAAGGAAGCAAATGGGCTAAGAGAGGGGTACTGGAAGGAGTAGGGGCCAAGTCCCTGAGATTCTGAGGGGAAAGATTGAATCACACCCTTTTGTGATAATGTCTTTTGATAATGACATAATTAAAGAAACACATTCACCTGTCATTAGGCAGAGTGAGGCAACTACCGCAAGCGGTTAATTTGGGGTGTCATGAGAGGGAGGCAAATTATTAGTTATTTAATGTGTTTGTATTAATACTTTTGGAGAGTATTTTAGAATACTTTGGTCTTCACCAAGTGCCCAATACCTTATTTGTTTCCCTGTGCTAACTTCCACTGAAGCTTCCATGTGCTCATGATGTACAATGGCTGTCTGAAATGTACACACCTCAGCTTAACTGTGGCTTCTGTTTTCAAATGGGATAGAAGCTGGTTTGAGGGAAATCAAATGAAACAAGTGCATTTCTCAAGAAGCTACAGATAGATTGTGGCTACGTGTACATGGCTTCCAACACCAGCGGTGGGAATATGTTGGAGCGGGAATAAGTGGTTAAGTTTCGTCTTATATCCTCCAGATTTAAGGGATGAGGAAACATCTTCTTTTCCCCACCTGAAAGACTCCCTGGTATGTTTTGCTTTATAGTAGCTGAAACCTTCCCACATTAGAGCCTCATTTATTTTGACAAAGCCAAATCATGCATGGAGCTCATTCACCACAGAGCTAATTTCTCATGTCATCTACTATGTGAAGTGGAGAGAATATAGGGTTGGATTGTTGCTATTGACTTGCCGAGTGTATGCAATGAGTAGCGTCTCCTTCCTGCAGAACAAAACAAGAATGCAGATTTCTACCCTTCATCGTGCAGGAAATCAGGAAGCACAAAAACAGCCTATGCTGGATTGGGCTACCTGTCTATTGAGCCCAGCACTTAGTCTGTGGCTAAACAGATGCCCCTGGGAATCTCACAAAATTGTACATGAAGGTGCATGTTGCTTCCTACCTTCTCAGTAGCTGGTAACCAGAGGTAAGCATTTAGAGACCATCTCAAGATGGAGGTTCCACTTAGCCATTATAGCTAATGGCCATTGTGAGGCCTATAGTACATGAATTTGTCTAGCCCTGTTTGGATTGTGTGTTTAAATAATAATAAGTATTATAATTATAATCCATTAAAGGTACCTGCCATTATCATCTCTTTCATATGTTAAGTATGAACTGTGTGAATTAGCCTTTTCTTCTAACAGAAGAGCTGACTGCCAGTCAGTTTTATTGAAATGACCTCCAGGATTACGGAAGAGAAGAATTTATTGCTGTTCTCTTTTTCTACACTGCTCATGATTTTATAGGCTTCTGCCATCCCTCCTTCTTTGTCAAGTCATCCACCCCCAAAGTGAAAAAAGCCCCAAGCTCAGATTGCTGAGGCATGTTGCTTAGTCATCCCTCTTGGAAAGTACCCAGAAATCGGATGATTAACGTTTCCTTATCTGTAGCACAATGAAACGTTTTGCTTTCCTTCAGTTTATAACAAAATCTCTGAAGCTGCCTGTATAAAAATATTTTCATAGTTCTCTCTGGTTTGTTGTATCCAGTCGGTGGCTTTGCCTGAGTGGGTAGAGCTTACACACACACAAAATGGGGCACATCCAGTCCTCCCACCAACTGCAGCCCTGCATGCAGTGGAGGCTGATGAGATGAGGGAGGATGGCATTGTGTATCTGGCTTCCCAGTGCAGAAGTTGCTGCAGGTAACCACAAGGGAGAGGAGAGAGGCAGTCGGGTGGCTGGGAAGTGCAGCTATAACTGTGGAGCCAAAGTTCCCAAACCTGCACCCACACTGCGCTGACCTTCCTGTTGCCTCCCTCTCTCAGGTACTGGCAGCTACTGCATGTTTGAAAGGCATGTGAGCAACCTTGCTGCACCTCATTGGCTGCTATTACCTCCATGTCACATCATAGGCTGCATTCAGAGCACTTTATTCTGTTTTCCTTATGTTTCCTTACTCGGTAACTTCTGTGTTTTATGTGATATGTCACATGACATAAATGCCATTTCTAAGAATCTAGTGGAGAGTTACCACTCACTTCTGTGTTAATTTGCAACCTTGTTAACTTGGGAAATCATGGGAGTTTTGTGCTGTGACATACCCTCCAACATTTCTCCGATGAAAATAGGGATGTCCTATTCCTTATTATTATTATTATTATTACCCCACCCATCTTACTAGATTGCCCCAGCCACTCTGGGCAGCTTCCAACACATACAAAAACATAATAAAACATTCAACATTTTTAAAAAACTTCCTTATTAAGGGCTGCCTTCAGATGTCTTGTAAAGGTTGTATAGGTTGTTACTTTTCTCCTTGGCTTGGGGTTCATACCCTCCAACATTTCTCCAATGAAAATAGGGATGTCCTAAGGAAAAGCAGGACATTTCTGGATCAAATCAGAAACTGAGATGGCTTCTTTAAATCCAGGACTGTCCCTGGAAAATAGGGATACTTGGAGGGTCTGCTGTAATTTCACATGATAAACAGTCTTTCATATCATCTAATTTTTAGTGAGACATGGTGGTATATCAATTCAAAGGCCACAGTTCCTTAATGCAACAGGTACAGTATTTACAACGTAAATGGAATGTTAGAAATTGGGACGGAAGTAGTAGCATTACAACCCATGTGACTAACTCCAAAATCTGCATTATTTTGATACAGAATTTTGATTTCTCTTGCACACACGCTGCTGTTTCCCTGTAGCTCAGTGGGACACCACTTTTCATGCAGAAAGTTCCAGGCTCAATTCCTAACAGCTCCACTTAAATGGTTTACAGTGTACTTTCCTTACTTATCTGTTCAGAAGTAAATCCCACAGAGTTCAAGAGGGCTTAGTCCCAGGTAAGTGGGCATACGAATGCAGCTTTAAGGTAGCAAGGGCAGGAAAGATCTCTGTCAAAGACCTTAGAAAGCCAACCCTAAGCAGGATAAGCCATTTCCTGTACTGGGGAACTGTACTCGGGTTAAGAACTTAATTCGTTCTGGAGGTCCGTTCTTAACCTGAAACTGTTCTTAACCTGAGGTACTACTTTAGCTAATGGGGTCTCCCACTGCCGCCGCACCGCGGCAGCGTGATTTCTGTTCTCATCCTGAAGCAAAGTTCTTAACCCGAGGTACTATTTCTGGGTTAGTGGAGTCTGTAACCTTAAGCATCTGTAACCTTAAGCATCTGTAACCCAAGGTACCACTGTAAACAAAAAGCTGACATTGTGGGGGACAACAGCAGAGGCAAGGGTAGCAAACAAAGAAAGCTCTAAGTAATGGGAAAGGAGGCCACAAGTTGCAGTTACTGTTACACAAACCTAGTTATTTCAATTGGAGATTAGAGATGAAATCTATCTGCCATCTCCCCACCCCACTTGTAGTTCTGCTCAGCAGACTTTGATGGTAGTATTCACTATAGGCACTAGAGGGACGCGGGTGGCGCTGTGGGTTAAATCACAGAGCCTAGGACTTGCCAATCAGAAGGACGGCGGTTTGAATCCCCGCGACGGGGTGAGCTCCCGTTGCTCCGTCCCTGCTCCTGCCAACCTAGCAGTTCGAAAGCACGTCAAAGTGCAAGTAGATAAAGAGGTACCACTCCGGCGGGAAGGTAAACGGCGTTTCCGTGCGCTGCTCTGGTTCGCAGGAGCGGCTTAGTCATGCTGGCCACATGACCCGGAAGCTTTACGCCGGCTCCCTTGGCCACTAAAGCGAGTTGAGCGCCGCAACCCCAGAGACGGCCACGACTGGACCTAATGATCAGGGGTCCCTTTACCTTTACCTTATTCACTATAGAATATCTCTCTCTCTCTCTCTCTCTCTCTCTCTGTGTGTGTGTGTGTGTGTGTGTGTTCAACAACAGTATTTGGCATCCAATGTTGGCACTAGCTGACATCTCAGAAGACCTGACAGTAACATAGAAGCACAAGACTTGGCAGTATCTGACAGCTGACATGTAGCAGGTCAACATTTGTAGGGTTGCCATATTTCGAAAACTTTTCCCTGGTTGTTGAGCTTTCCCCAAAAAAATCTAAAACGAAGAAGTTGTTTTTGAGTTATTTTTAAGGAAGTTCACCAAAATCTAGACTTTCAAGTTGGGTTAGCAAACGTGTGGCTTTTCCATGACATTTAAGCAATTTCCGCCCGGACACTGCTTTTAACTGCCTTATTCCAGCTAGGTCCAGGAAATGGGATCGTCCTCAGAAGGTGGTCCTTCTTGTGACTGGGCCCATGGACACACTCCTGAATAAGTAGGTTTTGTTTCTAGGTCTAAGTTTCATTTCTCTAAATAGACATCACAGGTCACAGACAATCAGGAAAGGGGTGGGGTGGTTAAGGAATTATTATAAGCATCAGCGCAAGAGTGCCATAGCCTTGATTGGCACTGCTGAAATTTGGCTGATACTGGATCTCCTCAATAAAATTTGTTTGAGTTCTGTTAGGGAAGCAGCCTAAGGATTTGTGTTGAAGACTTTAAAGAAAAGGAGGGGTAAGAAGAAAAAAGGAATAAAAATATCTAAATTGGCCAAAGTTGTGCAAAATAAGCTAATTTTAGCATTCTTGATTAACAGTCCACATAATGGCTGTGTTTTGGCTAGAAAAGAGGACTGCACCTTCTTTGTCATGCTTCCCCTAGCAAATCTCGCCTTTTTGTGATCTTTTATATTCTTAAAAATATGGTGGAATATTTAATATCATTAGAGTTCATTGTACTCCAAGAACACAAGATTTCTTCCTCCAGATCATCTGGGGGGTCTGGAGTCAGTCTCTCTCTCTCTCTCTCTCTCTCTCTCTCTCTCTCTCTCTCTCTCTCTCTCTCTCTCTCTCTCTGTGTGTGTGTGTAGAACTATATTTTAGATTGCCAGAACAGCAAATTCTGATTGACTTGCTTCCTACATGAATGCTGATTTTTTATGAAAAGCATTAACATTTCTTTCTTTCATATCTTTCCTTTCAGGTGCCTTACTGAGATATTCACTTGAGGGGAGAGAATGCCTTTCTCTTTGCATATCTTTAGAGATATCCCCCCCCCCCCCAAATTGATGAGTAGAAGACCAAGGCCTTGAAAACAGAGCATTCATTGGCCGGTCCTGAACAATATTCTACCTGGGGGCAAGCGATACAGCACTAGAACAATTCTCTACCCTTTGGAATAATAGGAGAGGAGGAACAATAGCCTTAGTCCTAAATCTTAGTCCTATTTAAGGTACAAAACTGGAGTAGGAAATTAAGGTGAACACCATGCCTGTATAGCTCAGTTGGTAAGAGTGTGGTGCTGATAATGCAAAGGTTGCAGGTTCAATCCCCGTATGTGACAGCTGCATATTCCTTCACTGCAGAGGGTTGGACTAGATGATCCTAAAGGCCCCTTCCAACTCTACAATTCTATGATTCTAAGCATGCCACATTAACATGAATGGGAAGGGGCACGTCAAACTGGCTGTGATTGGAATGCAAGCTGCATGTGGGTGAACAGGAGGGATTGCTCTTTCCTCTTGCTCCCCCCCCCCCCATGGGGACTTGGAGCGCCTTTTGTTAAAGTTCATAAATCATTTTAAGCAGAAATGCCTGCTCAGAATTAAGTGGTAAAGAGGACTGATATCTTGCATTTTGTTTCAGGCAATGACTGGGAAAGTTTGAGGAACATTAAAAGTTGGTGTTGGAACCAAACATTCCAATAATAGGTTAACTCTGGACAACAACAACAACAACAACAACAACAACAACAACAACAACAATAATAATAATAATAATAATAATAATATTTTCTTTATATCCTGCCCTCCCCAGCCAAAGCCTGGCTCAGAGCGACTAACAACAGTAAAAATAGCACAGTTTACATAAAATCACAATCAATTAATGGAAATACATTCTAAAATCAATTCAGAGTCAAAGTAATGTTGTTGACCCCACATTTATTCCACCCTTTCTTCGAGGAGTTCAGGACAGCATACGAGGTTCTTCTCTCCCCTCACTGTCCTCACAACACCATGAGATTGAGTCAGTTGAAGCACGGGCACAACATGGGGCTGGTTACGGAAATAATATCTCACTTTTATTTCTATTTTTTTGCAGTGGGCTGACCTGATCCAACACTCTTGAGCAGGTTTGAATATCAGAACCAACTCCCTGTCAGATTACACTCTCCTCAGGAGCATGTGCTTCCAGTGTGGAAAAGGTCCGTGCAAAAAATAATAACAATACATATTTTGCATAAAGGATGTGAACAAAATGCATATTTTATGGATGAATGCAGTGTAAGACAGTGGATATTTTACAATATTTTACAAGCTTGAGCATTTTACAATATCCACTGGCACGTGTTTTACATTAGAAGTGCATACAAAATGTGTACAGATTACATGCAGAGTTCCTGTGCATTCTTTTGAACACCCGCAGAAAATGGAATGGTCCTTCGATTGAATGCATATCTGGTGCTTTGGTTGCCAACTTTCAGTTTTCTTTATATTGGACGCTTTAAGTGGGACAACGTAGGGTCCTAGGTCAGGCATAATTTAGTGGATATATGGATATAGCCTGGAAGGTTTGGAGATGTACACACAGAAACATATGCACACACAGAGAGACATGCCACTTGCTATTTTAATCACCTACATATTAGGGTTTGGAAAAAATGTCCCATTATCATCAGATCTGAGAGGAGAGTGGAAAGAGCAGTTATTTTATGCATTGATTACATTTCTATACCGCCCTTCGTCTGAGGATCATGGGGCAGTTTACAATATAAAAACACAAAAATACATATCATAGTAACACAAACAATTTATGGTATTGAAATAGCTATGCTAAAAAGGTAAAGGACCCCTGGATGGTTAAGTCCAGTCAAAGGTAACTATGGGGTTGTGGCACTCATCTCGTTTTCAGGCTGAGGGAGCCGGCGTTTGTCCACAGACAGCTTTCTGGGTCATGTGCCCAGCATGACTATACCACTTCTGGCGCAATGGAGCACCGTGACGGAAACCAGAGTGCACAGAAACGCTGTTTACCTTTCCTCCACAACAGTACCTATTTATCTACTTGCACTTTGACATGCTTTCTAACTGCCAGGTTGGCAGGAGCTGGGACAGAGCGATGGGAGTTCACCCCGCCGCGAGGATTCGAACTGCCAGCCTTCTGATTGGCAAGCCCAAGAGGCTCAGTGGTTTAGATACACTGCTGTGATAGCCCTTGAATGAAGAGCAGCATAGAAGCATTGTGAAGAGCTGTTCGGCAATGGAACAGACTCCTTTGGAAGATGGACTCACCTTCATTGGAGGGATCTGAGCAGAGGTTGGATGGCCATCTGTACTTGAGATTCCTGCAACTGGTTGGACCAGATGACACCCCCCCCCCAAGATTGCTTCCAGTTCTACAATTCTATGATTCTATGGTCATATCGATCATGTGGGCCACCTCCACATTCCTGAGAGTTGTATGATTCTATGAAAAACAATAACCCCTCCCCCTGTAGTCTAAAATGGCATAGATTGTTTAATTAGCCAAAGCCCTGGGGGAAGTGGAATGTTTTTGCCTAGTGCTTATAGCTATATAAAGATGACGCCAGGTGAGCTTCCCTGGGTAGAGCATTCCACAAGTGGGGAGCCACTGCAGAAAAGGCCTGTTCTGGTGGCTGCACACACTGATTTGTCTAGTTTCATTATACAGAGTCAGACCATTGGCCCATCTACCTCATATACCATATTTTTCACTCCATAAGACGCACCTAGTTTTTAGAGCAAGAAAACAAGAAAAGATATATATTCTGAACGAAACAGTGGATGTATGATTTTTGTGGTTCATGCTATGGCCACAGATATGATACATGATTTGATGGTAAGTTTGGGGTAGCGTAGCCGAATGCAAAAATCCTAAGAATCCAAGTGGATCCATGCTTTGTAATCACATTTTTGCTCCATTGTGGCCCCATGAAACAGTGGATGCATGATTTTTTGGGTGCAGGTTGTAGCCATGGACATGCTATGTAATCTGATAGTGAATTTGGGGTGACCCAATGCTAAAATCATGAGGATCCATGTGCTTTTACCTCCCCCTCCCAGACAGCCTCCTTTATCTCTAGAGTCCCTTATCTCCCTCCTGATCTCTTGCCGACCAGCTGCTCAGCGGCTTTGTTTCAACACCCCCTTCCCTCTTGTTTGCCTTAGTGTCTTTTCCTTAGCTGGAGCAGTTTTTAGCTCTTCCTTTTCTTCGAATTTCTCTCCTCATTGCTTTAATCTTCCTGTCTCCGCTCCTTGCAAGTTCACTGTCTTTACCGCCCACCTTCCAGGCAGCCTCCTTTATCGCTAGGGTCCCTTATCCCCCCCTCCCGATCACTTGCTGAACAGCTGCTCAGCGGCTTGTTTCAACACCCCCTTCCCTCTTTGTTTAAAAAAAAATGCACGATCTGCTTTTTGCCCCTGGACAATTCGGCTCCAGGGGCAACACATTCACTCCATAAGACGAACAGACATTTCCCATTACTTTTGAGGAGGAAAAAAGTGTGTCTTATGGAGCGAAAAATACGGTAGCTCTATATTACTGTCTATGCTGACAGACAGTGTCCAGGGTTTAAAAAATGAGTCTCTCCCAGGCCTACCTGGAGATCATGGAGATTGAACTGGGACTTTCTGTAGGCAAAGCAGATGTTGTACTGCTGCTCCATGACTCTTTGCCAAATAAACAAATGCACACTTATTATTTCTGTCTTTCTGCCAATGAACACTCAAGGCAGTATACACTAAAACGGCTATTTAGCCATTTGCAAATATGGGTATGCAGGCAGTGTGCAACAGAGATTTAGTGTGATACCTGCCCTTTTGAAATGGTAATATGAAACATAATTAAGTCCTTTGCAGATAATAATATGTATGCAATGTGTAGCCATAACTGGGAAGGGAACTGTACTGCTACCTTTGTATATTAACTTTTATGTGTGAGGGTCTGAAACATGCAGGGATGGTGTGCTGGGAGGCATAAATGTGGAAATAAACATTAAACCATTCCCACTGTTAAGGACTGGGCTGGAAATACGGGCTGAAAAACCCGCAAGAAGTATCACTGAGCTTGGTTGTAGATAAGGAAGGGAGGAAAAAGAAGATAGGGAGAATCATTTTATGGTATATGCCTCATGGGTGTGATTTGTATGCTAATTAAAAACCAAGTAGATGTTCACGCTTCAGTAAACATGTTTTAAATAACTGAGACAGAAATGAGAAAAAAGAAGAATATTTGTTTGCTAACTGTGGACCATCTAAATCAATTCAACCTAAAGTAGATTCTTCTCATGCATTTTCCTCACTGTCAAGTGATATCGCTGGAACGGATGCACCAGTGCAGGATCAGATTCGAATGGGAGATTCTGTGTGATGTTTACCAAATGAAGAAAACAGCATTTGCATTTCTTGCACAAGACCTCAATGCGAATTTTTTTCCAGCAATGTAAGCTCTTCATGAGAGGAATCCTCCACCTTAACCACTGGAAAAATATTAGGTACTATTTTTGATATATGTGTTAAATCACAGGTGGGTAACTTTTGGCCCTTCAGATGTTGCAGACTCTCTAATTATCCCTATTTTCCAGTCTTTGATTTACAGAATCTGTCCCAGTTTCTGATTTGATCCCTGAATGTCCTGCTTTTCCCTAGGATGCCTCTATTTTCATTGGAGAAATGTTGGAAAGTATAGTTACATGCCCTCCAACATTTCTCCGATAAAAATAGGAACTTTCTATTACACCATCACCACCATCATTTTATTATCTATACCCTGCCCATCTAATTGGGTTGCCCTGGCCACTCTGGGCAGCTTGCAACACATATAAAACCATAATAAAATGCTAAACATTTAGAAACTTCCCCATACAGGACTGCCTTCAGATGTCTTCTACAGGCTGCATAGTTATTTATCTCCTTGGCTCCAGGGTTGCATAACTCCATACCGTCCAACATTTCTCCGATGAAAATAGGGACATCCTATGGAAAAGCATGACATTCCGGGATCAAATCAGAAATCAGGGGGCTTCTGTAAATCCGGGACTGTCCCTGGAAAATAGAGATACTTGGAGGGTCTGGAGTTATGTGACCCTCAAGCCAAGGAGATATGTAACTATACAACCTTGTCTTCTAAAGGCAGCCCTGTATAGGGAAGTTTGTTTTTTTTAAAAAAAAAGTTTAATGTTTAATCATGTTTATATATATATTGGGAGCCACCCAGAGTGGCTAGGGCAACCCAATCATTTTTTAAAAAAATAATTTTTATTAACCGACCAATCAAATCAAATCAAATCACATCACATCACATAAATTCCGAATTACAATGCCGAATTTTAAATTTTGTTGAGGGGACCCATATTTCAAGATCCGAAGGGGGATTCTGATCATCTTCTTGCTACTGCGTTAATGTCCAAATCAGTCCAAACAAAGTTCATAATTCTATCCAGTCTTATCTTGCTGTCTCCACATCTCATCTTGTTCGTATATTTTCTCTTTTTTCTTTATGATCTCTTCTGATAATCTCCTTAAACCGATAAACACCAATAATAATCCTGTGTGAATTTTTTCGTTCATCCAGTACTCAAATCGGGATGGTTTCCATATATCATCGCATTCATAGATAACATTGCTCTTTCCATCATTAATTACAGAACTGTCGTTCTTAAGTCCCTCTGAGGAGTTTCACCCACAATATAAAAACAGCTCTATTTCTCTATTTCTCCTCCCAGACTCCTCCTCCGACAGAACTTCCCAATATGGCGACGGTATTTTTAACTACGTCATTCCAAAGCCCTTATACATTCCATGCTCTTCTTAAAGCATGCTTTGGTTAGAAAGTTTATCTCCACACAGACATAAATCCACAGCTTAAGTCCTTCAAACGACATTTCTCACTTGTGTGTGGGGGGATTCTTGTTTAATCACATAGAGGAAAGAAAGGAAAGTTTTTTCCCCCTCCCCCATCCAGTCCTTTTGCCATACCGAGTCTCGGTGTATCTTCATCTGGTTAATTCTTGTTCCTCCGACTCGTCTTGTTTATCAGAGATCTCTTCTGTTAGCAGTCTTTACTCCCCCTCCTTCCTTGAAATATGTGCATTCGCTTCCTCCTAATTGTTTCTTTTGAAGTTCTTGCAGCTAGTGGCGCGGATCAGAGACAGCGTCCAGGAGCGCCGAGATCCCACAGGAGGGCATTCTGCCTAGTGCCCCCATCCCCACAAATTCAGGGGTGGTATAGAGCACAGCAGGCAAGGGCAGCCCACCCACAATCCTGGGGGGGGGGTAGGGAGGCTGTTTACTCCCATCACAGCCTCCAAATTACCTCGTGTGGGTCGGATAGATGTTATTGTCAGCCATCTTCTGATGCGCCCCTAGTGGCCCCCCCTAGGGCAACCCAATCAGATGGGCAGGGTAGTCTGATTCTGATTCTGATTCTGATTCAATAGGACGTCCCTGTTTTCAAAAGAGAAACGCTGAAGAGTATGGATGTTGGTAGTCTACTACAGCTTACATCATCCCTGACCATCAACCCTGTTGACTGGGGCTGATGGGATTCTGGAGCTCAGAAACATCTGGCCACATTTTAGTCCCCACTGCATTACATAATAAATAGGTCTAAGTCAATCCATGTTCATTTGGTGTTTGTTTCCGTAAGGGGCAGGGTGGGGACTGTCTCCTGGTTTAGACAGTTTTTGTAAACTGTTTTGATGCCCTGCAAACTTTTCCTCTTATTACTAGTGCTGTGCCGGAATCTGCCCTCCAATTTCTTGAACGTTTTCTTCCCCCATCAAAGAGACTTCAATCTTCCTGCCTCTTTCTCAAGGCACTTTAGAATTTCTTCAGAATTTAGGTGGGTGTGGGTTTGCGCTTATTTTTTTCATTGTGAAGAGTGTCCTTGAGTGGCCTGCGTTTTTGTATCCATTAAGGCTTTCTCCAACACTGCAGGCTCCCCAGATTGCAGTTTCTGAACTGAAAAAGCCCCATGGGGGGAGCATCCTCATGAGGTCTTTGCTTGTTTGAACTCGGAGAAGCAAAGCCAGGGAGGCTGGCTACCAAGCATGTGAGATAGGTCTGAACACTGATTTTGGCTTTCATGAGAAGTCCAGACCACCACAGAGATGATTTGTTGAATGAAATAAATGACTCTCACAAACACTGCGCATGTAAACCCTGCACACCTCTGCGATCTCTGAAATTTCCTTTCCTTTTTTATAATTTTTGAATACCATTTCTTTTTTACATAAATTGGTGGAAGAAGAATGCTGGGGGGTGGGAAGCACAGGAGAAATTTTCAGCACAACACTGCTTATTACTTTGCTTTCACAACCCTCAGTCTTGTTTTCCACAGACTAATATTTAATCTTATTGGCTGTTGGCACTCTCTCGCTCTTGCTCTGAGAAAAGGGGCACTGGGACATGGAATTAGTGGGGTCATATTAGAGTAAGAGGAGAAAGCCACAAATTGCCCTCTGGGTTAAAATGGTGTAACATGCCAACATTTCAGTATTCTCATTTTTTCTATCCAGTGGTACCTCGGTTTTCGAATGCCTCTGTAGTTGAACAAAGCTTTCGTTTTGAGTTTTCAGTATTGAGGCTTCTGTTTTGAGGCTTCTATTTCCAGTTTTTGGTTTTGGAACTCAAACTGACTTCGGAAGGGATTACGTTCAAAAACTGAGGTACTACTATACAGTGGTACCTCAGGTTACAGATGCTTCAGGTTACAGATTCCACTAACCCAGAAATAGTACCTCGGGTTAAGAACTTTGCTTCAGGATGAGAACAGAAATTGCGCAGCGGCGGCAGCGGGAGGCCCCATTAGCTAAAGTGGTGCTTCAGGTTAAGAACAGTTTCAAGTTAAGAACGGACCTCCAGAATGAATTAAGTTCTCAACCTGAGGTACCACTGTATCTGCTTACACACACACACACAGGTTCTTTTTAAAAGTTCCCCCAGATACATAGGAACATGTGGCTGGTAAGGGGCAGTGTCAGACCCCAACCGTAAAGTTACCATCCCATTAAAAACAACATTATTATTATTATTTATTGAATTTATATACTGCCCTATACCTGAAGGTCTCAGGGCAGTTCACAGAAAAGACTAACATATAAACCACAAAATATATAATCAGAATGAAAACAACAACCCAATAACACCCCCCCCCCCAAAAAAAGAGCCACCCAAGGCCTGGTTAGAAAGGAACAATTTTGCCTGGCACCTAAAGGTGTATAATGAAGGTGTCTGGCAAACTTCCCTGGGGAGAGCATTCCGCAGATGGGGAGTCACTGCAGAGAAGGCCCCGTTCTCGTGTTGCCACCCTCTGCAGCTCTCTGTTTTCAAAAGAGAAATGTTGAAGGGTATGGGTGTTGCTAGTCTACGACTCACAGCATCCGTGACCATCATCCCTGTTGATGAACTGCAACAGAACAGAAACAGTGCTGCATGCAACAGCTGCAGGAATGGGAAAGGATGCCTTCTTGCATAACTAGTTACAACCCATTTTTTTTATTATTTGGAATTCTAATATTCTATAGTCCAATATGGAAATTAATAAATGTCATCTTGAAGGATCAGATATGTATGACATCTGGTGGGATTTTATTTCCTATGCTTCAGACTTAGGTGGAATCTAGACACATATAAAAACCATGTTGAAAATGCTTTTTTAAAAAGACGTTTAAAGAAATATCTTGAATTTTCCATAAGGCTCACCATTGCAATCTGGTGTCACATATTTTGCACTTTAAATGTTTTATTTGCAGCCGTATAGCTGAGTCCTTGGATTCTCAACAATCACTATCCATGCTAGCTTGTGAAGTCTTGATTTATATTCCTGTGTGTCACCATTTCTTTTTCTTATTATTTATTGTTTGTTTGCCTCATAGATGGGTATAATATCCTACTACTGCAAATTTTGGGTTGCTAATAATATTAATAAAGGGGTTGTTTTTTTAAGGACTGTTCTCGTCGTTGGTACTTGTGTGGGAGGAGAGATAATTGCGTTGATTTCAAATATACCATTTTGCTTTGAGAAGAAACGACCCGTAATGATGTGGTTGATAGGAACAATGTGGGTGAAATCCAGGTGCAAAGCAACTGGGAGCTTTGATCGGTATTAAAGAGCTAAAATCTAAACAGAGCTTTTTTGTTATTGTTGACAGTTGGAGAACAAGAACCAGCAATTCTCAACCTTTACACAATATGCTGCATCGCTTATGCCTATTACTGCACCTTCATTGTGTGCACACCGTTAAACAACAAGTTATTTCCAAGTAAATGTACATGGGATTATAAAGTACAATCCTAACTGTTCTTATTTGCAAGCAAGGCCTTTGAAAACCATTGCAGCTTATTTATTAGTAAATACAGGTAGTATAGGGTTGCAAATCCCACTTTCTCCCTCAGTGGGACATAAACATCCTGGGGCAGTAATTCTAAGCACATTTTTGGGAGGTAAATCCCACAGAGAAAATGGGATTTACTTCTGAATAAATATGCATGGGTTAGTGTTCTTCATCTTTTTCCTGGGAGTGGAAGAAAGATGAATGGGTGAATGACCAGTTGATATAGGAGCAAAAAGTCCAGTCTGCACTCTTGAGGACAACTTTGCAAGAGAAGAAACTTTGCTATTCAACAAGTGAATAACCTGCTAGCATCCCTTCAGAAGTCCAGTTTGAATTAGGATACTCTGTGCAAACTTGATAAATGCTACATGAATTCAAAATGGACTTTAAAACAGTTTTTCCATTGTAATACCTATGGTCTATGTGAGGCACCCCCAAACTCAGCCTCCAGATGTTTTGGGTCTACAACTCCCATCATCCCTGGCTAACAGGACCAGTGGTCAGGGATGATGGGAATTGTAGTCCCAAAACATCTGGAGGCTGAGTTTGGGGATGCCTGGTCTATGTTCACTGTTTGTGTTATGTTTTGTTATTTGAGATATCACAGCTCTAAAAGTTTTGATTCCTGCAGTTGGCTGTTTTTGCTGTGAGGATTGTGGGCTCTATTCTCAATATGCATAGGATCATGCTGCAGCAGCCATTGGCAACAATTCTTTTTTTTAAAATGATATTTATTAAAGTTTCCAAAAAAAGATTACATAAATAAAAAGAGAAAGAAGAAAAAAGAAAAAAAAATACAAAATACAGAAAAAAGATAGAAAACACTTAAAAAACACATCGATCTTTCCATGTCTTACATTTCATTTCCTTACTTCCCTGACCTCCTCACACCTCCCTTTTTTGTATTCCAGTTCTGTTAATAAATTCAGCAATTCCTTTCCCTCTTTGTTTTTGTCTTAATCCTTTAACTTAATATATTATAACTTTGGATTTTCACCTATTAACAATCCATTTTTACATACACCTTTATAACATTACTGCTAAAACCACTTAACTTCATTCTTACATCATTCTAACATTCATTAATTTTGCAGTATTTCTGTAGATAGTCTTTAAACTTCTTCCAATCTTCTTCCACCGACTCTTCTCCCTGGTCTCGGATTCTGCCGGTCATTTCCGCCAATTCCATATAGTCCATCACCTTCATCTGCCATTCTTCCAGAGTGGGTAAATCTTGTGTCTTCCAATACTTTGCAATAAGTATCTTTGCTGCTTTTGTGGCATACATAAAGAAAGTTCTGTCCTTCTTTGGCACCAATTGGCCGGCCATGCCCAGGAGAAAGGCCTCTGGTTTCTTCGGGAAGGTATATTTATATACCTTTTTCATTTTGTTATAGATCATCTCCCAGAAAGCCTTAATCCTTGGGCATATCCACCAAAGGTGAAAGAATGTACCTTCAGTTTCTTTACATTTCCAACGTTTATTATCGGGCAAATGATAGATTTTTGCAATCTTGACTGGTGTCATGTACCACCTGTATATCATTTTCATAATTTTCTCTCTTAAGGCATTACATGCCGTAAACTTCATACCTGTGGTCCATAACTGTTCCCAGTCAGCCATCATTATGTTATGTCCAACATCTTGTGCCCATTTAATCATAGCAGATTTCACCGTTTCATCATTGGCAACAATTCTTATTAATAATGCTTACACAAGCATTAGTGTTACTTACAACAACAACAACGTAGATCAGTTATTTTTTTATCATATTGCAGATGTGCAGCTAGGAGATTAGGGCTTACCTAAGAACAGTGAGCATTTGGCTGAAGCAAAATGCAAATCAGAAACTTCCTGGTTCACAGCTCAGTCTCTTTCCCACTATATTCCCCCTCTCTTTCTCTTGCACTTGCATTTTCTAAGCAAATAACTCACAGGGGCCATAGGGCTCTTTGTTGTTTTCCTCACAGCACAATAATCCCATACAAGCAGATGGACCGACTCTTGCAATAAATAATGTTGAGGGGAGACTGGAGCAGTTACACAATTGATGTTCCAGTGTCTGCTCCTGCTTGCAAGTTCATTTAAAAAGGACCAGTAAGTTTGTTGGCACCTTTGTTCTCCTGGTGGAATAGAATGCAAGCCCAAAGAAATGATGATTGAAAGTGAAGTTTCAGAATTATAACACACCAGAGAAAAAGGAATAAAAGGGGAAATTATGGCTGCTGGCTGGATTGGTGCCAGCCCTGAAAACCAGCCAATTTTCTGGCATATTTCTGCCTTCTGGTTACAATGCAAATGGCACAAGCTGACCTCAAATTGTTCATGTTTCAACAGCTCTGAAAATCTACTTTAAAATGGGATATCGTACTCTGTAGTGTTATGCGGCATAATGTGTGGTGAAGTGACCAGCTCCGTCATATGGGACATATCACAGCAGGAGTAGTCAGCCAAAGAAGCAGTTTTCCATTAGAGGAAATGTTAGCTTCAAAGCATCTCCTTTTAAATGTGGATTTAAAAATGGAGTGTCTAGTACAGAAAGCTCCGCTATAAAAAGTCACTAAAATTCACATTTGGAATTGGCCTTGGCATGAGCTAAACAGCTCGAGTAGCTTCTGCAAGAGAACTGAACTGAATTGGGAGGGGTGTCAGAGAAAATCCCTAGCTTTAATCTTGATCATGGGTAGGCAAACTAAGACCCAGGGGCCAGATCCAGCCCAATCGCCTTCTAAATCCGGCCTGTGGACAGTCCGGGAATCAGCCTGTTTTTACATGACTAGAATGAGTCCTTTTATTTAAAATGCATCTCTGGGTTATTTGTGGGGCCTGCCTGGTGTTTTTACATGAGTAGAATGTGTGCTTTTATTTCAAATGCATCTCTGGGTTATTTGTGGGGCATAGGAATTCGTTCTTTCTCTCTCTCCAAAATATAGTCCGGCCGCCCACAAGGTCTGAGGGACAGTGGGCCGGCCCCCTGCTGAAAAAGTTTGCTGACCCCTGATCTTCTGATTGTCATAATTTACCCTATGGAGGGTGAGAGTGAGGATGGGGTGGTGATAGAGGTAGAATGCTTATCTTTACTCTTCCCAGCCATATGTTATCTTGGAAGTAGGACACCTGGAGAGGGTTTACTAATATGGCAGTGTATCACAGGTAAAATGACAGCAGGGGGAATAGTTGATTGAATACACCGAAGTTGGTTGGGTACAGCTGGGGTAGTCTAGAGTTTTGCCTGCATAGTGAAATAACAGCCTGAGAAATTTGTAATTCTCAGCAGTCTAGAATGTGTCAGTTTTTATAAAAGCTAATGATTTACATGGGAGTTCAGAAATGAGCAAGTAGCAGCTCCGTGACTAACAATTAAGAGCTGGCTGTCACCACTGTTAGGATTGAGCTCCAGAATTTCCCAGTCTCCTCTCCTTCATAATCTCTAGGACCACTGGAGACCGGTTGGTGGGGACACATTCTTCTTTAATGGTGGTGAGAATGAAACAAGAAGTTAATTGTGCCAATGAGTGAAGTTAGCAAGAAGATTGGAGATCTAGCATCAATGGCATAAGCGTGTCTACAAGCATACAACTACAGCGAAAGCAGTTCTGTCTAGCCCCTTCCAGATCTTTAAGGAGAAATCATTTACTTTTGGGGTAGACTGGAAGGAAAATAGCAATCCCGCACAATCTGTCGTTCATTGGAGATAATAGGGAAGAGGGGAGAAAAGTGATAATCAAAAGAGAACATCCACTTGACAAAGGACAGTCGCACTTTTTTCCCCCTATGTGAAAGGAAAACAATTTCTCCAGCGAGTTGGTACAGAAAAGAACAGGGCACAACAGGGGTGGAAATGCAGGTGGATTATTCCAATTTGAAAAGCATGTCACATTGGCTTCTTGCTACAATGAGGTGCTACTCTCCTTTCTCCAAGCTGTCGAGGCTGGCGTTCTTTTCAAACTGGAAACCCATCCACTGCATATTAGAGGGATCTCTAGAAAAAACATGGAGAGGGAAGAAAGGGCCAAAGGTGAGTGGAAAGGCTTACACTTGTATGATGAATTCTTCTCTTCCTAATTATTTCCAACTTACTTGGACCCCATTTGAATGCTTTCTTTGCAGCTTCTGTGCACTGCAGTTCTGACGATGGGCTGGGTCACATCGCAGCGAGAGCTGTAGATTGCAGGGGAACTTCTTTCCCAGAGGGCTATGTGAAATCTGGTGTATTATTGCCTGCAGATCTTTCTGCCTCATTAAAAAGTGACATGGCTGGATTGGGATGCTAACACACAAAGGCAGATATGTCTTTTCTTTTTTCTTTTTTTGCAAGGGAATGATTTCCCACATGGTTTGTTCACAGCTTTATATGAATGCCCAGCACTTCCCATTTAAAGTGCTGCCCAGCTTGCACTGACTTATTATTGTTCCCCATCTCCATGCTAACAAGCTTGCATGGTGCGTTGTGTATTGCATGGTGCATGGTGCTAGCTTGGTTTTTAGAGATTTGGTGTCTACCTAGACCAAAACACACCAGGTAGCTGAACCAGATAGTACATTTATTCAGTGACCCAAAACATCTGCTGGTGATCAAATAAGCCTGATGACCTCTGAGGGTAATGCACCCTGATAATCCTGACAGTTTTTTCCTAACAAGGAATCATTTTCTAGCTCACACAGAATTTAATAATGCACATACTAGTGAACCTCAAAATGTTCTGTTGGCTCTGCACTGAACTTTCGTTTGAAAGCTAGATTAAAGACTCTTGTCCCATCAGAGCTAATGCTAAACTGGCAGTTCAGGGTTGTATCCAGTGGTGCCCTTTGTGCTGACTGAACCAGCTGAGACTTCCATCAGCAGAAAAGGGCCCCTTCTCTTGAAGGCCCCCACATACCCTCTCATGCTGTTCTGAAAGGCTCACTAATCATATGAGGCAGGTTTGGGGAGCTGCAAGGGGGATGGAAAAAATGGCCTTCTACTATTGTTTCACTGGTAGAAGTCCCCACTGGATACAGAAACATCATAAATATGATTGATGCAATTGGATGCAAGCCACAGGTTAAATGGATTTCAGATTAAGGTAAAATATTGTAACTGGTTACTTGATTATATTTTTGTTCTCTTGATTTCTGTAATTCTTTTACATTTATAAATGGAAATTAATAAATATGTAATTATATATACAAAATAAAGTACACATTTTTCCAGAATGCCTTTAGTGCATCCAAGAGGAATGCAGGGAGGGGAATCTGAGTTAGCAGCATCAGGGAAAATATATGAGTGAGAGCTTAACAACAGAAATTCATTTTTTTTCAAAATACAGAAATATTGCTAGGGATATTCAACTTATTTTTCTATTGTTCAGTCAAGTGTTTCTTGCCTCCCCACTGAGCACATCGTGTTCAGTCCTCAATGCAAATAGATTCAGTTCCAATTCATTTCATCCCCATGTTTTACTTATTTGTATCCTGCAGAGCCTTTCTTCCGAAGCCAGATATCAGTTCCCTTTCCTTCATTGCTTTTTAGTTTTTCATTTCTTCATTTGCCCGCTGCAGAGGTGAATGAGACAATCTATCTGTCAATAAGGTAGATTTGAATAAAATGCTATTTATTTGGAATGATAATAGCAAATGCCATTAAAACTTCATTTAAAAAGAACTTGCGTGGGGCGACATTGATTAGTTTTGACCTTTGGAAATGGCCGCACAAGTCATGGCTGATTTTATTATGTAAACAAACCCCAAGTATATCTTTTCTGCATTCATCTTCTTCCTTTTTTTATATATGCTAAGGCTCGTTGCTATCCAGATCCTACGCAGAGTAAACCCAGGGAAACCAATTGATTTACGTTAGTTGTTGTCACTGATTTCAGTGAATCTTCTCTGAGTTGGATACAACCTATAGATTGCTAATCATCCGCTTTAGGGTATATTTTATATGAGGTGTTCTCTTAAGGACTGATCAAAAAGGCTATGCAGAACAACTGTATGAAGAGTCAGCTCATGGTAGTTCAAATCTTATTGGTCCTTTCTGCATTTAGAGGTCACAAAAGTCAGCCTCAGCCATCTATACTGGGCTGGTTGTAGTCTTTAGCTGGTTGAGCAAGAGCATCTCTCCCCTCCACCACACAGATAATATTACATGCCATTCTGGCATCCCATACAGACATTGAATCACCCAACACTTTGACATGGATAGTTATCCCCCTTTTTTAAAGGGCAGGAGTTGGTGAATGGGGTATCAGCATTATCAGATGTCCATTTGGAGTGCCCTCCACCATGGGCAACACCCCCCCATCCTGCTGTAAACAAAGTGGGTAACATTTTGGGCAATGCTTTTAAGGGGGCAGGTAAAAGTATTGAAGTTTTAGAGTTTAAGATTGATGGCCTGCCAATTTCAAGGCATCCAAACAATTTATCCTAACACCCTCCATTGGGACAAATTTCCTTCAATAGTTAATATTTTAAAATAGATCACAAAGTGTTTGTTTGTTTGTTTGTTTGTTTAAAATCTAGAATTTATACACTGCTTGATTGTAAAACAAATCTCAAGGCAGCGTTATCCAATGACTATCCATATTTGCTACACCACCATTGTGCTGTTACTTATGATTATCTTATTGCCATCATTGGAAGCGTCCTGTGACAATCCAGTCTGACTTGTGGCTTAGTCTGGCATCACATATCTCCATGATGTTTGGGGGAATCCTCATCTACATAAACCCACCTGTGTGACCAATCAAGTATCTGCATTCATTTTTATGAAGGGCCTTATCTGCAGTGTCCCCAACATTGTGCAATGATCTGCTGGCTGGTAAAAACATATATGTTCATGTGGGCATCCCTGGGCACTGATCCTTAGTACCAAGTTTACTGAACTCTGGATATTTCAGTTCATGTTTTATTGTTATTTTATTGTACTGTTTTTATTTAGTAAACCTTGTTATATTTCCACAATGAAAGGTGGGACTATAAATAATTCTGAACAAAAGAACGAAACTAGATTGTGGATAGTATGGGTACTTCTTTCGCCATATTTAGTCAATAATTTATTATCCACTTTGTTCCTATGGCCTTCATTGCTCCATCCTAGACAGCAGATCCATCTCAATTTAGGACACTTCTATTTAAATCCAGATTTAGTGTCTTTCTTTTGACAAATGACTAAGGAGTTGGAAGAATGTGGAGAGCTTTCCTACAGAGTTTGGGGATTTCTTATCACCATAAGAGGCTTGGGAAATGTTAGCATAATATGATAAAGTGCTTGGAAAGTTTGTGGTTCCTTTACCCCAACCAGGAGATTGTTTCCCTGTTTTTCATTAGCTTAGATTTTCTGCCTCTCTCTTGTGCCCCAACTCCCTCCCATCAGAAATGGCACCCTCCCTGTGGAATACCCTCCCATCAGATGTCAAGCAGATAAATAACTATACAACTTTTAGAAGACATCTGAAGGCTGCCCTGTATCAGTAAGTTTTTAATGTTTGATGTTTTATTGTGTTTTTATATGTGTTGCAAACCACCCAGAATGGGTGGGGCAACCCAGACAGATGGGTGGGGTATAAATAAAAAAAGTTGTTGTTGCTGTTTACAGCAACACATAATGATTGAGTGCCCCCTGCCCTCCCATTTTGGCTACTAATTGGGCTTGGAAAAACAGAGCTGGAAAATAACCTAGGGAATTCTGAGCCCACTTGTGAGCCACATCAGAGATTGCCATGCCCTCAATGATGTTGTTCAGGGCATAACAGAAATGCAGCCCTCTCTCAGTGAGCTTCCTCATCAAGGAGATGCATAAAGATAAGTGTTGAACAGAATTAGAGTTCAAATGCAAAGATTATGTAGTCAAAGTGCTATACACTGAATGTGTGGATGATACTGCTTGGACTGGGGACTTTTTGATTGACTCCATCAGCTTAACTATCAGGCTTCCAATCAAGAGTCACCAGATAATTTCTGCCCTGCCAGTTTATCATCCCCTGCCTGATACTACTACCACTACTGAGATCCAGTGTGGTGTAGTGGTTAAGAGTGGTTAAGAGCAGTAGATTCGAAATCTGGTGAACTGGGTTTGCTTCCCCGCTCCTCCACATGCAGCTGCTGGGTGACTTTGGGCTAATCACACTTCTCTGAAGTCTCTCAGCCTCACTCACCTCACAGAGTGTTTGTTGTGGGGGAGGAAGGGAAAGGAGATTTTTAGCCACTTTGAGACTCCTTAGGGTAGTAATAAAGCGGGATATCAAATCCAAACTCCTTCCTTCTCCCTGACCCACAATACACAATCCCTCCATCTTCCCAGGTGCTCCTAGGCTTAAGGCCCAGTGCATGCATACCTGAGTTGGCAAGAGATTTGTGCATGGTCTAAAAACATGAGGTGGAATTCAGTGTAGTGCTAAGTGGGGAATGCATGTGGAGAACTTGGTCCACTTGTACAATTGGATTTTTCCATCCTTTTCTCCAAGAAGGCCACTTCCGCCTAAGGTATTGGCGGTTAGGCATTGGTATTGTTCTGTAGATGGAAGAGGGGAGGTAGTGCCATCACCTGCCCCAGATGTGGAAGGGTAGTCCATTAAGGGATTCTGGGGGGCGTGGCCCTGTCTGAAGCCTAAAGAGGTTAGGGCCCAAGGCACTCCTCCTAGCAGTGACCCCTGGGGAGTTCTTAGTTGATGTGCATCAGCAGCACTCCCCCTACTGGTGGTTAACCCTTCCCGGACTTCAAGCAGATGGGCTGGAGTCAGATATAGTCGGTTAGGACCAATGCCTAAGCCAATACCGCTCTTCACCTGTAACCAATAAAGTTGTGGCCTTTTTTTAGCCCATTAACCTTAATATTTGTGTCATGTGTCATTATTTCCACCTGGGGGGGTCGGGAACTCACCACGCAACATGCTACCTTATTCCATGCACACAACAGCTTAGTTGAATCCTGCCCATTGAGTCTGACTTTTCACAAATGTCGAATTACATATTTTTTTTTTTTTTAAAAAAGGCCTCCATGGGATTGAGTAATCATGCAAAGTCCCCAACCTACAAGCGACAGAATCTCTTTAGTGGACTGGGCAGAGGGCACCCATGTTGCTCCACCATCAGGCAAAGTTTATTGGTGATCCATGCATATAGGAACTGAGCTTTGGTGATGGAGCATCATGTGATCATGTGGGTGATGTTTGCACCATTCAGTGATCACTCTAAAGAGTCAAGCAGCCTTGAATCCCTTTCTCAATGAAAAAAAAATAACCCAAAGCTCCCACCTTTTGGATTTCAATAAAAAGTTTCTTTTTTCTTTCCTTTTTGCAAAACTGCCCCCCCCCCGACCCGCCACCCTGCAGCTCAGCACTAATTGGAGGTGACATGAGATATATGCCTTCCTTGGTCCAAATGTCTGGAAAGGAGAGTATCTATTGTGCTTTTATGTTTATGCCTGTCCTAAATAATAAAGAAAAGGGGAGTCTGACAGCCACAACACTATTATCCCAGTGGGAATCCCTTGCAAAGAAGATAGAAGATAAAGCTGTGGTTTTTTTAAAAAAGCAAGGAATAAAAAGGATAAAACAATACAAGTCTGCAAGACTTTTACTGAAAGAATTTTTTTTTCCTTTTTAGTATATTTAATACACTGTGAAGAAAATGCATTCTTGCTGAAGGACATTTCCTAGATCTGAAAATGAGAAATTAAATTGCTCCATGATATTTTGATCATTATCAGGTTGGAGACAGTTGCTAAGGTTTTATACTGAAATATCCATTTCCCACATAATCCCCTCTGTCCTTTCATCTCTTCAAGCAGATCTCTCCTTAGCCTTGTGGCTTCTTCTTTCAGGAAAAAAAGAGGGGAAGAATTTTGCATTTAGAGTTAAGCTTTAATGGAAGATTTCATCTTCTTCAGAGTTTTCAGAGGCTTCTCCTCCACCCCCCACTTACATAACTGTTGGGCATCCTGTTGATGAATCTAGAGAAGAAGCAGAAAGGAGTAGAGGGGTGTGGAATGGTGAAAAAGAGTGACAAATAAAGACAGGGTGAAGAGAAGAGGGCTATTAGAGACTGTTCTGGTTCAGTTTGTATTTTGATGCAGACTAAACTAATTCACATACCCTCAACCACTGCATGCAAGTAATACTAAGTTGGACAGAGGGTGTCCACAAGTAGAGGCCACCGTGGGGACATGGTATATTACAAAACAGCTGCCATGGGTATTTGGCGTAACACAAAATGGCTGCTGTGGGGTTGCAGCATAATCTTCATAAGATGCCACATCTATTTATTTTTTAAAAATATTTTTATTGGATTTTATATTTTCATCATTATCACAAGCATGTATAATACAAAAAACAATATCGAAATCCCCCTCCCACCCATGGCTTCTCCCAACTTCATCTTCTGGTTTGTTTGTTTTTTGGTACATTTATTTCTTCTGCTTATTTTGTTATTCTTAATATTGCATCCTCTTATTGGAATTTTTAATATTCTTATCCTTCTAACCTCTTGTTCATTTCTATTTTAGTTTTCATTGTAAGTGTTTAATCAAACCCTGCTAATGAGTCCATTTCTTTATAATATTTTTGTAAATAACACATAAATGGTTCCCAGTCTTTTTTTTTTTAAGTCTCTATTGTCTTTATCTCTTAATCTCTCGGTTAGTTTCGCCATTTCAGCATACTCCATAATTTTTTGTTGCCGTTCTCCTTGGTTGGTACCTCATCACTTTTCCATCTTTTGGCTAGTAGTATCCTAGCCACAGTTGTGGCGTACATGAAGAGTTTCTTCTTCTCTATAAGATGCCACATCTAAAAGAGCAGAGAAAGAGACGGGACCACAAAATGATGCAAGCACGATGGGGAGAAAGGCACTTAGATCAGGATGTCTGAGTTTTAAGGGAACTGCTATTTATTATTCTACTACTGAAATTGTGCTTGAAGTGGTTTTTGATAAATTGGTGAAATACTTGTTGTTTGGGGGGTGGCATGGAGATGAAGAAGGGCAGCAGGAATTTATTGAGGAGGGAACACTCACCAGCGTCAGGTTTTTATCTGAGCTGGGGAAAAAGAGGGGCTTAGAACATTGCCTCTCCTTTGAGGTGGGTTTTTTAAGACCCCAAAGTTCATGATTTGGCTGA
This sequence comes from Podarcis bocagei, assembly GCF_964188305.1. Taxonomy (NCBI): domain Eukaryota; kingdom Metazoa; phylum Chordata; class Lepidosauria; order Squamata; family Lacertidae; genus Podarcis; species Podarcis bocagei. The sequence continues at coordinate 82,678,823 of NC_138128.1, read as the reverse complement.
CTCTCCCCAGCATTTCTAGGCGTTTCTGGGATAAATTGAGCTAATATAAGGCTGTGTCCTCTTCTGAGAGGTGGTGCAGTTTGGGCCCAATTGAAGAAGTACAGTGGTACCTCAGGTTAAGTACTTAATTCATTCTGGAGGTCCGTTCTTAACCTGAAACTGTTCTTAACCTGAAGTACCACTTTAGCTAATGGGGCCTCCTGCTGCTGCCGTGCTGCCGGAGCACAATTTCTGTTTTCATCCTGAAGCAAAGTTCTTAACCTGAGGTACTATTTCTGGGTTAGCGGAGTGTGTAACCTGAAGCATCTGTAACCTGAAGCGTATGTAACCCGAGGTACCACTGTATATGAATAAGCACCAGCAAAGATAGGGAAGAGGTAGACCTATTCAGGGAGGAGAGGCCACCAAGAACATATTGTCCAACTCCAACCCCTTGGAATTTGAATTGGCTAGTCCACAAGTCCACTAGCTTCCTGTGTTGCTAGAGGCAATTGTGCAAGTTCTACCTCATGTATGACCTGGCCAGTACAATGTATCCTAAATCAAAGGGGAAGATTCCATGGCTTCCCTCAGCCTATTAACTGTTATTAGATTTTTCTTCCTCCTCAGTGTGAATAATTAAATGGCTCAGTCACCAATGCTCATAGGAAGGACTTCTGGACGTACCGATGGCCAGGCTCCGTTCAATTACTTCTAGGGCGAGTTTCCTCACACTTCTACTTTATCATCATCCTTCAAGGAAGATAATGAGCATTTTTTTTTCCACTTTCCCAAAGTATTTAACTTGTCAGCCTAGCATCATTACAACAGTTTTGAGGAGATCAATGGGAGCAAATTAATCTTACTGGTACAGTATAATAAGGTTCAAAGCAATTCTTGCCTTCAGAGGTTTCTCCAAATTATTCTTTTGATGTAATCGCTATTTAGGCCAGTGGCTTGAAGGGACTGATAAGGGAAAATGGTGGATTGCTCTCCCCATGGTTTGTGCTAAACATTCCTAAATAGAAACAGCTCACTAGGTCAACAAGCATATTTTATAGCTCGGATTATACACTGATACCTTTCGTTAAATAAAAAGCACATTAAATATGACTAGTAAGAGCTAGCGCGTGCACACACACACACACACACACACACACACACACACACACACACAATAAGAAAGTTTTCTTTCAGAATACTGCTCTTATGAGCCAAATTATTCCATGTTTCTGCCACAACATAAACCATGTACAGTTAACATATGGAAATCACAAGAGGCTCTTCCAGATATACTACATATTGTGCATTATTCCTGATTTATTTGCGGGGAGATTAGATGATGCTGACAGCTTAGTGAGCATTCATTCTGATTTGTTTGTAGGGAGGTTAGATGATATAGCCTCAATGCAAGTGTTATGCCATACTTTCCAGTGCATCCCCCCTTTCTTTAACACAATAAATCTGAACTTTGGGGGAAGACCGTTTCTTCCACAAAAACCTCCCATTCTTTAGTGGATTGCACCCTGAATTTATGGGTGTGTGGTTGAAACCCACCCCCAAATAGTGGACAGTCTGGAAGTGCTCGAGATTTGGTGAGAATGGCAACTACCGTAGCTTAGTGTTGTCTCCTTTTTTTATGAGACTAGGGAGAAGGACCCTAAGCAATGGTTGTGTGGCAAGACCCTCAAGCCAACCCCCATTAGCATAAAGAAATTCACACAGACACAGAATTTTTGTTTAAGGTTATTGGGCAATTTTTTTGGCCACAACTTTATTGATTGCAGGAAATGAGAGCAGTATTGGCTTAGGCATTGGCAAAAGACTATCTCTGACTCCTGCCCCTTTTGCAGGAAGTCTGTAAGGGTAAACCACCCAAAGGGATATTGCTTCAGAGGAACCCGCCTGCATCTCCCCTGGTGTTCCCAGAGGCCTGGCATGGCCCTAGCCCCTCAAGCGGACTTTGGACAAGATCCAGGCCCCGGATTCCTTTAATGGAATACCCTTGAAATGGAGGGGCAAGCGATGGCCGACATCCCCTCCTCCACTCAACAATAAGCCAATGCCTAATTGCCAAACCTTACAAAGTTGTGACAATTGCTAAGAGGTAGGCAAAAACCAAGTGGCCCATGCCAATTCGCCAAATGGAAAAATTCCTACCCAGTCCCCGACCCAAGAAGGGCAACCAACCGAAGTCCAAAGCAAGGCCAAAGGACACTTAAGGGGAGGGAGGGCGGGTGTTTGGCAGCGCGAAGCAGGTGCTTGCCACACATCATGCTGCTGCTTTTATACATTCCCCCATGATCACCCATTCAAATTGATTAGGCAATAGCCCTGGGTGATTATGGTGCCACCCTGGCATGAGGGTAATGGCTCCACCCATGCCAGGGTGGGGGGGGACCGGGTTGAGGGCCTGCCCGCAACCAGGACCATCTATTAAGATGATCCCACCTATTAGTCGTGCTACACATATAGACGCAGGGGAAGCGGGTGGCGCTGTGGGTTAAACCACAGAGCCTAGGACTTGCTGATCAGAAGGTCGGCGGTTCGAATCCCCGTGATGGGGTGAGCTCCCGTTGTTCGGTCCCAGCTTCTGCCAACCTAGCAGTTCGAAAGCACAAAGTGCAAGCAGATAAATAGGTACCACTCCAGCGGGAAGGTAAACAGCGTTTCCGTGTGCTGCTCTGGTTTGCCATAAGCGGCTTAGTCATGCTGGCCACATGACCCAGAAGCTGTCTTTGGACAAATGCCGGCTCCCTCAGCCAATAAAGTGAGATGAGCGCCGCAACTCCAGAGTCGGTCACGACTGGACCTAATGGTCAGGGGTCCCTTTAGCTTTACACATATAGAACTAAGGGAAGCAGAGCAAAGTGTTCTGAAACCTTGATCATATGAATGGTGTTAATCCATCAGCTCAAACTGGCTGAAACCTTACATTACCTTTGGTGGTTTCTGATTCTACTCGCCACCCACTATTTCTGCTAGGAAAGCACCTTTTAAACCTCATTCTTTCCAAATAAAGATTTCTTTAATGAAGTAGGGTTTGTTGTATGCAAAGTAGGAAAGATAAGATTGTTTCCCAAATTGGCGGCCCTGTGCTCAAGCACTCGTGAAATGTTCCCGCTTTGTACCTGGTAATTCAAAGTCTCTGGAAGATCCACTCTTGGAAAAGATAAATTGGAGCTGTTTTGGTTGGGCTAATTGAAATCACCAACCTCCCAGGGATTTGCTTCTCAGCATTTCCCTAGATAAGCCCAGGGTGCCACAGCTTTCCATCCACATGTCTCGCTGAACTGCCTTATCTCTTGCATATTCCAATTGTCAATGTCATTAAGGCTTTGCTCATTTCAGGAAAAAACTCGTGCTGGATAAGTAAATCAAAATGCACACACACACACACAAAACAGGCACTTTAATTACTTCTCCGGGAATGTGCCAACTTTACAAAAGAAGGCAAGGATGCTACAAGATCAACCAAGAATTGGTTCGAGAACTTTCAGGTGAAGGGATCTCATTTGCAATGCAAGAGCTGATACAGCAGCAGAGTGACAAAGAGGGTGTGCTCTCTGCTGTGGGAAGAGTGCCTTGGTCAAATCTCTCCTCAGCAGCAAAGGGAGCTCAGTGGACAACAGGGCATTGGCAGAGCACATGCTTTGAATGCAAGAAGGTCCCAGGTTCATTCCCATGCAGCTCAAGGTTTAGCTGGGAGTATGCACCCAATCTGAAATATTGGAGAGCGGCTGCTAGTCAAGTGAAGCTTCAATGGTCTCACTGGGTATAAGGCAACTTCCTATGTTCCCACAAGCTAGTTGAGGGTGGGGCGGGGAGTGAGCCATTATTCTTCTCTCAGCCTCATTGCTTCCTTCCGTTTTTAGAAAGAGAAGAGAAATGTTGATGTACAGGCTTGCTGCAAACATTACCAAGACAATTGCTGCAAAACACTCTAAAGGTAACTGCACCAAGTTCAAAGTTCTTGTGTAGGCATACAAAGCCCTGAACAACTTGGATCCAAGATACTTTAAGGACCGCCCGACCCAATCACAGAGATTATCCAGAGGTTGATCAATCCCCAAGTTATAGAAGCCCAACAGGCCTCAGTCAGGAGTTGGTTGAATAGTGCTGCTGGTCCCATGCTGCAGAACACTCTGCAGACAGAGATTCTGCAGGCATCCTTGCTTTTGGCTTCCAGGTGTCTCTTGAAGACTTTATTATGCCAACAGGCCTTTGCAGTTCAACATGCATGCCCAGCAGTGCTCTAGAATCTTGTAGAAGGCAAGGAGTTCTGGGTCTGCTCCAGAAATGCTAATGTCTTAGCCTTCACTTGTTGATGTTCATGTGCTCTATTTGTGTGCCTCATCGCCAGAGGCCTTTCCCATGGCACCCCACTTTCTGAAGTTAGGAAGCGGACGGCAGCCACTGAGTGGCAGTAAATGGAATAGGGGAGCAAGTACTGTTAATTTAGCCTCCCCCTGCTCCATTGTCCCCACTGCCTCTGCTTCTCTGCTGCCTTCTTTTATGGTAAACAAGGCTTCTCTCCCTCCTGTTTACAATCAGCCTCTCTGGTTGGTTGCTGTCTAGCCGGCTTGCCGACCCTCCTCAGAGCCAGCTATGCAAAACTGTGTGCCCCATGAGCCTCCATCAATCATTTCTGCTGTATACGTTTGACTTTTCCAAGCAATCTGACAAGGGGAACAGGGAGGAAGAAGTGGATGAAATAAGAAGCATGGTGACAAATAAGCTTGAGTAACTGTAGCTCTTAACTCAAGGCTGGCTAACCTTTCGGGGGGCCAGGAACTGCATTTGTTCTTGGCAATCAGTTGGCAGCTGTATGCTTATAGCAACTGTGGCTATCCTGACACACACTCGGATGCATACACACCACATGCATGTATACACCACCTTCTGGCTCTTCAGATAATCGGTCCAGTGAATGGGAAGGAGACAACTTCCAATTCCATTGTGGGGCTGTGTTTAACTCTTTCTGCCCAGCCCCATGCTGTTGGGAAATAACTTGAGGAAGACCAAGTTAGTCCTGCAGTCCCACATGTGTGGGAAACTACAAAAGAAAAATGGCTGACTGCCCAAATTCTAAACAATCATGGGGCTTGACTCACTTTCTAGTCAAAAGAGCCCCCAGCAGAGTTTAAAACAAAAATATGTGCAGCATTTGCAAATCACCGGAAATATAGGTTGTTAAACTTTGAAATGTCCCACCAGGAAGTGCTCACAAATGTGCTCCCCTAACTTTAACTGGATGCACCCTTCCATTGCCTGCTACTGCAAGTAGCTTATATCCTCTTAGCACACATACCCCATAATTGTATTTCATAAATAAATAGCAGATTATCATTTCCACCACGTTCTTATGAACTGCTTCCTATTCAGCAATTTTCATATTGCTGACAAATAACCATCCATCTTATTTTTGAGTGGCCAAATGCCTTTGGCCTGCCCTAACATTTGTCAGTTGACATGCTTTCTAAATGCCTAGTCAATCATTTCTCAGTTAATGTATCTCTATTCTGAAATAATTTATCAAGCAGATCAATGGTGGCAACTCACTGTGTACCCCGTTTTGTTGTTTGTTCCAATAAAGTGCAAAAGAGCAGCAGGGTAAACGTAAAACCACTCACCCCTGTGCTTTCTAGGCATGGGACAAGCGGAAATGTAGATGAGCCCTAAGCTAAAGTCATTTTAACTTGGAAACAGAATGGGATGGAGTGGGCTACCAGTGGATTGGTCCTATTCTCTTGTACCATTTGGCAATGGATGGAGATGGTACCTTAATAAAGGACCTTATCTGGGCCTGGCACACAGCTGTCACCCACACTGACATTCCTTAAGAACATTTGTCATTGGACAAGCAGGTGAAAGGTGGTCTCCTGGTGCTCAGGGTTCTTTATGGGTCCAATTTACTTAGGAAGTAAGGTCAAAGCTTGGTGATGCTGTAAAAGGGAAACGGTTGTAAGGAGTCAAACGGTATTAATATGCTCAGCATGCCAACCTGTATCCTGTGTTAGCTGTTCTGTATTTTGTAACTGATGGAATCCCAATGAAAAGGAAAAAAAGAAGGAGAGAGGGAGGAAACTATGGGGAAAGCATAGCTTTAACTGCTAGTGAAACACACGTCCCACCACTGTATCCTGAGGTCTGATTCAGAAATGATATATTAATAGCTGCATAACAGCATCTTGATGCCCACAAATACACACACACACACACACACACACACACACACACAACCTGGCAAGGTATCTAGGTCTCAGCATGATCTTGATGATGAAATACAAAAACATGCCAAGTTAAATATCAATCTATAATAATTATTTTTTAACACTCTCAATTCCCAGTAAGGTAATACAAGAGATATTCCATCTGCAAACACCATATCTATAAACATAAGTCTGTTTGCAAATCACAGGGAGTTTTATCCTTTCAAATTACTTCGCTGAGTGACAGTAGCTATTTAAACCTGGATAGAGGGGATTTTGCCCACCCCACCCCACCCCAGAAGGAACGTCGAGTGGGCAGTGTGCTACTTTGTACACTGTGAAGTTCCCAAGGTACTGGTTAGTTTCTTTCCTGGAAAAAAAACAACCCACATATGTATCTTGCTACTGATCATGAAGGAGGACGTGCCTAACTTCATTATACAAGGGACTACTGGTCTCTATCAACTCATGTCTGCACCCGCGTGTAGGGATGAGAGAATTTGTCCATTTTAGTTTCTCTCTGTTGCTCTTTTTTTTTTTTCAGTCTTAAGTTCAGTTCTCCACATTTCCACATCATTTTTACTTTTTACATCCTCATGAAAATTTATCAGTGAATTTCTCGCAATGTGCACATCTGTATACAATTCCCCTAATATACAGAAGAACCTGCCCAGTTATTGAGCTTCCTTAATAGGTCCTTCTACCTTCTGCCTGCTGAACTGAGGCAGATGATGAGCAGCAATGTAATCTTTTCAAGCTAATAATAATAATAATAATAATAATAATAATAATAATAATAATATATTTCTACCCTGCCCATCCCCAGCCACTCTGGGTGGCTCCCAGCAAAAAATTAGAAATACATTAAAGCTACTCTGGGGTGGCTCCTATCTGACAGCAAGCCATGTGAAGACATTGGCATTTCCTCAGGCTATAAAAGAGTCCTTTAACATTGTATCACTTTGGTCCTTTCCCCCAACCCTCCAGGACAGACTTGGGGGTGCAAAAGTGGCTGTAGAGGGAGGGGAGAATTAGTGAAAAATCACCTCTCTTGCTCTGCTGGTAGGAATCTAAGGTTGCTCCCTCTAAAGAAGCCTAGTTAGTAGGATCCAAACCTATGACTGTTTTGACACCCCAAGGTCTGAGGAAAAACCTAAAACTAAACCCATAACCCTGTGGGGTCTGAAATATATTCACTACTCAGAAGAACATTAATCTTGTGGTTACACCAGTCATTTTTTAAAAAATAACAACAACAACAACTAAATACTCACAATTCTGGTGGAAATAGAAATTGTGTCAACTATTAACTTTTCTCAGTGCCACTCAGTGAATGTTTGCTATTACGTTTGTCTCATTTCTTTGTCTCTCCTTCATGGATTGGCCATATGGGTTTTTTTCCTCCTCTCTGGACTGGCCATGTTGGTGATGCTACACCACCAGTGATCATCCATTAGCCAGGATGAAATCACAACAATATGGTAGCCAATTAGATCCGTTTGCATCATGTTATCACTGGCAGAATGTGATGGCAATGTTTCTTGGATCACATGGGTGACCTCATGCTGCCAAGAACCATGCAGTGAGTGGTATGATGTCACAGTGCTATAAAGCCAATAAGATACGGCTTTCTTATTATTACACTGGAGATGACAGTGAAAGTGAAGTAAAAGAAAAAGCAAACATTTTCACAGGTAGCAAAAGTGAGTGGTTCTGAACTGGCTCTAGTCTTGATACAGCCTTGGAAGTTTCAACCCCCAGGTCTTGTCAGTTCCTCAAAAAAAATAAAATAATGCTTATTCTACATAACACACCCTTCAACTGCTCTAACCAGTGACATTCTTCTATTTTAGCAACTTTTTATTGTGTGTAAGTTCCATTAGAGATGAAATTATGGCTATTATTCTTTACAAAAAAAGGAATCATTTCATGCTTGCTTTAAGCTGCCTCAGAGATATCACTATTCTATATTGCCACTGCAGAATTGCCTATACGTCTGTCTACCCACTGTGACCAATATTTCTGAAAACCTCATTTTTGTGTGTGTGTGTGTGTGTGATCACGTTATTTTCTGCTTTGACATTTTCTGGTCCCCTTATCTGGATCAGTGTTTTCATGTCAAAATAAATCTTACAATTAAAGCGCACAGCTGGAATGCAGGACAATCGTGTCACCAACAATGAGGGTGACAATGTATAATTTACGCTCTGAGTTTTACACAAGGAAACAAATTGACACTGTGGTAATACTGAAGTGCATAAATGAGTTTCATATTTTTTCCCCCGTCAGATCCAACCATTATTATAGCCTTTGCATCTTTTCCTCACTATTTCCCCCCCCCCAGATGAAGTTAAATACAGTTCCCCTTCTTTCATGCACATGCTGTGAGCAGATTTTTCTTTTTCATTATCGCATTTGGCATTCAAAGTTATTCATTGGAGAACTAATCTTAAATCCATTGAAGCTGGTGGACTTGTGTTGGGGAATAGATTGTATCCTGTGGCTTCTTTTTGAATTATTCAGCTTGCCTAAGATCTTGGCTTGCCGAGCCTTTGACAAACTGGAACGTTGGTCTTCTGCTGCAGCCTCAGAAGGATGAGAACTGAATGCTTGGAACTTCTGGAACATCTAAAGCAGGGAGAGCAGCAAGCCAGCAGAAGTGACTGGAGAGCAAGCAGAGTGGAGCAGCAGAAAACAACCTTTCTCCCTCCTCTATGTGACATCCTTTTATATATTTGAACATGGCTATCATATCACCCCTTAACCTCCTCTTCTCCAGGCTAAACATGCCCAGCTCCCTTAGCCGTTCCTCATAAGGCATCGTTTCCAGGCCTTTGACCATTTTGGTTGCCCTCCTCTGGACACGTTCCAGTTTGTCAGTGTCCTTCTTGAATTGTGGTTCCCAGAACTGGACACAGTACTCCAGGTGAGGTCTGACCAGAGCAGAATACAGTGGCACTATTATTTCCCTTGATCTAGATGCTATACTCCTATTGATGCAGCCCAGAATTGCCTTGGCTTTTTTAGCTGTCGCATCACACTGTTGGCTCATGTCAAGTTTGTGGTCAACCAAGACTCCTAGATCCTTTTCACATGTACTGCTCTCAAGCCAGGTGTCACCCATCTTGTATTTGTGCCTATTTCTCGCTGTCCAATTTCTGTGACTATTCACCGAACTTTCTGGTCACACCTTGTAAGTGCCAGAGGCAATCCTGAGTCTCTGTTGAGTGCAATGGTATGTTGCGCACATTTTCAAGCACCTGTTTATCTGGGTGCGATTGCATGTTGCATGTCACATGGGGCTGCCATATCTTTGTATGAAATAGTATAATACAATATATATCATCAGTTACAATTCCATACATTATTATATAGATATATAAATAATATTATTGCCATAAGACATATATTTATAAATTACTGTATTCTGTATAAACTCTTTCTAAATGTCAATATATTTGTCCAAACAATGCCTGCACCGATAAGCAGTCTGTTCGTATTTTGCGAGTGCTGTCATGTCATCAATCCATTGATTAAAGGGGATCATATCTTTATTATTCCAAATCACCACCATGTATAATCGAATTTGTTGTCCAGTTGTCAGCTTCCATGCAATAGGTATATAATTCAGAAGGTTTTCCTCTGAAAAATTTTGGTTCCCCATCCTTCATATACCCACCTACAAAATGCTCATTTAAATATACCCTAGCTAAAGAACCAAGGCGAACCTTTTCTGTAATGGTTTTCAGCAACCAGGCTTTGCAACATGAACATTCATGTCAGGATTATCATCTTAATCATTCATCCATATGCATGTTATGAAAAGTGACTGCCAGTTCATCAGAGGATTGCCCCAAGGGTTAAGCTGTGAGAAGAACCCCCTTGATGCGCCACACATCTATCTATTACCTTTTCGTTTCACACCCTTAAGCACCGAGTGAACTTTTGATGTGTTGGCATGCCCGCTTTGGTTTCTAAATAGGTAAGAGAGGCATTTTGTTTTTCTGCACTTTTTAACCTGTCTTACAGGTAAACTTGTATGTTGTATGTTTGGTTTTCTGAGTCAGCAGTCATGCAGATATCCTTATCAGGATATCCAACAAGGGCCCAGCCAAAAGAGTGATGCATTTTGGTCAATAGCTCCCCTTGCTTGGTTGATTTTTCAGTTTGGTTCTAAAAGTGACCTGCATGTTGACCTGTTGAAAGTGATGGTGTTAATGATCCAGAAACAATTGTTCACTATCAGCGAGCCTTGTTTGCTCTTCAAGGTGCCATAAGGTAGCCAATGATGGTTTGTTTTACAGCCTTGTGGCATCATCAAAATCACCACATGGTCCCTGATCGGCAGGGATAATATAATGAAGAAAAAGAAGCCCTAACAAATGGGGTAAAAAAGAGCACCAGAACAGCAGAAGGCTGGAGGAGTGAACTGGTCATGAAAAAAGGCGAATATTTTCAGAGGCAGAAATTCAAGAGGCCCAAACCACATCTTTGCTGCACCATGGCAACCATGGGAGAGGCTGGAGAAAGTGAGCATGGGGATCGGCATGGAAACCCCTAACTAAATGCACAAAGGTAAGTGTCATACCTGTTGCTGTACCTACTTTGGCTAAAAAATGTTTCACCCCCGGTGTATAGTGTGGTCAGAGCTTGCGAGTCCTCCTGGCTTGTGGCTTTTGAAGACATTTTTCTCCAGGCCACAAATGGAGCCCTTACCAGAAGAAACATGACAGCAGGCCTTGAGGATCTATGAGCCTCAGATATGGCAGAGGGGATCAGAGAGTGCTGTTCTGTGCAATGCCCTCCAATGTTGAACTGGATGATGTTATTGTGGATGCAGCAGACATCTTGAAAGAAAGGAAGGATTAAATGAATTACAGAGCTCTCGTGCAAATACGACATCTCTAGCTACTAGACCAGCTTTCAGTACTGAATTTATGTTGGAAAGGAATCAAAAGTTTTCCTTGTTTCCATTAGAAAGCAATATTTCAATGTGATGTTTTCTGATCAGAAGCCACATGGCTGCAAAGATGGACCATTTCCAGTATAGAGAGGATGTAAACAAATGGCAGATGATTAAAAAGAAAATAAATTTGACTTTCTACAAATTGTTTAAAGGAGCAAATTATCGGACAAAGAGTATATTCATCAGACCATTTATTTATTTATTTTTTTAAAAGCCTTATTCCTGAAAATTAGACTTCTTTTTTTTACTAACGTCTCAAAAGACAATGGAATGAAAGCTTAATTCAAGGTATAACACAGACAGACACTAGCAACCTCAAAATGGCATTACATCTGTCCTAAACTGATAACAACCAGGATGTTCAGAACAAAGGCAGGGATTGGGCTTTAATCTCCCACACTGTGTTCCAGAAAAGCAAGCAAACATTATTTGAAATCTGTGTCTGCTGAAAGAGTTTCCTCCTCGAAATGAACAACAGGTAACAACATATATTGGAAAAGGGCAAAACAATAAAGCCACGGAGGCAGAGGAAGGAAAGGAACAACAAGGGGCATAACGTTGGTACTAAGATATGTTTATAGAATTCCTTTCCTAGGGAGGTCTGTTTCTCCCTCTAGTTCCAATGATCAGGTTATGAATGGTGTTGCTTATGAAGCCAGAGCATCACCACTCATATCCAAGGAGCAGACATCAGTGGACTTGGAGAAACAGCAAAGTTTACAGAAGAATGGCAAAAATGGGGGAACCCTTGCTGGGGGAGCAGGACCACTAAAAGAGCTCAGCGAGGATGAAGCATGCTCAATGGTCATAGAATGCTGACTCAAGAGTGAAAATGGAAAAACACAGAGAGGGAATGGAATGGAATCCTGAGGATAAACTCTCCAGGCAGCAGCATATTGTTGCAGATCCTACATATCAATGAAAGCCAGCATGGCATAATGGTTAGAGTGTTGGACTAGGACCTGGGAGACTAGGGTTCGAATCCCACTCATCCATGAAGCTCACTGGGTGACCTTGGGCTAGTCACCATCTCTTAGCCTAGCCTAGCTCACAGGGTTGTTGTGAGGGTGAAATGGGGAGGATAAATGTAGTATATATATATGGAATAAACCAGTGCTTTTTCCCTAAAAAAATAAATGTTTAGGGGTACCCTCATTTTCCTACTCATATTGAAATACTGCCCCTCAATAGGCCAAACTTAGATTCACAAAATGTTTAGGGGTATGCGTACCCCTGTGTCCCCCCCAGGAAAAAAAACAACCACTGGAATAAACAAATAAATATCAGAGCCATTCTCCCTTGGCTTTTAGGATACTGACAAACCCTCTCATGGTTCCAAAGGCTCCTGAAGGAGATAGTTGAGGTCTGACCCAGCTGATGATAATGGACAGAGGTTAGGGCCAAACTACATGTTCTGAAATTAAGGCAATGCTTGTCTGTTACAACGAAGCCATTTGCAAGGGCAAAACAGGAGATGGCAGATGCTGTACCTATTGTCCAAGCCTCTCAGTGTGGTGTAGTGGTTAAGAGCGGTAGTCACGTAATCTGGGAAACCGGGTTCGTGTCTCCGCTCCTCCACATGCAGCTGCTGGGTGACCTTGGGCCAGTCACACTTCTTTGAAGACTCTCAGCCCCACTCACCTCACAGTGTTTGTTGTGGGGGAGGAAGGGAAAGGAGAATGTTAGCCGCTTTGAAACTCCTGAAGGGGAGTGAAAGGCGGGATATCAAATCCAAACTCCTCCTCCTCCTCCTCCTCCTCCTCCTCCTCTTCTTCTTCTTCTTCTTCTTCTTCTTCTTCTTCTTCTCGCTGCCTGCAGCTTTAGTCTTGTGCTGCCCTCTCCCCTCCAGCAATGTTCCCAACATGTGCTACTGGGGGAAGACCATAGGAGAAGGCATTGCTGTGTAGGCATTCTAATGTAGTCATGCTCATTGATGTCAGTGGTTTACTATGGGTAAAAGCAGACTATCACACTGTATGTTATTGTACAGCTGTACTATACTTTGTAGGGGGTTTCTACTAGACCAGTAGTGGGGAATGTGTGGCTCTCCAAAAATTGTTGGACTACAACTCCCATGCTGGTGGGGGCTGGTTGGAGTTGGAGCCCAACAATATCTGACTCTCCACTGCTGTACGAAACTCATATTGCCAAGTTACTCTAGTGCCACATCTGTGAACCTTGGAAGTGTATCAACAACTTATGGAAGGTAGAGTAGACTGCCAGAGCAAAGTGCTAACGTGTGGCCTGAGAACCTGGACTTTCCTTACAGTTCCAAAGCTTGGTTGTTTCTTTATGTTTACCCTAGGCTCTCCACTAAACATCAAAGCCAACAGGATACAGCTGGAGTTAGGTCTGTGCAATGCAGACCTTGAAGGAAGCAAAAGCTTGCAATCTGTGGACTAAAATTAGCATTCACTAGGCAGACCAGAACCATATAAATGTATATGTATGCTATAAGATAGTAAAGAAAAGAGAACGCAGCAAGATTAAAAAAAACTGCATCCACAGCAAAGTGCATTTATGGTTAATTTTTCTTTTGCGTTCATATTGGTAGTGGAGGGAGGAAAATCTGGGTCAGGGAGTTCCACTCACTTGCAAAGAGAAGCAGCAGCCACTCTGCATAAAGGACTATAGCATATATATATATATATTTTAAAAAAATCTGATATAAAGATATTGAAGGCAAGGATCCAAAATCTAGTATAGATAAATGTATTATTTGGTATAAGTCAAAGTTTTATAACAACAAACGTACATTTTATTCACCACAAAATCCTTTCTTTATTGTTTGAACATCCCATTTTTCCTCCAGTGAGAACAAAATAAACACCTAAACATGGTGTCCCTTTCCAAATGTTTAGGCCATGTGCCTTTTACCTTACCTATTTTGTTAGCCACTCTGAGCATGTCTTTGGGCAGAAAAAGTGGCCTGTACATTTTGACATAATTGATGGCCTACGACTATCCTATGAATACACAGTAAAGTCTTACAATGTCATTTTGCTTTATGGCTCGTTGGGAATAATTTATTATTGCCATTTACAGGTGCAACATTATTTTTCCTTGTGAAAAGCAAATCTTTTAAAACATGTCAGGTATACATATTCTAATCAGAGTTGTAATGTTCGACTGAATGACCATTTAGATTAGTCCATTAAAACAATTTTTAATTGACTAAGATGTTGCTCTGGTTATTTAGACAGCAGCGTTTTAGTTTTTTATATATGCTTCTAAAAACTGAAGGTGGCAAGCACCATTGTAAAAGAGGTGCCCTCCATTTTCTCATACAGATGAGTTCCTCCTCTAAGGCGCAAATAATGTATGGTTCTTACTTCAGAAATATTGTTTACCCAATATGCACATTTGTGCATATTTCATTACTCGACTAAAACTCACATGATTAATCGATCAAAATTTCTGTCAACGTGTTGCAGCCTTAATTGAATGGACAGTATGTTATTCATAAGTTGTTTGGTTTTTCTTCGGAATTCTTCATCCCTTCCTCTCTCTCTCCCTCCATCAATACCTGCTTTGAAAACAGAAGATCAGCCTTCCCCATCAGTCTTTCCCAGCCTGGTACCCTTCAGAAACTTTGGACTACAGTGCCCATGTGTGCCAACCACTATGACCAATGGTCAAGGATTATGGGATGCAGCAACAACTGATGGGTCACCAGCTCCCTCCTCCCAGTTTAAAATAATCTCATGTAATAAACATTTGGAAAGATCCCTGCCTCGGGCTTGGGTGAGAGACTGCCACTTAGAGCATGCAATGTTGTGCATAGATGGGCCAGTTTTGGCAATGGGGCAATCTCCACCACTGCACCAAATGCATTTTCTAATCCAGGGATGTCCAACAGGTTGACCGCGATCTACTGGTAGATCCCCGCGAGGTTTTGGTAGATTGTGGTCGATCTCTGGCTCCCTTTCCTTAGTGTCACTAAAACTGACTCCTGCCCCACCCTGCCCTCCATTGTTGTATGATCTATGGAAGGGAAGACGAAGCTTTCCATGTGCTGCTGTTTTGATCCATAGTGATCTTTTTGTGAGTGACTTTACCCCTTTGCCCCTTGCTTTTAACCCCCCATGAAACTTTCTCCTCCCCCCAAAAAGCTGTAACTTTGAGCTGCCCCCCCCCCCAAAAAAACGGGGCTTTTCTCCTCTGTAAAGCAAGCTCAACAACTTTGAGCTGAAACCCCCCCCACGAGGTTTTCCTTCCCCAAAAAAGCTCAACAGCTTTGAGCTGAATGCCCCCAGAACAAGGGTAAATCACTGCCAGTTTTTAATTCTGAAAGTAGATTGCAGTCTCTTGAGAGTTGGCCACCCCTGTTCTAATCTGTTCTAAATCCAAATCTTCATCTCTTGGTTAAAATTGCCATCATCACACATAGTCAGGCAGAGAGATTCTACCAGCAAGTCTCTCCCCCCATGCTCTCAGACATACCAATGCGCATTCACAAAGAGACAGATGGCATTTTCCTTTTCCCTCCCTCTTGCACTATAAAAAGGTTTCAGCGGTCAGGGAGAGGTCTTGGGTTAAATGTGTTGTGGGCTGAGTAAAAAAAAAGAAAAAAGACTGCGGGTAGTGCCTTTCAGGGGGGAGGAGTGCTTAACTGCCTCCTGCAATATTCATTTCATTTTGATACAATACCTTGGGAAGGTTCTGATTTCTCCATTTCTTTCATGAATGGGTCATCTGTCTCTCCAGTTGCTGCTTCATTCACAAAGATCCTTATGCAATATTGATGTCACACTCCATAAAGGCAGGAGGGAACTTTCTTTCCTGCAAATGGCAAAAACCTTACCGTAACGTCCAGGGATGTCTGAAGCATATTTCCAAATATGCCAAAGAGGTTCACTATGTGTAACAAACAAGAAATGCTGCATTGCAGCATATTTTCTCATTATTCAACAACACCGAAAGGGGAAAGGAGACTATGATCTTGCCTTTGCCTAGCCTTGGCTCTGGGTTGGGACTCTTTGCTCTGAAGAGAACATCTAGAGCATCATCCAACATAATGGGCAGGGTTTCAAAGTCCCACATGAAGACTGGCACCCAATGGCAGGGTGAGGTTGGTTAGGAATGAAAGAATGGGTCAGACTGCCATGTTCCTCCATGTTACTCCACACACACACACACATTCATTTTGCCCCTCAGTGCTAAGGTCTGATTATGAGGCTTTGCACATGTCGAAGATGCCAGTGAAAGATGAAGCAGATGGTGGGCAGAGATGAGGGAGAAACTCATACAGTTTGAATTTTAATCAGAGTCGGTCTAACTCATACATCCCAAACCAATGCATGAACAGAGCTTATATTTCGAAGATCACACCTCTCTGGATTTTTTTGTTGCAGTACCCCAACCAAGGAATTCGCACCCAAAAGCAAACATGCACATTAGGGGGAAAGCATGTGCACAAATGGTAATATAAGATGTGCAAAAATGTGACATAGTGAATTGAGCAGAATGGAAGGTGAGAGATGTAGGGTGCCAAATTTGGAGCTTGCACGGGGCACCACTGAAATATGAAAGACCAAAGTCTGCCACTGATGTGTTAATTAGTCTTAAGCATATTCCTTATATGAGGTCTTCTATCTTACAGGAATTTTGTAGAGTCCCTGAGGGCAACCATTGTGGTATTTGCTTTTTTTAATAATAATTTTTATTAATTTTAACATATAAATTATAGTACATACCACAAAACTTCACCACTTATACAATCTTTTTTTTTGGACTTCCATCAGCACTTCTGCTGATACACCATTTTGACCACTTCTTATGCATTTCTTAAATTCATATTGCCTTTAATTATCTTAACTAACCATCCTCCCCTTTATCCATTTTTGCAATAGTTCCAATAATACACCTCACAAAACTTCTTGCAAACCTACAAACGTAGTCTGATCATCACAATTACTTTTCAAATAGTTCGTAAATTTTCTGTGAATTTCTGGTCCCGCAGATTTCAAATAGTTCCTGTTAGTTTATCTAGTTCTGCATATTCCATTAATTTCATCCTCCATTCTTCTTTCGTCAGTAATTCTTCTTGCTTCCATTTTTGTGCCAATAATATTCTTGCTGCCATTGTTGCATATAAAAACAGCTTATATTCTTTTCTGTTTATATCACTTCCTACAATGCCCAGTAAAAATGCTTCTGGTTTCTTTATAAATGTATATTTCAACATTTTTTTAACTCATTGTATATCATTTCCCAGAAGCTTATCACTTTTTTACATTCCCACCACATGTGATAAAATGTTCCTTCTTTTTCTTTACATTTCCAACATTTATTGCTAACTTTATACATTTTAGCTAATTTAACAGGTGTAATATACCATCTATACATCATTTTCATCACATTTTCTTTTAAGGCATTGCATGCAGTAAACTTTAAACCCTCTTTCCATATTTTTTCCCAATCACTCAGCTGTATATTATACCCAAAATCTTTAGCCCAATGAATCATAACCGACTTTACCTCCTCATCCTTCACCATTGTGGTATTTGCATCACAGTGGAGCCTAGTGCATTGGAACAAATGGGGCATTGAGCCTGCCTTCATTCACACACACCACTCCCCAATCTGCCTGCCTGCCTTCTTACAATTAGCCCGGGGCACTGCCTGGCAGCTTCCTTCTCCTTGTAGTCTCAATGTTGCCCTTGTAGTGAGGAGGAGGAGAACAAAGCTTGAATTAACTGACTCTGCCTGCCATTGGCTCTGGCTCCACTCACTGTTGACCTGTCTATCAGTTCTAATGGGCACCAGCCACCACTGTGGCATCACATACATCTTGGCCATATTTATTTCCTGCAGTTTAGCTCTGCTTCAGAACTACATGATCCTTGTGCAAGACCCTCTCCCTTTGCGTGAGCATCTCGTTACAATTTCCACATAGGCATGTACTGTATGCCAGTTTTAAAAATGGATGGAAGTGTTCCTCTGGGGCCACTAGTGGGAGATGTTCCTTTTAGAACATTAGCTACTCTGTATGGCTAAAGTTAATGAGCCACTTTATGTCAGGCTCCCAAAGCCATTTATGCATGTAGCCTTTCAATTAGCTTTGTTGATGAATCAATTAATACAGCTCAAGCCTTTTAGAATATTGTGAGTGTGAAAGCAGGGTTTTATTCTTTAGTCACCAGGAAAACGTAGCATTTCAACTTTACAAACTGCTCTGAGTAGAACTAAGCCAAGGGTATTCATTTATTCACAATTGCTGAAAACTGTCTTTCCTTCCTCCCTTCCCTTACCTACTGGTCAATCTGAAATGTTCACCAGAGCTACCGTGCATTGTGGAAATAATATAATAATAATAATACCTGAAGGAGCGTCTCCACCCCCATTGTTCTACCCGGACACTGAGGTCCAGCGCCAAGGGCCTTCTGGCAGTTCCCTCCCTGCAAGAAGCAAAACTACAGGGAACCAGGCAGAGGGCCTTCTCGGTAGTGGCACCCACCCTGTGAAACGCTCTCCCACCAGATATCAAAGAGAACAACAACTACCAGACTTTTAGAAGACATCTGAAGGCAGCCTTGTTTAGGGAAGTTTTTAATGTTTGATGGACTCCTGTGTTTTAATATTTTGTTGGAAGCCACCCAGAGTGGCTGGGGAAACTCAGCCAGATGGGTGGGGTATAAATAAATTGTTGTTGTTGTTGTTGTTGTTGTTGTTGTTGTTGTTGTTGTTGTTGTTGTTGTTGTAGCAGTAGTAGTAGTAGTACATCGCCCATCTGACTGTGTTGCCCCAGCCACTCTGGTCCGCTTCCAGCATATACAGAAACATAAGAAAACATCAATCATTAGAAACTTCGCTATATAGGGCTGCCTTCCGATGCCTTCTAAAGGTTGCATAGTTACTTATCTCCATGACATATGATGGGAGGATGTTCCACAGGGCGGGCACGATAACTGAGAAGGCACTCTTCCCGGTTCCCTATAACCTCACTTCTCTCAGTGTATGACAAAATGATGCATGACGAAAAACAAAGAATGTCATTTGCTGTCAATCAGTCCATGTGATGTAAGTGCTAAAGCTTGAACATACTGCAATGTTTCCTGTGTGTAAAGCGGCAGCAGACCATGTACTTCATTTTACCTTATTTGGTTGCATAAGCCCCTGTGAATACATTGCCTGCCATAAATAGTGCTGCCAGAAACCCCACACACATCTCCTGTATTTTTTTTAACCACAATTTTTTACTGCTTTTTTGTAATTGTGTAAATGTTGCATGCTTTTAATTTTTAAAAAACACACAGCAACAAGAAAAACAACAACAACGCATACCCCACAATTAATGAGAAAATAAATTGCATTCAAAAATTATCAAACAAACACATTTAAGGTTTGGAAGAATTGGCAAGAATGCCTTTCCCCAACTGGCTCACCATTATTCCCACTTGATCATAAATTGACTACAATCAACTATCAGCTTTGTCACATATTGGCAGCTAAGTTACTTAAAGCACAGGCTAATGGATTTCTGATTAATTTGAGTCCATTGCATCACAAAGGCAAAGAACTGGTCTCTATTATTTACAGACTGGTCCCTTCATGGGCCTTAAATCTTCTTGGGAGAGGAATCTCAGGGGAAATCACTGTGTGGTCAGCTAAGCCTGACAAATCTGTTTCATCACATGCGAGGTAATTTTCCCTCAGAATTCTGCATAGATGGCATCGTATACCTGGGCAGATGTCTCATGTCACATCACAGTCAGAACAGAATTGCTAGCGGGGTTGTGGGCTCTGGGGGACATTTTTCCATTGTTCTGGTCTGAAGTCTATCAAGAAATATATGAAATAATTAGATGACCTGTTTAGGCTTCTCTGCAACCACCTCACAATGATAAAGGAAGCTCAAACTTTCACAACCCTAAATAAATTATAAAGGACATGGGCGGGGGGGGGGGGAATGAAGCATCTTTCGCAGGGGAAGAAAACTTTTGAGAAACTGGAGGAGAGATTTCAGTGTGGCACTAGTCATAATGTACTTGATATGGAATATCACAGAGGGTGGAAACTCTCTTGCACTACCATGAGAAGGGTTATCCTTAATGATGTGCCAAAAACATTTGAATGAAAATCATTTTAAATAGGAACATGCTTTAATTCAGCAATCGGTTCTCATCCCACCAGGCTTTTCAGAGATTGATGAAGAGCTGCAGATATAATTTTAAAAGGGCTGCTTTCTGTTAAAAAAAAGAAGAAGTGATGTTGGAATGTCAGAGTAATTATTCAGCCTAAAATAACAGGGTGACATAGTCTTCATAAATTACTTAGCTCACCTGCAATAGCAGGCTGCCAAAGTTCTAATTCTCACTACTTAAGTGCTTCAGAATATTTTTTGCTTCTGTCCTCCGGAGACAGTTGTAGATGGATTTTACCTTTGAGGAAGGTCATATGTCAATTAGAAAACAGAACTCTGTGCTTTTATTTTTTATTTTTAAGGGTACATCTCGCTCTTCTTTTGTACCCTTCCCCTGCTACTAGATCAAGTCTCTCCTTGCCAAAACACCATGACAAGTGTAAACTTCCTGTCCCTTGAAACAGTTTGCCATGCGTCCAGAGCAAACCGCAGAAGAGTCGCTGCTGAAAGAACCGACAATCCAAAGTGACAACTTGCACTTGCCTGCAGGAACTCAATCATGTTAGGGTGTTTTTAACATGGAGGCTAATGTGTGGTGCCATTGGACTGTATGTAATAAGCAGAGATTAGAGGATGCAGGAATGTCCTTGAGGCAGCAACTGAATTGGCTTCTTTGCAGAATGCCATGCAGGGTAAAATGTCGGCAGCTGAAGTAACAGGCCTCCTCTGTATCAACACTCTGCCAAATAAGTGAGGCTGGCAATGGGTGACTTAGATCCAGATGTTCATTGAGATGCAGATGTGCATCTGGATGGACATTCATATGCAATCTGTGATCCCACAGGGACAAAAATGTATTTATTTTAAGAATGTCTACATTGCCCAATGTCAGGCTTTGGGGAATCGGCTCCTCCCCCGTGGTCATAAATGAGCAGATCAAATGAAAGGAATTCTTACCAGTTAGTTTCTTTAATAAACACAGTGAAGGACAAAATAAAGTGTCCACCCAGAATGGTAGCGCTCCCAATTAAGCTTACACCCACTCCGTCCCTTTTAATCTGCTCACTCCTACATTTTGTACCCTCTGTGCTTTCCGTTCTGAAATTTTCTGAGCTCCTCATGACCTTGGGGAGATCGGAGGAATGCTCTCCAGTGACTGTGAATCTGTTAACCCTCTCTCTTCCAGTGTCACTTCTCCTAGCTGTTCCCCATCCAGTATTTCCCAGCTTCTGCCTTCTGAACTATGCCCCTCTGCAAACCACTGTTCCAAATCTATACTGTCCTCCTGCTCCTGGGAAGATTCAGGACCAGGAGCAGGACCAGGGGGAGGGGGATGGCTCCCACCATTCCTCCTCAGTGCAGTCCTCCTCAGCACAGTCCCTGACACTTGGACTTTGCACAGTAATTCATATGCAAAGGATATAGAATGGGCAGCATGCAGTAATTCAAGTATGCAAAGGGATTTTCCCAGTGATGCTATCTGTTGCAGTCCCTCATAGCCACTGAAAAGACACTCAGAAGGGTCAGAGGAACCCCTGGAGAAGGAAACAATGCCATACAGAGAGACACAATAAATAGGAAATCAGCCATTCCCCTGATAGATGAGCATAGGACTCAGGATGGGAAATAGCATGTTAATTATCCTTTCCCATCCCTAGCCACCAGACCCAGCTCTGAATGAAAGCATCTTACACAATGCCTGGAAACTCACCCAGAATACACCCAGAGGAGAGTATTTCGAATTGAAGAATGAAACTCAAATGTAGCACAATGTAAAGGTTGTATCCAACTGTGCTGACAGAAGGCTCTTTGATCCATGAGAAGTTTGCATGAGTGGAAGAGCGGGTAGGTGATTCTCAGTCATTCCCCACACCTCCCACACCCTCCCTCTCAAATTTCAAATTAAGAGTTGGAAAGTATTTCTTTTAACCAGCCAATGCACTCATCTCCTGTACTCTGCCAGTACAAAGTAACACAAATATCCCATAAGATGAGAAAGTTCGTACCACCCACCCTTTATTGGAAGGGGGGAGAAATAATTATGTATATAGGCCTCCACATGGAAAGCTTGTTGCTACACAATGCATTTTCAGCGGGGTGGAGTCACATTCTATAACACGTGCTACAATGGTGCAGAGGTGCAAACATAAGAAACACTGTCCTTGAAAGCTGTATTGTTGTTTAGTAAGGCCTCTTGCATCTATGCAGCATAACAAAAAACCATCAACGCTAAAAACCCTCCAAACATTTCCTCAAAATTCTACCTTGAAAATTTTGATAAGAAATGTTATTCAAATGTTCTATGAGTGTTTAAAATAATGTTTGTAAAACAAAAACAGAAAACAGAAACCTTTCTCATGGGAATTATAAGGATAGAACTCCCAAAACTCTATAGAAATTTATTCATCTATGCGACCACAGAGACAAGAATGTTACTGGCCCCAAAATGGAAAGAAGAAGAAGAAGAAGTCCCAGCAAAGGAAGAATGGATACAAAAAAATATGGAACATGCAGAAATGGCGAAACTTACCGGAAGAATAAGGAATCACGATAACAAACTTTTTATAAAAGAATGGAAATGCTTTATTCAATATTTACAGACAAATTGTAAACAGATAAAAACACTGGCAGGATTGTTGTAATAACCTGCAGTTATATGAGAGTATATATTTAAAGAAGATAAATAAATGAGTAAGATAAGTTAATTTGGAGATGCAGAAGATATTAAAAATAAATTTAAGGAACTGCAGAAAGGGGGGAAGGAAGTCAAGTTTTAAAATGTCAAAATGACTGTAAAATCAATGAAATGTATATATCTGAAAAGAATAAATAGAATTAGGGGGGAAAACAAAAAACAAATGTCCTATGGATGTAAGAATAGTGGGTAGATATTTGATATATTCCACATCAGTACTTTGCTGTAGCAGTCGACACTGAAAGGAACCTGAAGAACCATAATGGAGTCAACAGATAGTATTGAACAGTCCCCAACATTTAGCAGCCAACATTTGACAGTATCTGATAACTGACAGACAGCAGCAGTCAGTGTTCAACAATATCTCCTATGTAGTGTTCAACTATTTGACACTACTTGATAGCTGACACACACAGTAGCTATTAGAATTTGACGGTATCTGATGCGTATCTTGAGAGGTTTCTCATATGTTTCTTTTATTGTGTCTTTAAGAAACACGAAGATGATATTGTATACCCTGCCCTCATTGGACCTTTCTTCCAAGTAAGTGCCTTTAAGGTCATGTGCATGTTGTCATCAGTTTTGAAAGCCCAGGGGATGACCAAAACAATAAATATCTTATACGCAAGTTGTGTGTGCTCTGCACTATAACAATTCAAAAGGTGAATTATTTGATGCATGCATGTTGTGTAAATCAAGGAAATGCTTTGCTCTCAGTTTGTGCAACTTATTTTGTTATTTTTACTATTTTGCTGATAGGCATGTAGAAAGGGAACATGGACTTATACAAGGCGGTGAAGCCCTGCCTTCAGGGCACAGGAAATTTTATTATCAATTGAACTGAGATTTGAGATTCAGCAAGTGCTGTCCCTACACTTTCATGGATATCTTCACAGATCTTCAAAAATCTGAATATTTAAAAAGCAATAAACAAGCGCAAGCACCTGGGATTCTTAGGGAATGGGATTTTGTGGCAAGTAGCAAGCTTGGAGAATTGTGTGCCAGACATGCAGCCCTGAGTATATTGCTCATGCAGCTACTGGATTTGCATGAGCAAAACTAAGCCTGTGCCAATATTTTTCACTTTTAGACCATATATGAGGGAGAAGAGGCAAAAAGAAAATACCATTGCTATTGGGGAGGAAATTTCAGGGGGTGCACAGATTTCACATTTACCTTAAGTCTCCATAACATTACGATGTAACTAAGTTTTGTGTGTCTTCATTCTTGTCTGAATTTTAAAAACAATTCTTGTGCTGTATTCTGCAGCCTTCCTGGCTGCCAGCATTTCCCGCAAGCATTTGAGAAGGCCACAAAGTGTAGACAGCCCGAGACTGCCTTGGAGGGGCCTAAGAGCAACACATTTTTTTAAAATAAAAAAGGTAAAAGGAATTCCTTTCAATTTGGTTTTAACCTTTGTCACCAGATATAAGGCACTCCACAGACAGCCTCCAGGGTTGTCTGCACTTTGAGGTCCTCTCTTCTCAGGGGCTTTCAGGAAGCTATGAGGTCTAGAAGGCAGCCATATTTTAAGCAGGGACACATGCAAATGCAATCGATGGCTACCTCATAATGCCTCGAAGCCTTAAGGTAATCCAGCTTTAAAAACAAAGTTCCCTCCCCCTCTTTCACTGAATAAGGAAGATAATAACTGCATCTTTTGCAGGGGGAGAGGGAAGACACTAAGCAGAAAGATGCACTATAAGTGAGAGTTCTGCCTGAAACCAAATATGAAGCACCACCTTTTAAGAATGCATTAACTTTTCATTTTAAAGACAGGTTTTGGAAGTGTGTCAAGCAAGAGTTTTCACGAACTGACCATGCTACAAAGAGGTGATAGTGGCGCAGACAAGGATACCTTGTTGGAGTTACATATTCTTGAATCTGATTTGGGTACTCAGACCCAGAAACCTCCCCCCCTAAATAAATTCACACTTGACTCAAATTTTTGGTTTGCTTTTGGCAGAATTTAGGCCACAACTTTGTTGATTACAGAAAGTGACTGGTTGCATAGGCTCTGGTTCCAGCATAGGTCAGCCAAGGGTGAACACCTGGATAAGCAGAAAGCCGGGAACAGGGTATCTCCGCCACCCAAATGTCCCCCTAGACTCAGGCATGGGCACAACCCCCTGTCAGGGGTTGACCAAACCATTGAGTCCCTGGATTCCTTTAACGGATTTCCCTTTGCATAGGGATGGTGAGAGCGTTCTCCCATCCTTATCACCTGAGCAAGAGCCTATCCGCAACCTTACAAGTTGTGACGATTTGCTACACGGCAGGTGAACCCAAATGGCAACAGCCAATCAGCCAAGTAGGGAAAATTCCTGCTGTGCCCCTGTCCCAATGACAGACAACACACGACGGCATAGCAAAGTCAAACACAAAGCCCTAACAGTAGGGAGAGGTGGGTGGGTGTTCCGAATGCACGTGCTGAAACAGGAAGCTGTGGGTATAAATAGGTCCCTCAGACCATTTGGACTGCGTCCCATTGGCCAGATTGTACCCAGCTATGAGGGACCTACCAATCAGGTGTTGTGGCTGACCACTTGTACCCACCCACAACACAGGGTGTCAGTTTTCCAGGTCTTACTACAATACGTGCCCTCTTTAAGGGAGGACCCGATTTATATTGTGGCATGTACAACCTGCTTAAAAGGCAAGGTGTGCTTTTACAGAAGAGATACCATTTAGTTCAGGTGACGAGGGGAATCAGAACCATGCTTCAGACCACATATTATAGTAT
This sequence comes from Podarcis bocagei, assembly GCF_964188305.1. Lineage (NCBI taxonomy): Eukaryota > Metazoa > Chordata > Lepidosauria > Squamata > Lacertidae > Podarcis > Podarcis bocagei. The sequence goes on along the minus strand of NC_138128.1, from coordinate 82,653,143 downwards.
GCTCCCCAGAATCAGCTGAATCAACTCAGAGCTAAACAATGTTACATTTAGCAGATAAGAAATGACCCACCCTCCATAATCCTGTCCTTATCCATTTCCCATTGTCTGGCCCGAGCCATTTATAGGCAGGAAATGTGAGTCAACTGAATTATGAGGCTCTGTCTCTCATTCCCTTGTGGACTGAGATTGCCAAATCGAATGCAATGGTTTCTGGGGTCCTGTCTTTCTTTTATTTGTTTGTTTCTTGGAAAGAAACCCTACAAGAAGATCACTATTTAAGAGGGAAAGTGCATTAGGAAAGCCATTGAAAATAGTCATAGTATTTTATGGGTTGCTGGTGTTTCTCAGAAATGTTTTGTGCTTCTGGATGAGAAGATTAGTAAGAAAAAATGCTGTGCCTTGCCTACTCATCGGGACATTTTTGTCATCAGCTTGGGACCAGGATACCTAAAATACTCCCTCAAACATTCAACCAAACCCTGCACTGCAGCATAAGGCCTCTTGCAGATACTATCTCACCATGTGGTCTGTTCCATGCAAAATTTGACCTTTCATGTGGCGGCATACATATGTATGCTGCCTTTCCATAGTTCAATCCATGCTGAAGGCGGCTTACAACATGAAAAAGTATACAGTTACAGCCTAACAAAAGTAGTCATATGCAATAAGTAAAACATCAAAAAATACACAATCAAACAAACAATTTCCACATAAATCATAATAGGATCTAAACTAAATATACAAAAAATATATGTTTAATGCTGTATCATGTTTTTAATATTCAGTTGGGAGCCACCCAGAGTGGCTGGGGAAACCCAGCCAGATGGGCGGGTGTAAATAAATATTATATTATTATTATTATTATTATTATTATTATTATTATTATTATTATTATTATTATTACAATAACAGCAGCAGCCTCCCCAACAACCCTGCCCCCTGTAAGCAATACCCCAACGCAAGAGTCAGTCAGGACCCCACACTCCCAGGCCATGTGGGAAAAGGCCTGCAAGGCAGAGAACATGTCTTCTAGAATTCACAGTCAAGATTGTGACACCTGCCTTTGGAACTTGCTGCATATCAGTCAGTTGCTGTCTCTGTTGTCTTTGCAACACCCATTGATGACCTTACTTTTTCAACAAGCCTTTTAACTGCAGGCTTCTTTATCCCAGTCTACATGTATCGGATTTGACTTTTTAAAAAAGAAATCGCTTTATATACCGTATTAGCCCGAATATAAGCCATACCTGAATATAAGCCACACCTTTTAAATTTGGGGTGGGGGGTGGGGATAAAAAAAAAGACAATATCCGAATATAAGCCACTCCCTTGAAATTCTGCAGGCACTCACACCCGTTCCATTTTATCGTATGTCTGTTGCAGCAGCGATATTGTAAAAGCCAATTTTTGTAAGGTCGCGAATTTAAGCCGCACTTTAACTTTTCATGGTCAGAATTTGGGGGGGGGGGTGAGGCTTATATTCAGGCCAATACAGTATGTTTTTGTTGTTATATCATCTTGCAATTCTTGAGGGGAGGTTATTCATAATTTGCAATAAATTAATAAAGGACAAGCTTCGTGCCAGCTTGCCATGCCAATTCTTATCTTCCCCTATGTACAGTTGTTGAGAGCCTACTTTTAGTCCACATGTGGTCCCAGGGAGGCCCACTCAACAATGTATGGCAATGTGCCCTGAAGCATCTCCCAGAATCCACATTTCTGTGATGGATGCACAGGAGCTCCTTGGCCAACAAGTCAATATGAGAGGTGTTCCCTGAAAGCAAAGGTTTGACAGCCACTGCCCCATGCCAAATCCAAAGGATTGGTGAATGGAAATGCCACATGTATCAAGGTTTATATCTTAAAAACATGTGCTTTCCTCATCAGTCAGGAGATTTCATAGAATCATAGTATCATAAATTGTAGAGTTAGAAGGGATCCCGTTGCAATGCAGGTATCTCAGCTACAGCATCCATGACGGATGGCCATCCAACCTCTGCTTAATATCCTCCAAGAAAGGAGAGTCCACAACCTCCTGAGGGAGTCTGTTCCACTGCCAAACAGCTCTTATTGTCAAAAAGTTCTTCTTGACGTTCATTCAGAATCTCCTTTCTTGTAGGTCAAAGCCGTTGGTTTGAGCCCTACCCTCCAGAACAGGAGAAAACAAGCTTGTTCCCTCCTCCCTGTGACAGCCTTTGATATATCTGAAGATGGCTATCATATCTCTTCTCAGTCTCCTTCTTTCCAGGCTAAACATATCCAGTTCCTTCAACTGTTCCTCATGAGGCTTGCTTTAGAATTTTAATTTAGAATTTTAGTCCTTGGTTTCCAGCAGAGCAGTGGGGAGTTAGGAAACAAAATCAAAAGGCACCTGCCCCTTGATTTGTGTAACACACCATAGTGACTAAGAAAGAAAGAAGCAATGAGAATAGACAGCAACCAAGGCCACCAAATCAACATGCAAGGCAGGGAACTGCCTCACATTTACAAGATATATAGGCAGTCTTCCAAAGTGACTTCTCTGTGTAATAAAAACTAATGGCAGTCACAAACTATTGAACAGGGTAACTGATAAGAATTACCTTTGACTTTATTTGTATTGTTACTGGCCAAGGCGTTTCTATAAAGCCATGTGCCTGCCATAAGATAGACAATGAGTCAAGTCCATTTCCAATTAAACTACTGATGGGCGTGCCTCAGAGCCTGCAAATATACAGGGACGCGGACTTAGAAAAAATATTGGGGGGGCCCGGGAAAGCTCATGAATAATAAATAAGCTCATGAATATGCAAATAAAGTGGCTCCGGCCCTAAATAGGGCAAGCCACGCCCCCCAGCCAGCCGATTGGCTGGCTGGGAGGTGTGGCCAGTCGGGATTCCCCTGTTCTCGCGGGATTTCCGGCAGTGCCTCCGATTAGGGCGCGCGGCTGGCTGGCTGGCGAAGGAGCAGGTGAGGAGGAGGCGGGGGACGGCGGCGGCGCTCTGCTGAAAGGGCGCCCGCCCGAGATTATTGGGGGGGCTGAGCCCCCCCAAAAATTTTTTTGAGGGGGCTCGAGCCCCCTCAAGCCCCATGGAGTCGGCGCCTATGCAAATATACAATGCAAATAAATTGCCCAAGACACTGTTCTTTGTCCAGCTAAGCACATGACAAACATGGTTGGTGACTTCTCAGGCCATTAGTGATTCACTTGCAGTCCTCCTATGGAAGGATATGTGCAATGAAGACTCTCAGCTAATAGTGAGCTTTAGTTCTCATAGCTAGTATAGGCAATCATGGGTAGGGGTACGGGCCAGTCAGATGGGAGACTGCTTGGGAACTAGGGATCATCGAGGGATTTGTCCCTAGCAAATACTCATACAAAACTGGTGTGATCCACACCTCCTAGATGTGGATGGATCAGAATGCAGTTACCTTTCAGATAACATTTGGTGGTTCCCTCATTGCAAGAAGTGAACCAGGCATAGGGCCTTCTCCATAGCTTTGCCCACCCTGTGGAATGTCCTCCCATCAGATGTCAAGGAGATGAGTAATTATATAACCTTTAGGAGACATCTGAAGGCAGTCCTGTATAGGGAAGCTTTTTAAGGTTTAAGGTTTTACTTTTTTATATATAAACTGGAAGCTGCCCAGAGTGGCTGGGGCAACCCAATCAGATGAGCAGGGTATTAACAACAACAACAACAACAACACAACAACATTGTTATCATCATCATCATCATCATCATCATCATCATCATCATCATCTTAGCCCAAGCTACAGATCTAGTGACATTTGTGAGTCTTCACATGCAGTTACAAAGGGAAGTTTTCCATGCAACTATTGTGTTAATACACTTAACCTTACTTATGGTGATATGCTTGAGGCTCCTGATCAAAACATAGAAAACACTTTATCTTCTTGAAAAAATGTAACTTAGCAGAATTCTCTGAGGACCAAACAGCTCAATCCTTTTCTGGGAAACCCTCCATAAGTAAGGTACACAAATATTACCTAGGCAACCACATCTCTACCCACCCATGTGTGAGGTCACAAAAGGCTAATGAAACAAGCATATGAAACTGTCTCACCCTGAGTCAAAATACTGGTCCATCTGATTCAATGTTGCCTACTTTGGAAGCAGCTCTCAAAGGTTTCAGGCACAGATCTACCCCAGTCCTGCAATCAGATCTTCTTTAACTGGAAATATTAAGGATTGGACATGGGATCTTCTGTGTGCACATGTATAAATCTCAGGTTGGCTGAAGCCCTTACTCGCAAGCTGAGAGTCAAGGGCTAGGCATCTCAGAATACTTCTTCCCCTAACACTTGATGATGTCGGAACACCACCCATTCAAAGTTTTTGTATCCCCAAGGTGAGTGTCCTTTTTTGTGCTCAATTTATTCCTCCCTGTCCCGCCTCTTCTATGAGATTTCCTCGCAACAGCAGCAATTCTGACACTGGAACAGCTTCACTGCAAAGAAGTGGGTTCTGATACAGAGAAGGTGAGTCCCATTTATCTTCAGAGCAACAAATTCCTGCAGCCTCAAAGCCTCATTCTTCATGAAGGGACTTCCAAGGAATTTCAAGGGAAGCAAAAATAGTTTCAGTAAGTGACATTTCTCAAGGGAGCTCTGCAGATCCTTATCTATTACAGACAGGAGGGAAATTGTGTGCATTATGGATGAGAGATACGCAGCCTTCAGAATACCCATGCACAATGTATTCATGGTGAATTAGCATATATTCTAATATGTTCTATCCCTCTGTTATGTTTTTAAACCACCCTTCATCCCAAGGAGATCCCAGGTCAGCAAATTGTAAGGAATACACACAATTGTGTGTATTCCTTACAATTGTCTTTTTCTGTGTGTGTGTGTGTGTGTGTGTGTGTGTGTGTGCGCACACACAACTAAAAATCAAGAGAAAGCAGAACATTCTCAGCTCACTTTCTGAAGGAGCAGTAACATCATTCCCTGATGATAAATGCCAGGTAACATGAGGACGGTCTTTTGAACAGCAGAGGGTTCTACAACCAGGGTGCCACAGAAAATAAGGTCCTATCCCAGGTCACTGAATTGCAAACCACAGCCATAGGCAGAAGCATGAGTAGGGTCTCCTCCACAGATCATAAGGCTGAGGGTGGTAGATAATGGAAAATGTTTGCTTATATAAAAAAGGGCAAATCAGGGGAGGGTTGGCTGGGCAAGTGCAGAGAGTCAATAATGGGTGGTAGTTATCTAAAACCTCAGAATCCAGGTAGGTCCCCTTAAAGAGAATATGTACCCTCTCCACCACTTTTAGATTGATTATAGGAGTTTATAGCTTCCTCCAATGAGGCAGTCTTGACTGTCTGCACTCCTCTGGCCAGCCCTTCCTGGCTTGCTCTTTTATGCCAAGACAGGCAAGTGTCAAGAGAACCAATGACTGTCATAGCAATGTTAGTATAATTCTGACTGTCTGTGATCTCATATGTGGGTGGGGGTGTGTTCAGGAACAGAACAGATCCTGTTACATTCCTTATGACATCATCAGAGATTGAAATTGGGCTCAGAATCAGACTTGGAATAAACCAAGATATTGCCCAAGTTTGTTTGTTTTAAAATCTTTTTTCCAACCCTGACTGGGCGGGTTCTTTCTTCCAATAGTAATTCTGCACTCCTAGTAGCAAGCTATATTTTAAGGAAGCTGTCTGTCACTGCTGATCATTTCACATTGGAACTCCCAGGAATGCAGCTCAGAACGCTTGCTGCATTTGGGTCACAGATGGTAACAAACGGTGGAATTCAACATAAAGCTAATACAACCATTCCATCAGCGTAACCATTTCTTCTTGCCAGGTGGAACAATCTACCCTCCCCCTGTTAGCTGTTCTGGGGGTTCTGCCTGCCCCAGCTGGCTTTAGGGGACAAAAGGGGGCTGTGAGAAGAAGGTGGAAACCCCATTGCACAAGTGGGAATCATTGAGCTGGCTTCCGCTAGTGCAATTATTTAGTGGAATCCGGCCTTTCAAGCAGCCAGGATTTTTGTAGAAGTGGTGAGGAATGCCCTCTGGCCATTATGCAACATTCCATCCCTATGCTGCTTTGTCCTCGAATAAGAGGCAGTCACAGCTGCAGGCAACACCAGAATGGGCCTTCTCTGCGGTGGTTCTCCATTTGTTGAATGCTCACCTTCACTACACATCTTTAGGCGTCAGGCAAAGACCTTCCTCCATAACCAGGCCTTTAGTCTTTAACTATATTTGGCCTTTTTCATGTATTTCTCTTTCCTCTTGGTTTTAATGTGTCTGTGTGGTTTATTGTCTATCTGGTTTGTAAGTCACTTTGGGTTGCCCTGGGCAAAATCAAGCAACTAACAAATTTAACAAATCATAATAATGTACAGATATATGAATGTACATGCGAATGGCCCAGATAACATATGACATCACACACACTGTAAGTTCCTGCACAGTCCATATGCCCTGAAGTTTTCTCCTCTTAAAGTTCAAATGGGTTAAATTTCACTTTGAAAATTCTAAAATGCAATCCAATCTATATTTCCAGGGATTTTACAATGCAATGTCGTGTTCATGAGTTGTCTTTGAAGATCTGAAATACATAGTTAAAAATATTCCCTCCTTATCCATCAATTTTCCACGGAAAGAAAGACAGGCTCGGGCAAAGCAAGTCAAGACTTTCTCAATGACAGATTCCATGTTTTATTAAAGGACAGTTCAACATACCTCCATTAGCTAATATTACTTTCTGTACTCAACTTTGCAGATTCTTCGACTTGGCTTATCTTTATTAAACATACTTTTCCTTTGTTGTTCTGAGTCTCCTCATAGCTTCATCTCCAGAGTAAAGGAAGGAAGCTTTTACTTTCTTTTTTTTAAGAAGAGGTAAAAGCAGCTCTTAACTTGTACAACTGACTGAAGAAGTATTCATTGTTTTGGTTTTTAAAAAAACATTTTTACCAAAGTTTGGTAAAAAGTTTGACATTTTTTTAAAAAAGACTTGTGAAAATGTTTTTACATTTACTTGCATAGCCATTTTTTCTGTCTCTCACTTAGTGTCATGGGGGTCAAAAGAACTCAATTAAACAGTCAAAGTTGATTAGCTGTGCATTACAGTGATGCCATCCCATTCACTACTTGATCCCTGTGTGGTTGGGATCCCCCCCTCCCAGTCTGACTAATTCTGGAAATAAATCAAAAGAGTAAGAACCCAGGTTGTGCAGGCGGATGACAACACTGTAGCAACTGAAGGAAACTGAGGCACTGAAGAGGTTTGGGAAATGTGAATGTTCTTACAATCAAAGGAGTCTTGAGGAATTCCTCCCCCTTTAAATATCTATTTGTGATCTGAGAACAAGCTGTGTCAGGGAAATCCCCTGCAAATGGACGCAGAAGCAGAAATTGCTGTAGTTCTTGTGTTCATCTATGATCAGGAACGTGACTCAATTGAGCAAGTGGGCTCACAACAGTGCTGTATAAAAGCTGGAAAACAGTGCACAATTGATGAGGTTGTTTTTAAAAATTGTTTGGGCACCTCCTTTATATTGCAAGGTTGAGCAGAGGAACATCGGCACTCAGTCCCCCAAGCAGGATTGAACACGCGCACACTCCCACCTATCAGAGTTAAATCCTGCTTTCTGAATGGTTGAGCTCAATTTGGGAGCTCCCTGCAGGATTTTCACACACCCAGTCAAACCAGGGAGGATTGGACTCACCCCACATCGGCTGATCAGCTGGGGTTAAATCCTGCTTCCTGCGGGGTTGAGCGGCGCCAGCAACAATAATTAAGACAGAAAGCCGACAGAAATTCTTTTGTAGGAGACTGATCCACCCCCCCCCAATTCATCCATAATTCATGCACACTGTTCTAGAGCAGCAGACATATGATCAGTAATTTTGTGATGGTGAGGGGTAAAACAATTTTTCTTTCAGTAATCATGTTCCCACCAAATCAAGTAGATTTCCCTAACTGTAACACCACGATTAAGATGCATCTTAAATGCAGCACAAATGCTTTCCATATTGCATTGTACCAGCTAGTTATATGTCAATAATGTGTGTGTGTGTGTGTTAACATCCATTTGCAATATTGCGTGTAGAGTTGCCACTGATTTACAGATTGCCTAAAATAAATTTAAATGCAAATGTAGAACTGTGGGATATTTTGCATGTTTTACTGAAACTATTAAGGGGGGGGGGGGTTCCAGTGCAGGTTATGTAATTTTGTGATTCATTAATTCAGCTTTTCCGGTGGAGGAATATGCTCAAAGCTTCATTATACATCAAAGGAACACACTGATAAAAGAAATTTATAATATGCAATGTGCTAGATATAGAGTAACAGCAATGCTAGTACATTTTGGAATGGGTGGACTACCTCTTTAAAGCTATGGGTTGAAAATTTACAGAATTTTTATTTCTGGGTATGGAATTGAAAAAAAGATGAAATTAACTTATAAACTCACTAATATATTTTGTCCCACATTTTGCAAAGTGGCAAATTAAATAGCTGAGCGTACTGAGCATACTTTTATGTGTAATCTCAATCCTACATGGATCATAGAATGTTATTCAAGAGCTGTTATGTAATGACTAAAGATGTTTACACTGTGAAGTAAAAGTGGATTAATGGACATTTCTTCACCCAAGAGAAGCCTAGAAACTAGTTCTTTGAGAGTGGTTAGGAATTTATAATGGACATTTCTCATCAACCTCATCAAGTTAAAACAATAATTTCAAGGATTGCTTGGGAAGATGCCATGTTCGTATATAAAATTTGGGAAGTTTAATTGAGGGGTTCCTTTTCTTACATATTTCCTCCACTTATGTGCAAAGGGGGGGAGGAATTATAGCCAATTTTTGATCTGGCTGGGTAGGCAGGTGTCCTCTTCCTCCCTCACCTCTCCATGTGTATCCCTCCCAAAGTTGAGTGCTCCATGGAAGAGGAGGACCATCCCAGATATAAGGAATGTACCATTATTGTCAGTCGGGGGGGGAAAAGATTTTTCGATTTAGCATTATCAGATTCGTTCCTGAATAGCGAATCTAATCAGAGTGACACAGAATGCATCCAAAACAGATCAGGCTGCTCCTAAATGCTACAGATACAAAGGGAACCTTGTGATTGCTGCATTTCTCTGGAATACACACATTTTTCTTTGAATCTCCTGCTAATGTACACATTTTTTGACATGTTTATTGGTAGACAGCTGCATCACAAAATTCAGAGTCAAGTTTTGAAGAATAGCTGCATTTCAGTTTGCATACTGGTTCACCTCCTGAAATTCCCTCTTCCACACCACTAATAAAGGTACAACAACTCTTTCCTCTTTTCCACCCAAATGCAGCGCCACAATTTTCCCTGATTACTGATTTAGCACCATTTTCCTCTTGACTTGCTACTCCCTTTTCCTTTCTGGAATAATCTCATCCATAGCTTCACCCAGTTAGTAATGATGTAATGAACAGGATTCCATGCAGCCAGCCTGATTTGGCTATGTGATTATTTCACTTAAGAAAGGCAATGTAGAGTTACAAATGGAGAGAATTTAAATAAATGAGTACTACCCTTAAAATGGTCCAAAAACTACAATTATTGCAGAATACAGCTGCATATAGACTGTTGATATTGCGTGTTGACTGGGGCAGTGAGTCAACGCCCTCTCATCAGATGTCAAGGAAATAAGTAACTATCCTACTTTTAAAAGACATCTGAAGGCAGCCCTGTTTAGGAAATGTTTTTAATGTTTAATGCAGTACAGTGGTACCTCGGGTTACAAACACCCTGGGTTACAAGCACCTCAGGTTACAGACTCCGCTAACTCGGAAGTAGTACCTCGGGTTAAGAACTTTGCCCCAGGATGAGAACAGAAATTGCACAGCTGCGCAGTGCAGCAGTGGCGGGAGGCCCCATTGGCTAAAGTTAAGAACAGTTTCAGGTTAAGAATGGACCTCCAGAACAAATTAAGTTCGTAACCAGATGTACCACTGTATTTGTTTTTAATATTTGCTTGGGAGCCACCCAGAGTGGCTGGGGAAACCCAGCCAGATGGACGGGGTATAAATAATAAATTATTATTACATTATTATGTATATAACTCAAAAAATGATTTTAAAATCTACATTGGCTACCTATTTGCTTCTGGGCTAAATATAAGCTGCTAATTTCTGAACTTGTTGGCGTCTGTCTGTCTCGAGATACAATGGAGTACACCTCTGGGTGGGGTGAAGTTAAACCACTGGAGAATCACAGCGCCTGCTGTGGCTGCTTCCTGTGTTGTTTTTCCTGCTTTAGCAGTTCCAAAGTGACTTCCCAGGGGTGTGAGCCTGAGCAGTGTGTCTGGAGGTCCTGGGCTGCCCAGATGACAAGGACTTACTGATGTGGTGCAAAGGAAAGTGGAGCAAAACATTTGGCACCGGCTTGACTGCAGAGCTTGCTGGAAAGAGGTGTACAAGGCACCATTCAACTGGACTCCACTCCAGATTTGTGTAGAGCAGTGTTTCCCAACCGGTGTTCTGCGGCACACTAGTGTGCCGCGAGACGTTGCCTGGTGTGCTGTGGGAGGGAGGCGGGCGAGTCGGGCGGCGAGAGGCGGGGCGGCGGCAGCGAGGAGAGGCCGCCCAGCGCGGGGCTCTCGCCGTCTGCCTGCCTGGCTGCCTGCGTGGCGCTGACGTCACGGGGCTGTAACGTGCCCCACATAGGCACACGCGGGGCGGCGAGCGAGCTCCCTCCCACATCCCATCGCCGGCTCTGCACCAGGCGGTAGAGCTCGGCGAAGTCGCCGCGCTGGAAGGCCAGCAGCACGCGTGCCTTGGCCAGGCTCTCGCCCGCCTGCGCCTCCAGGCACGGCGCCTCGGCGTCGGGCGGCAGCGAGCCCAGGAAGCGGCCCAGCCGGCCGGGGTCGCCCGCCTGCAGTAGCGCCTCGCGCACGCACGAGACCTGCTCCGCCGAGAAGCACGGCGAGCGCGGAGGATCGGGCGTGGCGGAGGCCAGCCCCACGCTTGGAGAGGATGCAGCAGCCGTCGCCAAACCTGATCCTCCTCCTCCTGCTCCGCTGCCGTCCTCTGGTTCTCGGCCGGGAGGAGCCTGCGGCGACGGGGCGGGCGCCGAAGTTGGCAGAAGTTGGCGCGCCTCCTCGGCAGTGCCTTCGTCCTCCTCCTCCTGCCTCTGCTCTCCTCCGGCGGCGGGGGCGCGCCGCCCTCCCCGGCCGGGGGGCTCGGCGGGGCCCGCGGGGAAGGAGGCCATGTTCGCGGCATGCGGGATCGCGGCCCCCCTCGCCCGCCTCCGGCCCGCTCCCCTTCCCCTGCGCGCTGCCCTAGCCGTGCGGGTCTCCTCCTCCTGCGCCGCCGTCCCCTTTCCACATCCTAGGAGCCGCGGTCCGCCTTCCGCCCCCGGGCCGCGGCGCGGCTCCCAGCCCGGGCTGGCCTCCGCCTCCTGGGACGCGCGCCCACCCCCGCGGCCCCCCAAACTTCGGAGCAACTCTCCAGACGCTTCTCCCCCGCCTCGGTCTCCCTCCTTTCCACTTCTCTTCCCCCCTTCCTTCCCTCTTTCTTTCTCTTTCTCTCCCACCCGCCTTTCCTTCTATTAACTTTCCTTTCCCCTTCCCATGTAGAACAGTCCCTGCAAATAAAAACCTAGCATATTTGGAAGAGGGATGCTAGCCTAACCATTACCTTCTATGCTGTTACTATTTTTTTATTTTTTTTTACATAAGTAAAAAGTGACCTTTCCCCATCTGGCATGGTGGTGTGCCTCGAGATTTTTTTCATGAAACAAGTGTGCCTTTGCCCAAAAAAGGTTGGGAAACACTGGTGTAGAGCTTACTCCTTAGCCCTTTCTTCTCCTAAAGACTGCCTTCAAAGCAGCAGGTAAATTACTTGGAACCCAGCTATTGTGGGCGGTGGACACACTCCTCCCTTTGTCAGCCTGTACAGGTTGTCAGGTCTAGAGAGCTAGTGTCTGGATCTCAAATTTCAGCAGCACCCTGTGTGATGCTAAAATTTGGCACCTCTGCCTCTCACACTCCATTCTAAATCCTGAGAGCCAGTGTGGTGTAGTGGTTAAGAGCGATAGACTCGTAATCTGGGGAACCAGGTTCCCGTCTCCGCTCCTCTACATACAGCTGCTGAGTGACCTTGGGCCAGTCATACTTCTTTGAAGTCTCTCAGCCCCACTCACCTCACAGAGTGTTTGTTGTGGGGGAGGAAGGGAAAGGAGAATGTTAGCCGCTTTGAGACTCCTTTGGTAGTGATAAAGCAGGATATCAAATCCAAACTCTTCTTCTTCTTCTTCTTTTATTTATGATGTTCCCTTCTGGCTCCCCCAAGGCTCCACACCTAGTGCCACCAAAGCAGTCCTGCTCCCCTAAATCCACCTCTATTTGGCAACTGTAGAAAATGTTCACCCAAAGGCAAGTTATCATTTCTGCCTGGAATAAACAACAGTTTATGATTATAGACAATAATCAGTGCAGGTTATCAAATGGCTCCTTCCTGCCCTCACCCCCGCCTCGGGAGGGGGGGGGTCACTTGAAGCAAAATCCTACATATGTCTATCCAAAAGAAAACTCCATTTAGTAGCATACTCTGCTGAAAATCAAGAAACGAAAGCGGGTATTGGAATATGCCTCTGCCAACATCATATGAAGCCCTAAAGTTTTCATCCTCACGTAGCTGCATGTTTTATCATCCTTCTTTGCATTTACACATTGTAGGCACCAAATGAAACTAATAAAATGTGCCTTTGATCCTTCAAAGGAGTAATTAAGCTGAAACACAGAGAAAAAATATTGCATTATGAGGAAATGAATGTAGGCTTTTCAAGAAGTCGGGAACATCATTACATTGAAAGGTGCCAAGATGTTAATTTCTGTACTCAGTGCGGAGTTCTGAGACCTGCCAGTCTCTTTGTTTTTTATCAAATTTTACTTCATTGCAGATTAGCAGAAAAAGATTTTAGATCAGATTACCGCATTTGAAGTAATTTGCTTAATTACCAAGCTGAGGTTTGAATAATGGTGATTGAATTAAAACTGCTTGGGTGGGATGGGGGCAGAAAAGAGCTTGTGGATGTCATTTTAAAATAATAATAATAATTGTGTAGCAGAAAAATCTATTATTGGCTGGCAGCTAGTCAAAATATATAAGCCACTCATAATTATGACTGTGAGTATACGTGTGTATGTAAAATGAGCAGCCTTTAGGGGAGGGGGCAAAAATCTGTTCTACTGCTTTGGTGACCCCAATCTCTGGGGCAGGTTTTGTCTCCTCTGTGCCCCCAATCACAGCCCAAAGTTTAGCGGAAGCCAAGGATTTATCAAGTGAGCAACTTCATCTAACAGCCCAATTTGTGCTTCCTAGTGGGTGTTTGTGCCTGGCAACGCAAGGCAAAACAGCAGAAAGGATTCTGAGGCGATAAATGTTAATTATCTCTCTTTTTGTTGCTGTTATTAGTCTTAGCTATTGTCTCTTTGCTGCCTGTTCTCATGCCTCAACTCTTAACATTTATAGGTTCCCATTTCTTGAATATAACCTCTGTAGATACTGAGGCAAAGTGATGTAGCCCCATGCATGCTTCTGCAGGCATGAGATCAGTGACCCGGCAGAGACTCACATTCTCCTGCTAGTGTGTCATGATCGTCTGTAGAGTTATGCCCTTGCCAGGCATTCGTTCATTGTATCTAAGGAGCAACAGCATGTGTCGACCTAGTCTCCTCCACCCCCAGTCTTCCAGCATTGAGTGGGAAGGTCTGAACAGGGACTTGCATTTTGCAAGATGTATTTAGTCACCCCCATGCTCAAGAAGGCGGGTGGCGCTGTGGTCTAAACCACAGAGCCTAGGGCTTGCTGATTGGAAGGTTGGAAATTTGAATCCCTGCAACGGGGTGAGCTCCCATTGTTCGGTCCCAGCTCCGGCCCATCTAGCAGTTCAAAAGCACATCAAAGTGCAAGTAGATAAATAGGTACTGCTCCAGCGGGAAGGTAAATGGCATTTCCATGTGCTGCTCTGGTTCGCCAGAAATGGTTTAGTCATGCTGGCCACATGACCCGGAAGCCGTCTGCAGACAAACGCCGGCTCCCTCAGCCTATAGAGCAAGATGAGCGTGCAACCCAAGAGTCGTCCATGACTGAATCTAATGGTCAGGGGTACCTTTACCTTTACCTTTATGATCAGGAAGCCTGATTGTGCAGGATGCCCACTCAGTGAAGGAAGGTCAGGGTAGAGCACTGCCCTGCAGCCCATTCACAGGCACAGTTAGCAAATTCCTGAACAGGGCCTTAGAACATCATGGTTATTTATTTTAGGAATTGCTTCTCATAAAGGATCCCAAAACAATTTATAACAGCGTTGCATGCCACCCAAATCTCTGAGAAGTGCGAGATTCTAGGGGTTCCAGGCTTCAGTTTCTTTAGAGTGATGGACAGCAAAGACTGTGGTGTCTTTAGGATATATGGTTTATTTACACAGATATACAACCTGAGCCCATGATGGAGGGGCTCACAGCATTAACACTCTAAGAGGGTCTTGCATCTCCCATAAGCAGCTGCCTTGGATTCAAGCAGAAGTCAAACATCTCTCTCTCTCTCTCTGGTTTCTGCCAGATTTTAGCTCTCACACCGCAACTCTGCCATTTCTCTTAACCACCAGACAGTTGAAGGAGAGCGGTCCATCCATTTGTTCTCTGGTGCAGAGCCACTTCCTTTGTTACCTTAACAACCCATGATTAGACCATTAACAAGAAACTTCCCTGGCTATTCCAGCACTCGAATCCTTGTTGGATCCAGGAATTAGAATGAACTCAGGCATACAGCTTACCCCCCCCCCAAACACTATAATAAAAATTCCATAGATAGATAGAGAGGTGTAATGATATTTTGCTACAGGATGCAGGGCTGAACAACTCTTGAGTGAGTCAGGATTCCAACTAAGCGCTGCTCCTCTCACTCCAAAACCCAGATATATCGAGTTTTCTCTCTCCATCTGATGTCATCCTGACATGATCAAAGTTCTACTGCTGCTAGCTTCCCGAGAGTGCAAAGGCATCACCTGGTTTGCAATCGCCTCCCCTGCTGCCATTGTATCTCTGTGATCCATAGGGGGGCTTAGGAGTCGCCCATATCATATATTTCTAGGAGGCATAACTCAACTAAAGGATTTGTGTACTCAATGTTGTACAAGCGGTGCTCTCATGTGCTTCGTTCTAATATTCCCTATGGGTTTTCCATTCCTGAACTTTAGATATCTGATTGTTTGCCCTCTATAAAGTTGCTAGTTTGTTTCATTTTAGTTTTTTACATAGTCATTGCATAGTATAAACAGCAAATTTGATATTACGTGGAGTAACGTCTCTCAGAATATATTCCTTCCCAGCAGCAGGGTTTAAAAATTGCAATATTTACATGAGATATTTGATTTCTTCAGTCTCTGTGTCATGAAAATGACTGGAAGCTACTGATGCCTCTGGATGTAGAGTCTCTTAGGTCAAGACACAGTTGCCAAAGAAATGTGGTAATGAATTATTTATTGATTAGAACAATAACTGCCTAGCCGGTGTTAACAGATCTCGCCCATCGACACCACTGCTCTAAAAACAAAATGGGGGTAGCAGTTAATGGAATATAGAATCCCCTTTTAGGCATTCTAAATTCCTCAAACATTGCAGGAGATTATGGTAGAGTGAGGATAGATCCATCTTGGCATACTGCTGTCTGTGTCACCTTCCACATGCTTCTAAGGAAATTTCAGCAGTGTGAATCCTGCTCTCCTCATGTAGGTTCAACCCTTGATTTAGAACCCTGGAAAAAACAGGGGGAACAAACCCAGAAGAAGCCTAGTTCTGTGAGTGGCATGGAAGGTGATGGGCAGCATAGATGGTATACTCATCCTTGTTCTTTCTCATCACATGAGGGGCTTGGAAGACCTGAGTTGTCGCTGGCATCTGTCTGTCCTGAGAAACAATGGAGTGTGCCTCTGGGGGTCAAGTCAAACCACTGTGTTCGCAGCATCTCTCTGGGGTCAGGCAGGGGTGCCAACTTGGATACAACATGGGGGGGCAGGTAAGCCCTGCCCCACATAATTGATCACAAGACGGTGCACACACACCATTTGAATGGCAATGCCCATCAACTTTTGGAAGGTCATTGGGGAGCCAAAGGGACCACAGCCCCTAGGAGTTGGCAATTCTGGGCATTATGTTCAAAGGTGCTGGTCTGCCCAGATGACAAGACCCCCCCCCCCTGACCTCACTGATGTGGTCCGAAGGAAAGCAGAGCAAGCGATACATTCTGCAGCAGCTTGACTGCAGGAGTTACCAGAATCGTCTTAGGGACTCCACTCTGGATATGTGTAGGATTTACTCCCTAGCTTTTTCTTCTCCCAAAGTAAAGCTTCACACACCTGAATAGGCTAACAGTACCTCTAAAGTTGATCTCTGCATGTGGTAGGTGATAGACAACTATACAGCAATAACACAGTGGCTAACCGTGCATATGTCTCAGATATAAGTCTCATTGTCATCAATGGGACTTCTCCCCAGCTAAGTGTGTATAGGATTGCTTTCTAACACATGGAGCTGTGACCCATTAATAATCTCACTGATGCGATGAACCCACGGATGGGGAACATGTTGGACTGACACTCCCAGAATCCTTGACCATTGGCCATTCTAGCAGTCCAAGAACCCATGGAGGGTCACAGGTTCCCCATCCCTGCTGTTGTCCATTTCAGGCAAGCCATTATTATTCATTCCCCATATGCAATGCAGGGTTAATAATACAAACCTAATTTACAGGACTATATAAGGATAGTGAAAATATAAGGCATGTGAAGCAAACGTTAAGGTGTATTATTATTATTATTATTATTATTATTATTATTATTATTATTACTAATGATGATGATGATGGTGATGATACAAATGGACGGTACATGGGTTGTGAGATATTTCTGCAAGATTAAAAGGATCTCTCTCACAAGTACTTGGAAAGATTTTCACCATGTTAGTGAACAAATAATGATCAGTGATGGCTTTGAAGTTCAATAACATCTGGCTCATCACATGAATTTGCCTCACCTTCAGTATGTGGATGTATTCAAAGGTGAGCTCTGTTGGCCCGTAAAATGGTTTTCTGCTCACAATTTAAACTGAGGATATGTTTTTCCCCGGTGTGTGCCCGTTTTGTGCCTGTGTGTTCTGCATTAGGCAGTCTAGACACTCAACAAGGCAGCTGCTTGTGTTGGTGGTTGGTCGGCCCATTGCATTGCAGAAATTGATTTGAACTCCTTAAAATGGGCTTGTAATTTACAGAGCACTATTGTGGCTCTTCACATATGCCCCAAGGGCAGGCCATACATCATGTAAATATGACCTTTGAAAAAGCAAACCAAGCTCACATGTGCTGGCTGGGTTTTCTAGAGGTACTTCCAAAGTTCTCCTCATCCAAAATTAGCCCAGGATTTTGGGAGGTCTAAACTAACTGGTTGTATCTCAGAAGTGGTATCAATGTCTTAGGAATTCTTAATTGCTCCTTTCCCACCCACCCCAAGAAACATTGAAAACAGATGGGGTTATTTTTTTGAGTAAATACATAGGGTGGAATTCAACACTGCACTATTATGCATGTTCTGAATGTTCAAGCTTTCCAGCTTTCCAGAGAGAACAATCCTCCTCTATTTCCCCTGAATACTATTTTGGCCAAACGAGGGGAAATCAGAATTCTACAAGAAGCTTCATGAGACATTACTGGACCATCTGGACTATTCTAACATCATTATGATGGGAGACATGAATGGGGTGGTCTCTACCTATATGGACAAGTCACAGAACCAGAACCTGACCAAAGATGGAAGACTACCAAAGACTTTTTTCGAACTAACTGACAATATGGACTTGATTGATCTATGGAGGACGAGAAATCCCCTAGGTAAAGAAGGAACTTTCTTTTCTGAGGCCCACCTGTCATGGACAAGAATCGACCAAATTTGGACAACTAGAGGTCTGGCACCTAAGACCACAAGAGTAGAAATCTGCCCAAAGACATGCTCCGACCACAACGCTCTGAAAATGGAAATGAGATTTACTACTGCCGACTCCTTCAGATGGAAAATGAATGACAACCTGCTAAGAGATCAAGAGATTGTAAAGAAGGCCCAAAAAACTTTAAAGGACTACTTTGAAATTAACCTCAACACCTCGGTGGAAAAAAGAATAATCTGGGACGCAAGTAAAGCTGTTATGAGAGGGTTTCTGATACAACAAAATACGATCAAGAAAAAACTTTGGAATGGGAAAAGGGATAAGATATTAGAGAAGATAAGAGTCGGAGAGAAAAAATTAAGACTGAATCCAAAATCAAAAGAGACTTTAAGAGAAATTAAATTTCACCAGTCACAATATATGAAATTGATCAACCAAGAAGTGGAATGGAAAATTAAACAAATGAACCAAAGATCTTTTGAATCTGCGAATAAATGTGGGAAGCTGCTAGCTTGGCAGTTGAAAAAGAGACAAAAATTAAATTATGTTACCAATCTAGAAGTTGAAGGAAAAAATATTCAGAAACCAGGAGAAATTAGAAAGTGTTTCCAGAAATATTTTAAAAAACTGTACACCCAAGGGCCTGAGGAAGTGACTGAGATAGAACAATTTTTGAAAGATAATGGCCTACCAGAATTATCTCAAGAGAAGAGATCAATCTTGAATTGTAAAATAACACAACAGGAAATCGAGGTTGCCATACAGAACATGCAGTTAGGCAAATCTCCAGGCCCGGATGGACTTACCTCCAAGTACTACAGGATGTTAAAGGACTACTTGACACAACCATTAATGGAGGTTTGTAACCAGATTATGGGGGGAGGGAGGGCACCAGAAACGTGGAAAGAAGCATTCATCACACTGATACCTAAAGTGGAAACTGAAAAGACTCAACTCAAGAATTACCGTCCCATCTCACTCCTAAACGTGGATTACAAAATATTTGCAGACATTTTGGCAAATAGATTTAAAAAGGTTTTAAATGAAGTAATTCATAAGGACCAAGCAGGCTTCCTCCCAGGTAGACATTTGTTTGATAACACCAGGAACATTATTGATATTCTGGAACTTCTACAAACAAATATTAACACTAAAGCAGTGTTAATTTTTATTGATGCGGAGAAAGCCTTTGACAATATCTCTTGGAAATTTATGAAGAGAAACTTGGAAGGGATGGGAGTGGGAAGGGGGTTTGAGAACGGAATAGAAGCAATCTATTCCGAACAAAAAGCTAAGTTGATAGTGAACAATGTGGTGACAGAAGAACTTCAGATTGAAAAAGGAACACGTCAGGGGTGCCCCCTGTCCCCTTTATTGTTTATTTCAGTCCTGGAGGTTTTGCTGAACATGATAAGGAAGGATCGGCAGGTACAAGGAATACGGGTCGGAGTGAAACAATATAAACTGAAAGCATTTGCAGATGACTTGGTTTTAACATTACAGGAGCCAGAATCTAGTACAAAAAGAGTTCTGGAACTGATACAGAAATTTGGTCGGGTGGCGGGTTTCAAGCTGAACAAACAAAAAACTAAGGTGTTAGGGAAAAATTTGACAGCTACTGAAACAGAAGGGTTTCAGAAGGAAACAGAACTAAATATTGTTAAAAAAGTGAAATACCTGGGGGTCAATCTCTCTTCCAAGAACTTGAATTTATTTAAAGATAATTACGAGAAATGTTGGTCAGAAGTTAAAAAAGATCTAGAAATTTGGTCAAGACTGAAGTTATCCTTGTTAGGCCGAATTGCAGCTATAAAAATGAACGTTTTGCCAAAGATGTTGTTTTTGTTTCAGGCCTTGCAGATTGTGGACAGAGTGGAATGTTTTGGAAAGTGGCAGAAGGATATCTCTAAATTTGTCTGGCAGGGCAAAAAGCCCCGAATAAACTTTAAAATACTAACTGATGCAAAGGAGAGAGGGGGATTTGCCCTGCCGGACTTGAGGATATATTACGAAGCTGCAGCCTTCTGCTGGATGAAAGATTGGATCTTGTTGGAAAACACTGATGTCCTAGATCTGGAAGGCTTTAATAACTCGTTAGGTTGGCATGCGTATTTGTGGTATGACAAGGCAAAAGCATATGGAATGTTTAAAAACCATATTGTCAGGAAAGCAATATTTATGGTCTGGAAAAAATACAAAGACTTATTAGAAAGCAAAACTCCGAGGTGGGTATCACCAATAGAGGCCAAGGCTCGGAAAAAACCCAATATGGAGGCCGGTTGGCCGAAATATTGGGAAATAATAGAAAACATTGGAGATAACTGGAGGTTGCAGAGCTTTGAAAGGTTAAAGGGTAAAGTGCAAGATTGGTTTCATTATGCCCAAATTAATGAGGTTTTTAAGCTAGACAAAAAAACAGGATTCCAGGTGGAAAAATCGAAACTTGAGACAGAATTGTTAGAACCAAAGACCAAGCTATTATCGAGAATGTATAACTTGCTGCTTAAATGGAACACTCAGGATGAGACAGTTAAATCAGCCATGATAAAATGGGCTCAGGACATTGGTTATAACATCATGTCTGAGGACTGGGAAAGGTTATGGACCACCGGTATGAAGTTTACGGCATGTAATGCCTTGAAAGAAAACATTATGAAAATGGAATACAGGTGGTACATGACCCCAGTCAAGCTTGCTAAGATCTACCATTTGTCCGATAATAAATGCTGGAAATGTAAGGAGGCTGAAGGGACATTCTTTCACCTCTGGTGGACCTGTCCAAGAGTGAAGGCCTTCTGGGAAATGATATATAACGAGCTAAAAAAGGTGTTTAAATACACTTTCCCTAAGAAACCAGAGGCATTCCTCCTGGGCATTGTCGGCCAGAAGGTGTTAAAGAAGGATAGAACTCTTTTTATGTATGCTACTACTGCAGCAAGGATTCTTATCGCTAAGCATTGGAAGACTCAAGATTTGCCCACACTGGAGGACTGGCAGACGCAACTGATGAACTACATGGAACTAGCCGAGATGACTGCAAGGATCCGAGATTTGGGAGAAGAAGCAATGGAGGAGGATTGGTGTAAATTTAAGGACTATTTGCAAAAGTATTATAAGTTATATGAATCTTAAGACGCCGTATGATTTGGAATACCAGCCCCAGCAACAAAAATGGTTTATATAAGAAATTGGATAATTTTTATGAAAGAATCAAGGTTTAAATGGGTAAAAATGACAATATGTTATATCTTAAAAGTAAATGGAAAACAAGAGATTTAAACTTAAACTGCAATTGAAAGTAAAAAGAAACACATGAAACAAGGTTATAATTTGCTGATAATTTTATTGTTAAGAATGCATTATGAGGGAGATGTGGGGAAGTCCGATAGAAATCTGAAATAAGTTGTTGAAATGGTTGAGATTTTCTGTTTTTTCTTTCTTTCTACTGTCTATGTTCTTTCTTTTCTATCTGTAATTTGGAAAAAAACGTAATAAAAATTATTATAAAAAAAAATGAATACTATTTTGGGTGGGTTGTGTGTGTGTGTGTGTGTGTGTGTGTGTGTGTGTGTGTGTTCCTGACCTCCTCCAAGCCAATTGCAGGTGATGTGGTGGATTCATGAGGGGGAAGCCCCATTGCACAAGCAAAATTCCTTGTGCAAGGCTTCCACTGATGAGGCTCTCTAGGTGAATTCCACCCATATGATTCTACTGTTCAGCATTTTGCTTTCAGTATACAAAACACGGAATCACTGAGTTGTAGAGTTGGAAGGAAGCCCTTGCAATGATATGTGTACATGGCTTCAAACATCAGTGGTGGGAGCATGGCGGATGAGGAGTAAAAGCATAATATTCTCAATTTATCTAGGACAAAGCCTCATTGAACTCCGTGAGACTTACTTTTGAGTGCAGGATTGCACTGTGTAAATTCCTCCTCCTCTGCTCACAACGTGATTTAAGACAAATACAGACCCATTGCCCTTTCACAAACTTGTTCAACCTTCCCCACTGCCATTTCTGTATTAAGGCACCCAGAGCATTAAATTACTTAAGAGGGTTAATGACTAAAAAGTCTTTTTAGCTGCCAAATTATCAGATCATTTTCTGTGAAAATGAATGAGAATCATTGGAGGGGTTTCCACAGCAACATTTATTACTATGAAAAGAGAAGTTGAAGCCATTTGTAGAGCAAATGATGACAAACTTACTGCGCAATTTCCAAAGCAGAGAAAGCGGCAAGTATAGTCCAGGATGGCTCTGCAGTGATTTGGTCTCCAGATGCAGGGCCACCACTGCAGTGTTGCCCAGTTCCACTTCTTGGCCCTCATTCTCTGAACCTGGTTGTTGACAGCTTGGGGGCTTGGATGCAGATGGAGGAATGTGTTCTCTTCTAAATGGAGGTGTAGCATTGAGGTTCCATAAGAAGATCTCTGCCAAAGGCCCATCTAGCCCAACGTCCTGTTTTACAGTGGCCAACCAGATGCCTATGGGAAGCCTGCAAGTACACAATAGCCCTCTCCCACTTGTGATACTCAGTAATTGATAATTGCTTGGATGGCCATCTGTCAGGTATGAGTTGGCTGAGATTCTTGCACTTCAGGCATTTGATCTAGATGACCCTTGGGGTCCCTTCCAGCTCTACAATTCCACTGTCTCTGACAGTGGAGGTAAAGGATCCACACTAAGGAGGTCCTGTGAAACATCTTTGGGGACCCCAAAAGAAGATATTTGTTCATATGGTAATGGTGATGATGATGAGGTTGTCTCTGGGGATGGGGCCAATTGTATCAACTGGCAAGGGCAGCAACACTGACACTAATATATAAAATGAATGGCCTCTTTAAGAGCTGGTGAAGCTCCATAGCTAAAATATGACTTATGAACTGAGGAACACCCAAGTTCAAAACTCACAGTAGACATGAGCTCAGAAGCAACTCTACTGTAGGAGTAACCAACCTTTTGAGGCCTGTGGGTGCATTTGTAAACAAGAGAAGCTATCATGGAAACCACAACCAAGCACATACTGTAACCTATCTTGTTTCCTACAAGAGAATGCTAGTTTTAAGCCTAGTTGCAGTGGAAGATAGATAGGGGGTGGACCCTGTGCACATCAGGGAAGCCCTCTGGGGGCACATATACCCTGGCAGGTGCCAAGTTGGCAAACTCTGCCCAGGAGCAGCCTTGCTAATATGCTGCCCTGTGCAAGGCAATTTGATGCCCTTCCACCAGCCTTCATGGCACTGGCTTAAGCCAGGCTTTAGGAAGTGTGGGATGTAACATAAGCAGTCAAGTACAACACTTTCTGTTTACCCAGAGTGGGCATGCAGGGGGGTGTTACTGCAGCCAGGAGGACTTCCTGTCACACCTAGTCTGGAGCTTCCTCCCCCTGTGTATGACCAGTAGATGGACATGACCCTGGGAGACCCCATAAAAGGGGCTGGTCACGCAGCCATCTCCCTCTTTTGACTCTTCTTCTTCTTGATGCCATGCTCTTGTGATACTGATGTATTTTGCTGTCTGCTGGCTCTCAGCCACCAGGACATGGGCTTATTCCCATATGGGATGAATTCAAACCCTTTTCTGTAACTCTAAGCTAAAGCCTGCCTTCAGGGATCCAACTGTGAACTGAACGTGAGTAAACTTCTTATTGCTTTTAAAAGAAGACTATTGTGTCTTTATTCTTTTTAGGAGGGATAAAAGGCGACTTACCAAGAACCAAACCCAATCTGAACAAAGCCAGATTGGATCACTTAAGTAAAGAGATTCAAATGAATCTACTAAC
Source organism: Podarcis bocagei (assembly GCF_964188305.1). Classification (NCBI taxonomy): domain Eukaryota; kingdom Metazoa; phylum Chordata; class Lepidosauria; order Squamata; family Lacertidae; genus Podarcis; species Podarcis bocagei. The sequence goes on along the minus strand of NC_138128.1, from coordinate 82,629,408 downwards.
TAGCTTCCTGCTATATATTGGGGAATGCACTCTGCTGCTGACTCACAAGCGTGAGTTAGAAAGGATACTATTAAATCAATATATCCTCCCCTACTATCCTTAACGTTCCCACAGGAAGGAGGTGCAAAACTCTGGCAAGGTCCTAGAGCCCTCACACCTCCTTCCCAAAGCCTGGTAAGCACTTGGTCAGTTCTGAGGAGGAGACAGGTGGACTTTAGGACCCTGTCAAGAGCTCTCACACCTCCTTCCCGAACCTCGGCAAGCACTTACAGTGGTACCTTGGTTTACGAACTTAATCCGTTCTGGAAGTCAGTTCTTAAACCAAAGCATTCTTAAACCAAGGCGTGCTTTCCCATAGCTGCGGGGGACTCAATTTACAAATGGAACACACTCAACAGGAAGCAAAACATGATCTTATTCCAAGGCAAATTTCACAAACCAAAACACCTACTTCCGGGTTTGCAGCGTTCTTAAACCAATCTGTTCTTAAACCAAGGTACCACTGTACTGGGCTTTGAGAAGGAACCCTCCTCAGCTGCACACACAGTGTGACTGCACCTCATGCCCTAAATCTGCCTCTGCTCTGCACTCAGTTTCCATCTGGGATACAGTGACGAAAATAAAACTGACTAACCCTGCAGAGCTACTGGTGCATGAAGTTTCAAATGCTGGTATATAAATGCCAACACAACAACTTTGTTATTTCATGCCAGTGACTTCTGCCACCCCTGCTTATTCCACAGCAACAGCCTTTTCCTCCTTGGTCAAATATTATGTTCAGGGCTGAACTCTGAAAAGAATGCTGGACTCTCTTGTGAATGAATGTTTTCCTCAGCTGCACAATCCTCTCGAAAATACGAGAGCAGAGTGCTGGGCTAAGTACACTTTGCTTCCCGTTCTAATGCTCCCTTGGGGGCTTAAAACAAAATTGTATAAACACCATCCCAGAGTGGGAAGCGAGTGCTCTCTGCAGCCATTCTTTTTGATATACAGGAAACCAGTAGGAGAGCACAATATAAAAATTGACCTTTACGCTTCCTAATGATATGTAGGAAATCAAATGTGTCCTTTTCTAAAGGAAACCTTCTACCTCAAATGATAAGTTATGGGAGATAACAGAAAGTTGACAGGCATGAATTGAATTGCTAATTCAGGATATCATTGCATTCACGTTTTCAAAACAGGAGAAACAACCATTTATTATGATGTCATTATTCTCCCCAGAGTAAGATTTGAAACTAGTATTTAAAGCTTCCTGCTTAACACCTGATTTTTTTATTTTTTTAAAATGCTCATTTTTGTATAAACCAGTTCCTCTGTATTGTAAGTTTTTATTCAAAATAATTGCTTGCAAAGAAATTATTACAATTATTACAAGCTTTTTTTGTGTTCAGAAAATGTGTTGAAATTGTTGACAAGCATATTCTATTTCTTTTTGCAACTTATTTAAGAATGATCATTGGCCAACAGGCATAGTCTAATTGTCAAAGTCCTATTTATCTAGAGGAAAGTGCAACACAGTGTCACAGGAAACCCCCCTCCCCAATCATTCAGTTTGTACAAACTCGACACACACAAACACTCAACACAACATACGCTACACTTCTGTTATAAATTCATAGAAAATCAACCATACATCAGATCTGCACTGTTCCACTTTTATTTTACTCCATGAAGGAAGGACTACAAAAAGGGGAAGGTTTGATACAGGGCAGCCATAATCTCTTGAGCATACCAGCACATACACAGCAGCCCTGCCCAGTTGCTATGCCAACCCTGCTGGTCCTAGACAGAAGACCATCAAGGTCACAAAGGACTTTCATATGGGAGTGGATTCAACATGGACTGGAACAAAGGACAGTGATCAGATCTTCCCTCTGGGGGCAGGAAACTGCCAACTCCGCTTTGTCCTCTGGAAATGACACAGGGGAGGGGGAAAGGAGGAACCAGCCAGGTGAGAAGATACTCAGGTTACCTCCACAACTCCTCCCTCAACCCCTCCTTTTTGTGATGTGTCAATGATGTAGTCATGATGTAGTTCCAGTAGTAGATAGGTAGCCGTGTTGGTCTGCCATAGTCAAAATAAAAAAATTCCTTCCAGTAGCACCTTAAAGACCAACTAAGTTAGTTCTTGGTATGAGCTTTCGTGTGCATGCACACTTCTTCAGATACACTGAAACAGAAGTTGCCAGATCCTTCTATATAGTGAGAAGGTGGGGAGGGGTGTTACTCAGAAGGGTGGTGGGAATGGGAGATAGGCAGATAGCTGAGAGAGCCTCTTGACGACTCTTAACGACTGTAATAGGTCTTACAGGAAAAGGCAAGGGGTGGGAAGGTGAGAAATGGTTTAGTCATGTATAGTGAGATAAGAATCCAATGTCTTTGTTCAGCCCAGGTCTTTCCATGGTTTTAAGTTTGGTAATGAGTTGTAATTCAGCAGCTTCTCTTTCCAGTCTATTTCTGAAATTCCTTTGTAGTAAAACAGCTACTTTGAGATCTTGTATAGAATGTCCTGGGAGATTGAAGTGTTCTCCTACTGGTTTCTCTGTTCTGTGATTCTTGATGTCAGATTTATGTCTGTTTATTCTTTGGCGTAAGGTTTGGCCTGTTTGTCCAATATAGAGAGCTGAAGGACACTGTTGGCATTTGATGGCATACACAATGTTAGACGATGAGCAATTAAATAGTCCCGAGATGGCTCTGTTGATCTGTTGTCTAACTTCATCTGCTGGGCAGCCGCATCTGTTCCAATTCTACAGACAGAGACTCTCACCTAAGAGATCTACAGCAAACCTTCTCAGAACTAAAATACCCAGCAGATGAAGTTAGACAATAGATCAACAGAGCCAGACTGATACCCAGAGAGAACTTGCTGCAAGACAGACCCAAAAAAGAAAATAACAGAACACCTCTAGTCATCACATACAGCTCCCAAGTTAAAACAGTACAACGCATCATCAGAGATCTACAACCTCTCCTGGACAATGACAGTTCTCTTTCTCAAGCTCTGGGAGGAAGACCTTTCATTGCCTACAGACAGCCACCCAATCTTAAACAACTCCTAACCCACAATAATACTACAACCAGACTTAACACAGACACTGGCACCAGAGCCTGCAATAAACCCAGATGCCAACTTTGCTGCCACATACACCCGGACAACACCATTATTGGCCCCAACAACATCACACATACCATCTCGGGACTATTTAAAACCAGTAGGAGAACACTTCAATCTCCCAGGACATTCTATACAAGATCTCAAAGTAGCTGTTTTACTACAAAGGAATTTCAGAAATAGACTGGAAAGAGAAGCTGCTGAATTACAACTCATTACCAAACTTAAAACCATGGAGAGACCTGGGCTGAACAAAGACATTGGATTCTTATCTCACTATACATGACTAAACCATTTCTCACCTTCCCACCCCTTGCCTTTTCCTGTAAGACCTATTACAGTCGTTAAGAGTCGTCAAGAGGCTCTCTCAGCTATCTGCCTATCTCCCATTCCCACCACCCTTCTGAGTAACACCCCTCCCCACCTTCTCACTATATAGAAGGATCTGGCAACTTCTGTTTCAGTGTATCTGAAGAAGTGTGCATGCACACGAAAGCTCATACCAAGAACTAACTTAGTTGGTCTTTAAGGTGCTACTGGAAGGAATTTTTTTTATTTTTTCATGATGTAGTTGTGATGTAGTTCTAGGGGTGTAGTTTGGGGGATTAGTAACTAATAAAAGTTGGGGTCTTCTTTTGTTCTGGACTTCCATTTTGCTTCATCTTGTTGCGGGTGGGAGTCCTGTCGTGACAGTCTTCAATAAAGACCAAGCCTAATGGCTGCTGTTTTGCTCTGGTATTCCTGGCTGGTGTCCTTGGTTTTTTTTGTCCAAGGGAGCCCTCGGATTTCTCCGTTAACACAGGAGATACTTAGATTTGGTGTGGGAAGTGTGTGCGTGGCCATAAAGAAGAGAAAGTACAATAATTTGAGACACTGACATATAAGAAAAGTTCTGTTGGATCAGGCCAAAGGCCCATCAAGTTCAGTGCCCTAGCCAAATGACCCTAGCCAAATGACCATAATTAGGACATGAGATCAACAACCGGGGTGTGCAGGTATATTAAGCCCACAAGTGTTCACCTGAATAGGGCTTATGGAAGATCGAGCTAGGATAGCTCAGCTGGTAGAGCATGAGACTCTTAATCTTAGTGTCATGGTTTTGAGCCCCATGTTGGGCAAAAGATTCCTGCATTGCAGGGGGTTGGACTAGATGACCTTTGTGGCCTCTTCCAACTCTACAATTCTATGATTCTACAAAGAATCACATGTGCAAATGTGCTTGGCAAGAGTAAAAACATTCAGAGAAATGTCAAGATTTCCAAATGTGCAATCTCTCCTCCCTCAGATATTTGCTTTTCTAAAAAAAACATCATGGATTTATTCCAGATTCACAGCTCCTCATTGTTAGAATAACTAAATCAAGAGCAGGAGCATATCTGGTGAAGGGAATGAGGAGTTTGTCACTTGTGTGGTAATCCCCAATGCAAATAGCAGCTTCATAGCAGTAGCTTCTCTTCAACTAGGCCTTTGGCCGATTAATATTCCACAGCCTTTTGCATGTGTCTATGGGAAGGGGTTTTGCTGGTTTGTTTTTAATTATTTGCTTGTATATTCCTGTATTTTATCCTGAGAACCGTCCTGAGAACTTATGATGAAGGGTGATATAGAAATTGAATAAATAAAATTAAATTTTAAAAAATTGGACAGTGGGGTTGGGATTCTAAGCTCTGTGTTTAATGTCATGTGCAATTTGACCCGCAAGACTAAATATTGTGAGGAGAGTTTTTAAATTAGAAATCATTTCCTCATCTCAATTGTCTTTAGTTGAATTGTCTGGAGAGGCAGTGAGGCTTTATGTACTATCCCAAGAGTGAAGATGTTTAAAAATGGGGTTGGGGTGGTACGGTTTATTTTCTACTCTTGCATCTATATTGTTGCTCTTACCATCACTATTGCATGGACCCATTGAGTGAATGGGGAATAAAACAAAAGGAAGGCTTGTCGACACCTCTGTTCGGCCTGCTGCTTTCCTCCAGGAAAACTTGTGGTTTCCCACTGATTTGGGTCGAATGGCAACTGGGTGTTCCACAAATCAGGTCCTCCCTTAAAGAGGGCATGTATTGTGGTGAGACCTGGACACTGACATCCTGTGTTGTGGGTGGGTACACTTGGTCACCCACAACACCTGATTGGTAGGTCCCTCATAGCTGGGTGCAATCTGGCCAATGGGATGCAGTCGAAACAGTTTGAGGGACCTATTTATGCCCATGCACGTGACCCAGAGCTTCCTCTTTCAGCGTGTGCATTCAGAACACCTGCCTACCTCTCCCTACTTTTAGGGCTTTGCGCTTGACCCATAGGCGCCGACTCCATGGGGCCTGAGGGGGCCCGAGCCCCCTCAAAAATTCGATTGGGGGGGCAGAGCCCCTCCAATAATTTAAGAACATTATTAGTGCGCAAACCTTCGTGTAAAGTCTGGCGGGCCAGCGCTGCGGCCACGGCGACATCAAAAGGTCTGGAGAGTCCCGAGGAGATTGCACGGCGGGGGAGAGAGAGAGGGAGAGAGAGGCAGGAGGTGCACTCGCTCGCCACGCGCACGCACACGCAAATACAAACACACCGAGGGAGAGGGGAAAGTGTTTTGCAGGAGGAGCTGCTGCCGCCGCTGCCCTTGCTGCTGCCAGGACGCGCCAGAGGAGCCGCCGGGTGGGAGGGGGAATCCGAACGGAACAACAACAAGAGAGAGAGAGAGAGAGAGAGAGAGAGAGAGAGAGAGAGAGAGAGAGAGAGAAGCAGCAGCGTCTCTGAATGGGCTGGATATTCCTCCTCAGGCGGCGCTGGCTCTGTGGCTCCCGGGGCCTGGGCGGCAGCAAGCAAAGCAAAGGAGCCGCCGACCGAACAGCAGCAGCAGCCGCCTGCCTGCCTGCCTGCCTGTCTGCCTGCAAGCCTGCCTTCTATACCAAGGTCCAGGTTCTTACCCAGTCTACCTGGAAGAAGGCAGGCAGGCAGGCATGGGACGTCCACGCACCCTGGCCTGCTGCCTTCCTGCCTGCCTGCGGCCGCCTGGCGCTTCTATACGAAGGTCCAGGTTCTTACACGGTCTACCTGGGGGGAGGCAGGCAGGCATGGGACGTCCACGCACCCTGGCCTGCTGCCTTCCTGCCTGCCTGCGGCCGCCTGGCGCTCCTATACAAAGGTACAGGTTCTTACCCGGTCTACCTGGAAGCAGGCAGGCAGGCAGGGGACGGCCATGCTGCCTGCCTGCCTGCGGCCGCCTGACGCTTCTATACAAAGGTCCAGGTTCGTACCCGGTCTACCTGGGTGGAGGGAGGGAGGCAGGCAGGCAGGCAGAGGATGGCCATGCTCCCTGCCTGCCTGCCTGCCTGCGGCCGCCTGGCGCTTCTATACAAAGGTCCAGGTTCTTACCCGGTCTACCTGGGGCGAGGGAGGGAGGCAGGCAGGCAGGCAGGGGATCGCCATGCTCCCTGCCTGCCTGCCTGCCTGCGGCCACCTGGCACTTCTATACAAAGGGCCAGGTTCTTACCCGGTCTACCTGGGGGGAGGGGGGGGAGGCAGGCAGGCAGGCAGGGGATGGCCATGCTCCCTGCCTGCCTGCCTGCCTGTCTGCCTGCGGCCGCCTGGCGCTTCTATACAAAGGTCCAGGTTCTTACCCGGTCTACCTGGGGGGAGGGAGGGAGGCAGGCAGGCAGAGGATGGCCATGCTCCCTGCCTGCCTGCCTGCCTGCCTGCGGCTGCCTGGCACTTCTATACAAAGGGCCAGGTTCTTACCCGGTCTACCTGGAAGAAGGCAGGCAGGCAGGCAGGCAGGGAACGTCCACACTCCCTGCCTGCCTGCCTGCCGCTTCTATACAAAGGGCCAGGTTCCTACCCGGTCTACCTGGAGGGAGGCAGGCAGGCACGGGGGTCCTGCTCAAGCAAGGAACCGACGCCTACCCGGCCAACCCGCTGCCTTGAGGCAGGAGCAGCAGCTGCGCGGGGTCTCGCGTTCTCTCAGAGGCTCGCGCTGCTTCTCGCTTTCTCCCTCCCCCAGGACCCCGGTATGGGCCCCCCCAATATTTTTTATAAGTCGGAGCCCCTGGCTTGACCTTGCTATGCTGTCGTGTGTCGTCTGTCGTTGGGACAGGGGCATGGCAGGAATTTTCCCCACTTAGCTGATTGGCTGTTGCCATTTGGGTTTCACCTGCCACGTAGCAAATCGTCACAATTTGTAAGGTTGCGGATAGGCTCTGGTTCAGGTGATAGGGATGGGAGAACGCTCTTGTCATCCCTATGTGAAGGGTATTCCGTTAAGACATTTGGGTGGCAGAGATAGCCTGTTCCTGGCTTTCCACTTATCCAGGTGTTCACCCTTGGCTGACCTATGCTGGAACCCTGGGTCAGCATGGCAGGGAGCTAATCAAACCAGAGCCTATGCAACCATTCACTTTCTGTAATCAATAAAGATGTGGCCTAAATTCTGCCAAAAACCAAAACTAAAATTTGAGTCAAGTGTGTATTTATTTAGGAGGGAGGTTTTTGGGTCTGAACGCACAAATTGCCATTTGTTCGAATTCAGTGGTAAAGAATTTTCCAGGGGAAAGTTTCAGGGCAAATGCAAAACTGCTCAGACCCACGCTTCCCAGGCATGGAACAAGCAGAAGGGTGGACCAGTATGAATTCAGTCGCATCCAAACCAAACAGGCACAAGCCAAGCTGTTCCTCTCGCACCCAGACATTCAGAGCACTCTGTTTATTCAGCAGAGACACTTCAGTTCTGACCCCTGTCATTCTAAACCCAAGAGCAGAAGGGAGACTCAGGCAACAGGCTCCCGACTTGAGGCAACCAATTAAGCTCATCTTTAAAATGAAAGCAAAGCCAAATCAACAAACAAACACGGAAAACAAAAGCCCTTGACAATTTAGTAAACAGCCTCAAGTGACGGAAACATTTAAAGGTCAATGATAATGCAGAGTGGTTAGCTAATCTCTTTCCCACAGCCACAAAAGTGTGCTTTTGTGTGGAGGGGAGGTGGAAAGGATCCAATCCAGGTTACAGGGTGTGTGTGTTTTAAAAAAATCCAATGTATGTTACTCAGACTGTGGCTTTTGCCGCGGATAGATAGCCAGATGGGCATGTTTGCTTTACTTCTTTGAATGATCCAATGGCGTTTGATGCACTTGAGAAAGTCAAAGAGGATTCCCATACACACACACTTGGGACCAGATTAAACATTATGCTAAGCACACTATGAACTCCATCTAAATTGGACTGAAAACCCCTTTGTTTGGAAAAGAAGGACACTGTCATATAGGGTTTCATTTTATTTGTTTTCTGGGAGCTGGGGGAGGCTGATTTTGAAAGCACTGATTCAGCACATCCACAACTGCTTTCCCCTAAAGATCACACAAGGATCTGCTTAAGTTATCAGGCAGAATCTATATGAAAATACACTGTGCAGACCCTGCGTACGATGCTTATTGCTGCCTACACTTTAGAGGGGGGAAAGGAGAGAAAGCACCAGTACCAAAGTTTAAAAGGAGAGATGGGATCTCAAAGGTGCATTTTTTTTTTTAAAAAAAAAAGAAAAACCTTGACACATTTCAACTTGTTCTTCCCTGGGAGAAGTTGGATGCACAACTCCTATGGCCTCAACTGTGCTCTGTGATGCCCAAGTGCAACTAAGGAAGACTATATTTGAAATACTTTTGGCTCTTCACTGTTTTGTATCTCTTCTTTTTACCCCAGTTCTTACTTAAGCACCACAACAGAAAGATGTACCGGTAGGTGAGGACTACACAGTACAATGAATGCAGGGCTGCCACTGAAAATGGCAGCTCTGTGTCAATTTCTGCTCTCTGCTCCTTTAAATATAATTCCTCCTGTTACATTATCTCATGTTATTGCAGCACACATTTCTCTTTGCCCCACGTGTGGCAGCCAACGGTGTGGAATTGTGGGGGGCTGACCAAAATGGCACCAGGACATTCAAGATGTACAATGTTACAGGAAATTGCTGCAGCGCTGCTGTTTTTCAGCAGTGGGTCTGCATTTATGATGGCCTTATTTGACAACTCACCTGCTGGCCATAGGAGACCAGGAATTCAATGCAGGCGAGTTCTTCCATGTAGGTAAATAAGTGGGAGAGGAGAGGTTTGCTTTGGTCCCTACCCTGCCAGCAAGCCTGTGGAGTAAGGGAAATCTTTCCCCATGGCCATCACATAAATACAGCAGGCAAGCAAATGAGGAGCCGGTTGCTTCACCACTCCTGCAACAGTCTGCTTGGCAATAATAATAATTTTATTATTTATACCCCACCAATTTGGCTGTGTTGTTCCAGCCACTCAGTGCAGATTCCAACACATATAAAAACATAAAATAACTTCCCTAAAGAGGGCTGCTTTCAGATGTCTTCTAAAAGTCGTGTAGTTTTTAATCTCCTTGACATCTGATGGGAGGATGTTCCACATGGAGGGCACCACTGCCAAGAAGGTCCTCTGCCTGGTTCCCTGTAACTTCTCACAGTGTGGGAACTGCCAGAAGCCCCTCAGAGCTAGACCTCAGTATCTGGGATGAATGATGGGGGTGGAGACACTCCTTCCAGTATACTGGGCTGAGGCCATTTAGGGCTTTAAAGGTCAGCACCAACACTTTGAATTGTGCTTGGAAACGTACTGGGAGCCAGCGTAGATCCTTTAGGACCGGTGTCATATGGTCCCAGTGGCTGCTCACAGTCACCAGTCTAGCTGTCACATTCTGGATTAGCTGTCGTTTCTGAGTCAGTTTCAAAGGTAGCCCTACATAGAGCATATTGCAGTAGTCCAAGTGGGAGATAACCAGAACATGTACCACCATGGTGAGATAGTGTGCAGGCAGGTAGGGTCTCAGCCAATGCACCAGATGGAGCTGGTAGACAGCATCCTTGGACACAGAATTGACCTGTGGACAGCTGTGAGTCCAAAATGGTGGAAGGCATTTCGTTTTTACTAGCCTGCCAAGACTCTGGTCGTCTGCATTTTGGTGCCGTCCCTCTTCCGTGGCCAGTTTAGAAACACCGGTTACAAGTGTCTTCATAGGCTAGTCAAATATTTTGTGGCCTAGCAATTTTGAAGGACTTATTTACAAGGTTGGTTAGTGCTATCCTTGAACACTCAAGCATAAATGTGCTCTCCGTGCTGAATCCTACTGAAACACTCCCTCAAGTTAAGACTAAGGCAGCATTTCCTACTCATCAGATGACAGCAAGGCAACTGGCCATACCCACTCAGCCAGAGCAGCTCACCCAATGGCACAACTGCCCCTCTGTGACACCAGGCAACCAACACAAAATCCCTTAGTCTTAGTGCATAACAAAATATATTTTCCAATTTAGGACCCAATATTCTCAAAGTCCCCTGAAGTCTGTGAAAGCTCCTATAGGAAAGCGGCTTCAGGATTTTAGCCAAAGGATTACATATTCTGAAAGCATATTTCCAAGCCTACCTTTTTAAAAAAACATGTTTCAGATTTCAGCAAACCTTGAAGCGCCTTCACTCAGAAATTAATTACTGTTTGTACACCATTCTGACTTCTTTAGATAAAAGGCCTTGGGAAACTGCAGTCTACTATGACTGCCATGAGCATTTATATCTGTTCGTTGAAACGGCTCCTTTTAAAAATTCTTTTCTGGTTCATTCAAAATATAGCCGTGAGTCTAATTACTACAACAAATGTAACTATCTGAAATTCAATCAGATGAAAAAATAATGGGAGTTTAATTTTTCTAATGAGAATTTTATGAAACTTCTTACTCTACAAAGAGACAATTGGTAGCAAATTGGATTGCAGAACCTCACAGAACAATATGACTCAGGAAGGATTGCTCTTAATTAATTTAATCTTCGGGATGAGTGAGCTGCTTCAAACCTTGACTCTCTATTTCATTTCCTTCTTTTTGTTTGTCTAATGAGGACAGAGTTTGTTAAAAGGGTTTCTGTTCCATTTTCTTATTCTAGTTTCCATCTCTCCCAGAGCCAGCCCGAATTCAGAAGGGTAAATTCATACATGATTGTGTAATATTTGTGTGCATGCCATTCCAGTTAATGCCTGTCAAAATATGAGATCCACAGATGTATGACTGGATCCCATGATACCCCCATTAATTTCTGTAAACAGGATCCACATGGATCAGAGAAATAACATGGCTACTTTCCATTTTGATGTCATCAGCCCACAAGGAAGGACAATTGACCAACTGAGGAAAGCATGGATCTGGACTACTGAGCATCATTAAGGCTGGGCAAAGGTCTTAGAGAAGGTATTTCAGTCGAAGATGGCTCAGCCTTGGCTCAGTCAGATCAGGAAATAGCGGGACTTTTAATATTTAAACTTTTAATAGTTGTAGTTGGCTTTCCCACCTACAAAGCAGATAGCAAAACTATTATTATTATTTTGAAAAGAGCATGTAATGGCAGATAACCACCTATTATAATCACACACAAAAAATATCCCAAAAAGCCAGGCTGCAACCCTGCCTATGAGAATGAATAAAGAGACAAAGGGAGAACTGAAGGAGGGGAACAGGACAGCCTACAAAGTGAAGAAAGGCTATCACAAAGACAATACTGGGAGTTTGGGAAAGGAGAAGGACTGAGAACAAGGAGTGTGGAGCTCATAACCCCGGTGGCAAGTCAGTGAGAGGGAAAAGGAATGGTGGACAGATAGAAACAGACACTGGGGAGCGAGAAAACAGAGAAGCTGAACTGGGCAGAAAGGCTAAGTGAAAACAAAGACCCCATTAGCTGGATCCTGAAGGGAAGAGACCACCTGGGGTTCCAAGAACTTCTGGGACCTTGGAAAGGTAGGAGCTGACAGTTGTGTACCGCTTTTTTATATTAAAAGGTGATGTTAACATCAGATATCTAAGTGTATGTTGGCAGTGGGCTTCCATTGCTGTGAGATGTTTGGTCTGGATGCAACAATTATTAAAGTTATCAGTTCTTGAGATTTCATATTCATGTCATCAAAAATACATAACAGCAAAAGCGGGGCTGCAGAAGTGACAATCTTTTATGCAGTGCTTTTTTTTCTTAAACAATGTTTAGGGGTACTCTCCTTTTCCTCCTCATATTGAAATACTGCCGCTCAATGAGGTCAAACTTAGATTAACAAAATGTTTAGGGGTATGCGTACCCCTGCATACCCCTGGGGGGAAAAGCACTGCCTTTATGCAATAACTTTCCCTGCACCTCACTTCTGGGTGCAGATGGAAGTTGCAAATGGTATGACACTGGAAAGCTGCCAACTTTTATAATGGCTGAAATGGCAGGTGTGGGTATGTTGGCTGCCCCTTGGGGAATAAGAATACTTGCATGGCCCTTAAATTGCTATGAAAAATAATGTGACCTCCAACTTGGTAGCAGCAGCTACAGCAGCATCACATTCATAAATGGGGTGGCAAATCTTGCATTCTTTGGCAAGGCATAGTTTTACCAAGGACTTGGCTACTTTAGTCAAAAATCGGCATTATGAATGCATTATAAACATGCAAAACCAGATGGCGATGGAGAGCAAAAAAAATAATTCTCTAGTATTTTCAATAGCGTCCCCCCTCCCTTTTCTTATAATGATTTAATTTCTGAATTATTTATGGCATTTCACCCCCTATGTGTAAATCCACCTTAAGTCTCTTTGGGAAACTTAAGGGCCACTTGCAGTGTTGTACTGTAGGCATCTTGTTCTCAAAATAGCAAGACACAATATTTCAGCTGACTTGCAACATCTTAAAGACTTAACTTCTCCTAGTAACAGACTGGGGTCTTCAACTTTTTCTCAACTCAGCGGTGCATCCTCAATGAAGCTTTCACCATTTTTGTAGCCTACAATTTGTGCATGAGTAAATGTAGCCTTTTGCCAAGTCACTTAGAACGGAGCCATTAGATGCTCAGTGACTTAGGCTTGATAGTTTGAGGTCACCTGCTCCAAGTTAATCAAACAGCTTTCCTAATTGTCCAAGTCTGCAAACTCACACAGGTTGATCGATACAGTATTGGGTCTCAGTGAAAGATCTCCGTATATATCCTCTCAAAAATCGACAATGCCTGAGAGACTGTTTGCTCATCATGCTCAGTTCCTGTTTTCAGTAGTTTAGCCTCCCCTTAAACATGCTCTCATTTAATGGAATGCCAGGACTGGATACCAATCCTCCCTTCTGTTAAGAACAAAGCAGAAGTGAAAAGTAGGACAGAGCTGATGTTTTACAGTGGCTCTGGTTTATCTCAGGATGGTTGAGGATGGACCCAACACATAACCTCAAGGTTAGATTACTGCAATGTGTTATACATAGGGCTGCCTCTGAAGACGGTTTGGAAACTTCAACTGGTGCAGAATTGAGCAGCCAGGTTGCTTACCAGAAGCAAGATGGTCTGAGCATACTACACCGATCCTGGTCCAACTGCACTAGCTACCAATTTGTTTCCGGGCCCAATTCAAAGTGATGGTTTTGACTTATAAAGCCTTAAATGGCTCAGAAGCACAATACCTCAAGGACCGCCTCTTTCCATATGAACCTACCCGGACTCTGAGATCACCTTCTGAGGCCCTCCGTCATGTGCTGCCTCCTCAAGAGGTCCGGAGGGTGGCAACACAAGAACGGGCCTTCTCTGCAGTGGCTCCCCATCTGTGGAATGCTCTCCCCAGGGAAGTTCGCCTGGCGCCTTCATTATACACCTTTAGGCACCAGGCCTTTTAAAATGTGGCTCTTTTCGGGGAGATATTATTGGGTTATTGCTTTTATTTTTATTTTATATACTGTGATCTTTTTATGTGAGCCGCCCTGAGACCTCTGGATATAGGGCAGTATATAAATTCAACAACAACAACAACAACAACAACAACAACAACAACAACAACAACAACAACTGGTTCCCAATGTGAATTGGGGGACCATGCACAATTCAATTAGCATTTAAAACCCTAATTAAACATGTGGTCAGAAGGAGGGCATTGGAGACTGTGCATGTCTCCTCCTTCCCACCCTCCTAACGGCTAATTAATTCTTACCAAGACTAAACTAAGGCCACATTTACGCCATACATTTAAATACTGTGATACCGCTTTAAACAGTCATAACTTCTTCCAAAGAATGTTGGGAGCTGTTGTTTCTTAGAGTCCTGAGACCCCTATTCCCCCTTCCTAGAGCTACAATTCCCAGAGTGGTTTAACAACCAATTCCTCTCCCCAGGGAACTCTGGGAATTGTAGTTCTTTGAGGGGAACAGGGGCCTCCTCGCATCGCTCAGCATCCTTAACAAACTACAACTCCCAGAATTCTTTGGGGGAAGCTGTCACTGTTTAAAGTGGTATCCCAGTGCTTTAAATGTATGTGTGAATGTGGCCACACACAACACCCAGGAAGGAGCAAGCATGCAAGGTATAAAGAGAGGATGACCAGGTCTAAGGAAGGCAGTGTGGGGTTTGGGGGGAAAGGTGTTGCTAAAAGACATATATGTACTCCTCTGGTTTTTCTCCACAGGTTTACAATGCAGATTATGCCTCAGGCATGTGCAGCTGGCATGAATTTACTGGAAGGCTGATTTAGGGAAGGACTAAAATACTTGTCTAAAACACAGTCGCACAGAGATAGGAAGATGGAGTAAATGCATCGGCTACAATTTGTAAGAAAAACGCCTCCAGCAGACAGGACAGAGAGAAAAGTTACATTTCCAACCCTGATGGGGAATAAAATTGGGTACATAAAAACTCCTGGGTTAGGCAAGTAGGGCAAGCAGGCAAGTAGCTGCCCTGAGAAGGACTTTTGAGCCAACTGGAACAAGGATATCTGCTTGAGCAAGCAGGAATGGAGAGAATCAGGAACTGAAGAAGAGTCCTAAAACAGACTTATGAAGCAGCTACAATGCAGCAAGCAGAGACTCAGAGGAGCAGGAACCAGAGGCAGGGAAGGAAACGGAAAGGAAGATAATGCTGTCACACCCCAGGTTCTGGTTGGCAGCATCAGTTATTTTCAGCTGGAACGTGATCCAGCAGAAAGAATGATGCCAAACAGGGCAATTTTGGGCTGAGAAATCTGGAGTTTTGTAACTTTCTTGATAGATGTTTCAAAGCAAATTCCAAAATTCATTGGCTGTAGGAAGGCATAATTCCTGCATGGCCTTTACTCTCCTCTACCTAGTATGGCTCTGCATTTTGTGGGAATAAGTGGGCAGCCCTCCTCTCTGATAGAATTTCCTTTTTGAAGACCAGTAGTGATAGTCAACTTTTCAGTAGCCTGATTAGATTTAGATGTGAACAATGGGCACATCACCCGAGGGGCACCCTACTGTAATGATAGTTTGACTGCATCCCATCATTGCTCAAATCTATGTCCTGTGTACAAGATTTGTGACATCACCTCTTTTGAGATTATCAGTATCCATCAGGCAAGGATTGCTGCAGCCTCCTTGCTTTTATCGAATAGCAAGGCAGGCTGAAGCCATTTTTTAAAATGACACAGACAGTACTGGAGTGGAGTGTCTTTCAGGCTCTTGCAGATAACAGCCTGCCAACAGAGTTCAGTAGCTGGTAACCACCATCCATCAACTGCCATCATAGGCTGCTCATTTAAGCAAGCATCTTCTAGGCATCAGTGCCCATTAAAGAAACATCTTTAGTTGTTAACCATACCAAAGACTGAGAAAAGGTCATCTCCTCCCTTGACAGCCATGCCAGTTTGCTGCAAACTTGATTTGTAGAACTGTCCCATTGATATCGGAGTAAAAACAATGAGAATCGGGCTGCAAGTACGTCAGTACAGATTACTGCCACTTGCTATCCGTGCCAAAGTATTCTACTGCCTACAAGACTGAACTGAGATCTCAAGACAAATGGAATTTGATTTCAATTTTCTTTGCATCATTTTTGACTTCTGGACAGACAAGCTGCCAATCGGTTTGAAAAGATAAACCGGACATGGGAGAAATAGGAGATCAGTGATTGCAGGGGTTGTTTGCTTGAATGTTGTGATGCCATGGAGCTCCTCTCTATATTGAAATGTCATCCTCAATATCCTAATTTGCCACAAGCAAATTGTGCAAAGAATCTATTGTGCAAAGAATCCTACCCCCGAGAAAGGATGGCTACATGAGAAATGTTTCAACATTACAGGCCTTCCTAACCTCAGTGTTGCTGCCTTAGGACTCAGCTATACAGCTGCAAATAAAACGTTTTAAGTGTGTTTTAAGTGCAATATACAATGCGACACTAGATGGCGTTGGTGAGCCTTACGGAAAATTCAATGTATTTTTTTAAATGCTGTTTAAAAAAGCATTTTCAAAATGGTTTTTATATGTGTCTAGATTCCACCTATGATGTAGAGGGAAAACAGAACAAATAGAACACAGGCAGTCACACCATCGGTTCAGAGTTTGTAGGGCAGCAGTTGAAGAAGGAGCAAAAAGGGTTTTCTTGTGTGTGTGTGTTTCTTGTGGCTGATTAGCTGTTTTCCCTGTGTAAAGGTCAGAGGGGGCAGGGTTTCTGTTGAGGCAGGGGATTAGCTGTGGGAGGAGCTTATCAGAGTTTGTAGGGCAGCAGTTGAAGAAGGAGCAAAAAGGGTTTTCTTGTGTGTGTGTGTTTCTTGTGGCTGATTAGCTGTTTTCCCTGTGTAAAGGTCAGAGGGGGCAGGGTTTCTGTTGAGGCAGGGGATTAGCTGTGGGAGGAGCTTATCAGAGTTTGTAGGGCAGCAGTTGAAGAAGGAGCAAAAAGGGTTTTCTTGTGTGTGTGTGTTTCTTGTGGCTGATTAGCTGTTTTCCCTGTGTAAAGGTCAGAGGGGGCAGGGTTTCTGTTGAGGCAGGGGATTAGCTGTGGGAGGAGCTTATCAGAGTTTGTAGGGCAGCGGCGCGCGCCTAGCGGCGCGCGCAGTTATATCCATCTTTTAGATTTAGGGGAGCTAGTCTCAAACGTTTGTTGGGGGAGACCTAGGTTTTTTTTTTTTTGTGGGCGAAGTTATTTGTCCTGTCTTCAAGCTTTTTATGATGGAGGACCTCTGTAGCCACCCCCAACAACACGATCTCAAGATGGAAGGGGAGGGAACAGCTGCAGTCGCCTGCGATTCCTGCGCAATGTTTGCCATCTTGCCAAAGGTTGCAGGCAGCTTCACCTGCAGCAATTGCATGTTGATTGCCCTGGAGGAACGTGTAGCTACGCTCCAAAGAATTAGAGAGCTGGAGCTCTTCTTGGAAGCAACAGAGCACACCGTCCCCACCAAGGAGGAGACAGGGGACTCCCCTGAGAAGGAGGCTAGTTCATCAACACAGGAGCCAGATATATGGAGAAACGTGACTCAAAGAAGTAGGAGGCCCAGGGTTCACTCTGATTGTTTAGAAATACACAATCGCTTTGAGGTCCTCTCCCCTAGCATGGAAGACGAAGAGCAGACTCCATTTGAGGATATCTCCCTCATTACAGTCGATCAGGTATATGAAGACGAGCAGCAAAGTCAGTCCTCAGGGAATGTGCAGGCGACCTTGGAACGGACAGCTCACGGAAGAACCCCGACCAAACCCAAGAGGAGGCGTGTAGTGGTGATAGGGGATTCCCTACTGAGGGGAACAGAAGCAGTGATCTGTGGGCCTGACAAGATGTCTCGGGAAGTGTGCTGTCTCCCCGGGGCTAAGATCCAAGATGTAACTGAACGACTGCAAGCAATCATAAAACCCACTGACAAATACCCCTTCCTCTTGGTTCATGTGGGAACCAATGACACTGCAAGCAATAGCCTCCAGAAGATCAAAAGAGACTACGAGGCTCTCGGCAGGAAATTGAAGCAACTAAATGCACAAATTGTCATCTCGTCTGTCCTCCCAGTTGAACGACGTGGCCCAGGGAGAGAGGGGAAAATAGTGGAAGTGAACAGCTGGCTTCGCAAATGGTGTAAACAGGAACGGTTTGGATTCTTAGATCACGGACTGCAGTTTCTTGAAGATGGACTTCTGGCAAGTGATGGGCTGCACCTCACAACGGTTGGGAGGAATGTTTTTGCCAAAAATCTCAGAAACCTCATCAGGAGGGCTTTAAACTGACTAATGTGGGGGAGGGAGACAGTGCTCCTGAAGGTAGGAGTCTATCAATTAATGAAGATGATCATCCAAATGTCATAGACCAAATGGAGCAAACAGCACGCGGACCTAGTGGTGGGAGGAAAAAATCCTTAAATAAGAGACACGGGGGAATGATTAATGGACTTCAATGTCTGTACACTAATGCGCAAAGCATGGGAAATAAACAAGATGAGCTTGAGCTCTTGGTACAGCAAACTAAATATGACATAATAGGCATCACTGAAACCTGGTGGGATAAGTCCCACGATTGGAATGTAATAATGGGGGGATACAATCTATTTCAGAGAAACAGACCAGACAAGAAAGGAGGAGGAGTGGCGTTATATGTCAGGGATGTGTATACCTGTGAAGAGATCCAAGATTTAGAACCTCAAAGCCAATGTGAGAGCATTTGGGTCAAAATTAAGGGAGAGAAGAATAACAGAGACCTCATTGTGGGAGTTTACTATAGATCCCCAAGCCAAACGGAGGACATAGATGATGCCTTCCTGGAACAGATGGCCAAGCATGCAAAAGGAAGGGAGATAGTAGTAATGGGGGACTTCAATTACCCGGATATTTGTTGGACGTCAAACTCAGCCAAGAGCATAAGGTCAAACAGATTCCTCACTGGCCTTGCAGACAACTTCATTGTCCAGAAAGTGGGAGAAGCAACAAGAGGAACAGCCATTTTAGATCTGGTCCTAACCAATGTTGATGACCTGGTTAGTGGGGTAGAAGTGGAAGGATCATTAGGCGCGAGTGATCATGCTCTTCTGAAGTTTACTATACAGCGGAAAGGAGCAGCCAAGCATACTAGGACTCAATTTCTTGACTTTAAGAAAGCCGACTTCATAAAACTTAGGGAAGTGCTGGGTGAGATCCCATGGACAGCAATACTAAAAGGAAAGGGAGTTCATGATGGCTGGGAGTTTGTTAAGAGGGAGATAGTAAAAGCACAACGTCAGGCAATACCAATGAGACGGAAACATGGAAGGTGCCTAAAGAAGCCAGGGTGGCTATCTAAAGAACTTTTAACTGAATTAAGATTAAAAAAGGATGTGTACAAAAAATGGAAAAGGGGGGAAACCACCAAAGAGGAATTCAAACAAATAGCCAGAACGTGTAGACACAAAGTCAGAAAAGCTAAAGCACAGAATGAACTCAGGCTTGCTAGAGAGGTTAAAAGCAACAAAAAAGGCTTTTATGGGTATGTTCATAGCAAAAGGAAGAACAAAGAAACAGTGGGGTCACTCAGAGGAGAAGATGGTGAAATGCAAACAGGGGACACAGAAAGGGCTGAACTCCTCAATGCCTTCTTTGCCTCAGTCTTCTCCGATAAAGAAAACAATGCCCGACCTGAAGAATTTGGAGCAAATGATTCAGCAAAGGAAACACAGCCCAGAATAACTAAGGAGACAGTACAAGAATATTTGGCTAGTTTAGATGTATTCAAGTCTCCAGGGCCAGATGAACTGCATCCAAGAGTATTAAAAGAACTGGCAGATGTGATCTCAGAACCACTGGCAGTCATCTTCGAGAAATCCTGGAGAACAGGCGAAGTCCCGGCAGACTGGAGGAGGGCAAATGTTGTCCCTATTTTCAAAAAGGGGAAAAGAGAGGACCCAAATAATTACCGCCCAGTCAGTCTGACATCAATAGCAGGGAAGATTCTGGAGCAGATAATTAAGCAAACAGTCTGTGAGCACCTAGAAAGGAATGCTGTGATCACCAATAGTCAGCATGGATTTCTGAAAAATAAGTCATGTCAGACTAACCTGATCTCATTTTTTGACAGAATTACAAGCCTGGTAGATGAAGGGAACTCAGTGGATATAGCCTATCTTGATTTCAGCAAGGCATTTGACAAGGTGCCCCATGATATTCTTGTAAAGAAGCTGGTAAAATGCGGTCTTGACTCTGCTACCACTCAGTGGATTTGTAACTGGCTGACTGACCGAACCCAAAGGGTGCTCATCAATGGTTCCTCTTCATCCTGGAGAAGAGTGACTAGTGGGGTGCCACAGGGTTCTGTCTTGGGCCCGGTCTTATTCAACATCTTTATCAATGACTTGGATGATGGACTCAAGGGCATCCTGATCAAATTTGCAGATGACACCAAACTGGGAGGGGTGGCTAACACCCCAGAGGACAGGATCACACTTCAAAACGACCTTGACAGATTAGAGAACTGGGCAAAAACAAACAAAATGAATTTTAACAGGGAGAAATGTAAAGTATTGCACTTGGGCAAAAAAAATGAGAGGCACAAATACAAGATGGGTGACACCTGGCTTGAGAGCAGTACATGTGAAAAGGATCTAGGAGTCTTGGTTGACCACAAACTTGACATGAGCCAACAGTGTGACGCGGCAGCTAAAAGAGCCAATGCAATCCTGGGCTGCATCAATAGGAGTATAGCATCTAGATCAAGGGAAGTAATAGTGCCACTGTATTCTGCTCTGGTCAGACCACACCTGGAGTACTGTGTCCAGTTCTGGGCACCACAATTCAAGAAGGACACTGACAAACTGGAACGTGTCCAGAGGAGGGCAACCAAAATGGTCAAAGGCCTGGAAACGATGCCTTATGAGGAACGGCTAAGGGAGCTGGGCATGTTTAGCCTGGAGAAGAGGAGGTTAAGGGGTGATATGATAGCCATGTTCAAATATATAAAAGGATGTCACATAGAGGAGGGAGAAAGGTTGTTTTCTGCTGCTCCAGAGAAGCGGACACGGAGCAATGGATCCAAACTACAAGAAAGAAGATTCCACCTAAACATTAGGAAGAACTTCCTGACAGTAAGAGCTGTTCGACAGTGGAATTTGCTGCCAAGGAGTGTGGTG
This sequence comes from Podarcis bocagei, assembly GCF_964188305.1. NCBI lineage: Eukaryota > Metazoa > Chordata > Lepidosauria > Squamata > Lacertidae > Podarcis > Podarcis bocagei. The sequence continues at coordinate 82,608,436 of NC_138128.1, read as the reverse complement.
GAGTCTCCTACTTTGGAGGTCTTTAAGCAGAGGCTTGACAACCATATGTCAGGAGTGCTCTGATGGTGTTTCCTGCTTGGCAGGGGGTTGGACTCGATGGCCCTTGTGGTCTCTTCCAACTCTATGATTCTATGATTCTATGATTCTATGATTCTATGATTCATCTAGCTCCCTATTGTTTCTCCACTTTTTCTTACTATCTCCAGTTGGTTGTTGAGCTGTTGAGCTTTGGAATTGAAGACTTAAATGCTGCATAGCTTCTCTATCCAACAAGAAACAGATTGTGTCAACCAGTGGCAATGGAACAAAATGCTATTCCCCTTGTGCTCCAATAGAGATGGGGGTATCTGAATTAAATCAGCATAATGGGCTACAATGGCCTGGAGTACGCTTTGCTACCCTTATTGGGATATGTTGTGTCCAGTGCCATATGCACTTTTGGCACCAGAGTTTGCTCATCACTTATCTCCCAAGTTTCTTTATAAACCAACCTTTCCGTTATCCTGTTGACAATTATTTTTTACAGCAGTGGTGTTGGGTATGTTATATCATTCAGAATAATAACACATCTCCCTATATAAGCCACATTAATTATACTATACATCCACATTTTAACAGCATTTTATGATTGCTGAAGTATAGCCCCGAAGCTTTGTGCATAATTTTTAAAAGAATAATAATAATAGATTGAGTTCAGCAAAACACAACAGTGTTCTCAGGGAAAGTTAAGGTCCCATTTGTACAGAAGAATGAAGTAACCTCCTGATTGTGTGTGTGTGTGTATGGTCCTTCTCACAGAATTCAAGGGTAGAATGATAAAATATACTGTGGCTCTTCCCATACATTGTCATGGTTCCTATCTGTAGTAATCTCTCAAAGAGAGCACTGTCAGAACTGTGCGATGGAAGTAACATATAAGCTGGGGATATACCCATGCCTGATCCTTTGGAAACCCCAGCCATGTGACTTCATATCTTCAAAATGGGGATTAAAAATATTTGTCGAAGATCCCCTGGGAGATTGTGTCCTCCCTAAAAGAGTGCACGAGTTGCGGTGAGACCTGGAGACTGACACCCTGTGTTGTGGGTAGGTTGATTGGTTAGCCACAACACCCGATTGGTAGGTCCCTCAATGTTGGGTTCAATCTGGCCAATGGGGCGCAGTCTAAATGGATTGAGGGACCTATATATACCCATGCACATGACCCAGAGCTTCCTCTTTCGGCTCGTGCATTTGAAACACCCGCCCACCTCTCCCTACTTTTAGAGCAGTGGTGTCAAACTCAAATTCATCAGGGGCCACATCAGCAGTTTGGTCACCCTCAAAGGGCCGGTTGTATCGGCCTAAAATATTTGAGCAGGCTGAGCCCCCCGAAGTTGATGGGCTTTGACATTTAAATGGGGTGTGTGTGGCATGTGATAAATTATGTGAGGTTCGAGCTGGTCTTCGACCAGTAATAAATGATGATGATGATGATGGTGATGTGAGGTGGGGCCTACCTGCCCCCCTCAATATTTTATTCAGGCTGACACCCCTGTTATGAAAGATTACTAAAGTTCTGCCCCTGTGGTGATGTATCATAAAATTGTGCAGGCCCAGTCTGAGGGCACCTTTACTGGACTGCGTCTTGTGGCTGGGGCTTGTCTGCGCCTTCTCTTCCTTCTCCGCCTGTTGCTGCCTCCTCTCTGTGCCAGACGCTGGGGGGGGGGGGAGATGTGTCGGTTGCACCCCAGTTTCTGATGGGGGCCAATGCTGCTTATTCCTCCCTCTGCTTTTCAACACTGGAATACAGTATATTGCTACCGTATCACAACATCACTATCACAATGTTGAAAAGTTGGTATCGTCTGCTTTTAGGGGCTGAGGGCCTTACTCAGTACGGACAGGGGCACTCCTAGGAATTTATTGGATTTCAAATCCCTGGATTTCAAATCCCATTGGGGGGGCAGGGGCGGACTTTGGTAATATGGCACCCACCCTGAGTGAGGACAAAATTTGGTGCCCCCCAATAGAATAAATAGGCATTGTTATCATTATTTTGTGCTCCCTTGGCTTGGGGCGGGTGAGGCGCCCACACGACCCCAAATGACTGGTCGAGCTGCCCCTGTGGATCCTGCTGCCTGAGGCAGCCGCCTCCCCTTGCCCTCCGTGGCAAGCCGAGGCTGAGGGGGACGTTCGCTTGCCCAGGCGCGGGCTCCCGTCCACTTGCTCCGGCACGCCCGCTGCAGCCCTGCTTCCGGGAGCCGTCGGGAAAGGCGGCTGGCCGGGCTCCGGGGCTCGGTGGGGCCCGCCGGCAGAGGGCGGCGCTGCGCCTCGTCTGGGCGTGGAAGCCCTGCTGGCATGTTGTTTCCCACGCCGAGTGTCCGCGCCGTGCTCCTGCCTCCATCTCGGCTCACTCCCTCCCGTCCTTCGCCTCCGCGCCTCGCCTGCCAGACTCGCATCCCTGCCCGGCGGCGGTGCAGCAGAGGCCGAGCATGGCGCCAGCAGCGGTGCGCGGAGGGGCGTCCGGCCGGGCAGCTCCGCTCCGCTTGCTGCTGCTGCTCGCGCTGGGCGCCTCCTGGGCAGCGCACCCGCCGGACCGGAGCGGCCGCCAGAGACGCGGCAGCCCGTGGGAGGAGGCGGGCAGCCTGCGGGGTTGCGCCGGCGGGGGACCTCTGGAGGCGGCCTCTCTGCTCACCACCTCCTTCGTGCTGAAAGGCGACGCGGCGCACAACCAGGAGATGGTGCACTGGACGGGCGAGAACAGCAGCGAGAACGGCGGCTACACGGGCCACATGACGAGGTCTGGCGGGCCGGATTTGGCCCGCGGGCCTTGTGTTTGACACCCGTGTTTTAGAGCATTTTGCAATTGACCTTGCTATGCTGTCGTGTGTTGTCTGTCATTGGGACAGGGGCACAGCAGGAATTTTCCTCATTTGGCTGATTGGCTGTTGCCATTTGGGTTTCGCCTGCTGTGTAGAATATTGTCACAACTTGTAAGGTTGCGGATATGCACTGGTTCAGGTGATAGGTATGGGAGAGTGGTCTCGTCATCCCTATGTGAAGGGTATTCCCTTAAAGAAATCCAGGGACTCAGCTGGTTTGGTCAACCCCCGAGAGGGGGTGGTGCCCGCGCCTGAGTCCAGGGGGGCATCTGGGGGGTGAACATAGTCTGTTTCCAGCTTTCTGCTTATCCAGGTGTTCACCTTTGGCTGACCTATGCTGGTGCCCTGTGTTAGCGCTGCCTGCAAGGGTGCAGGGAGCTAGTCGAACCAGAGTCTATTCAACTACTCACTCTTTGTAATCAATAAAGTTGTGGCCTAAATTCTGCCAAAAACCAAAACTAAAATTTGAGTCATGTGTGAATTTATTTAGGGGGGGTGGTGTCTCAGGGCCTGAACACGCAATTTATTCCCCCATGTCACTGCTCCGCATGGAGACTTTTAAGTGCATTAATTGAGGGACTGGTGCAAAGCTGGAACTGTTGCTCTGACGGCTAAGCTTAATTTGATTTTATTCATTTTTGTGGTTTGTTTTACCACTTTTTGTTGTATGTTGTTAACTCTTCTCGATTAGTCTAAAACAAGGCAAGATATTAACAGCATTGGTAAATACGCTGATCACATTGCCAGGCGATTATGGCACTGAGGGCCACTTAAACAAATAGGCAAACATTTTTGCAACAAGCAGTGGAAAATATTAAGGCATTGTCAGCACTGGCAACAGTGCTCACCATAGTTAGGGAATAGTTGCAGCTCAGCTTTAGCCCCAGGCCAGGCTCATGAACCAAAGTAGGGCTCAGGAAGCAATCCTGATATAATTTTCTCAACAAGGGAGGTATCAGTTAAAAGGAAGCTGAAAGAGAAAGTCCACCTTCTTGGAGCTTAATAAATGCTGCTATAATAGGAGCACAGCTAAAATGATTACCACAGATTGGGAAGTCTATCAACAACTCATCATGGTTCATAACAAAAGACAAGAAGGCTGCTCTGTGTAAATAAGAAAAACAAGCAGCTTTAAAAAGTCAACACACATAAATGTGAGCTACCAGCAAGTGCTAAGTAGGGGGAAGAATATGTTTCTTGACAACAAAGTTAAGTGTTTTTAACTTTCTTGTATCCTCACACTTTTGTCCAAATAAATCTATGAGGAAGTCCTGTGATTATTTTGCAAAGAATCCACCGTGAACAGCACCAGTCCATGCTGATCAGAAACTTGATATGGTTATTTTTCAAAGGATGTTTGTGGTTTTGAGACACAGTCGACATGGTATACTTTCAGCTATTGGAGTTTTGCTTCACTAGGCAATATGGAACAACTCAGGCTGTTTTATGTGAGCCTTTGTACTGATAACAAGAAGAGACTGGAGCTTGTCCACTTTCCTTCTTCCCAATAAAAGCCAACATTTCTGAGGGCACTAAGGCCTTTTATTTTAAAAGTGATTTAAAAGAGAACTGAACTGGAAAATCTCTTATATGCAGGAACTTTTTGGCAGGAGCTGATGAGATTTTGGAAATCTGCTTCTGCTAGCCTTTTTCTCCAAAGGGTTGTTGCTAGCACATACTGATTCCATTCCTGTTTACTTTGCTGGAGAGATATCTGTCTCCAAAGACTTTCATTGCAACCATCTTCGTTTCTAATTATTGTGCTCCCAGAAATAACCAACTTTTGTAGATTATTTCTAATTCCAGTGGCAAGTTATGCTTTGAGCTGAGGGAGGACAATAAAGGGTTTTCAGATGAATTTGTAAACATTTCCTTCACTAGAAAAAAGAGAGAGGAAAACCTCTTTCCTTTGGTCCCCAGTTTATGTACCATGACAGCTGCATGATAGCTGTTTCCCATGTTGCTGAAGGAGGTGAGAAGACTAGAAGATGTCATTATTATTTTTCTCCACCCAGTCACGACCCGTCTTTTAAGCACCCCTCATGTAGCAATATGGGGACGACCTTTTCCAATGGTGCAATATCAAAGGTACACAATAAGATTGGAATTATCTGAGGAAGATGTGTTGTGTAAAACTTTCCCATCCAATCAACAGCCACCAAGGAGAGAAAGCAACAATTGGATAGGAAAAACTCAGTCAATCGAACCCAGCCACAGAGTTCTGATATTAACATACATACATAGTATGAGATAGTACGACAATATCTAATTTGGGCTCAAGCTGTAGCCCTATTCAGGTGTTCTGCTAAATCATGTGATGGGAGGGGGAGGAACCTGTAGAATCCGCAGAATTCTAAATCATATGGAGAGCCTCACTTCGGAAGTCCCCCCTCCAAAGTGCGGGAGGTGGTGACGATGTTGTGACAGAGGGGTAGAGCTAGTGGGCACCCCCCCTTCTTCCTCTCAAATAGTTAGAATAAGGTCAATCTGAACACCCAAGCTGGGTTTCTGTAGATAAGGGCACTCTGAACATTTGTATTGTGAAGAGGCATAGCATGGGTTGCCAGCACCTGGGGCTGCGAGGAGGGTGAGTGGGAGGGAGGAAAATGGATGGAGTATGTATGCACTTTCAACTGCCTAATGACATCCATGTCACACAGAGCATGGTAGCCACAGAGATAAGAAAAGAAGAGTCGTTCCCTTTTCAACTGAGCCCAGTGACGGAAGCACGGGGCTGTATTGAAGAAGCACTGGATGTTGAAATGTTGTGCCTCTAACAATTTTTCACCCAGGGCAACTGCCCCTGTAGTGCCCCCCCCCAATGCTGCGCCACTGGTGTTGTGCATGTGATCCAAGTAGGTTAAGAATCTAACAAATGTGAAGAGGGGGGAGAAAGATCCCTTTTTGAGTCTTAGTTAACCAGAGGTGTGCGCTGTTTTTCCCCCTCCCTTAATGGGATTCCAAAGTGCTTTGGGAAGTATGTTTCCACTTAGAGCTAGTTAAGCAATGCGGAGATTTACAAGATGAGGCGCTGGCCCAAGCGTCTGAATGCTAAATGGTACTCGAGCCTTAATGTGTTGCTGCTTTCCCACCACCTGAAGCGACATTTGAAAAATTTAGTATCAAAAACCGAAACAAAACAATAGAACGGGAAAAGAGGGTGGAGAACCTCAGTTCGCTTTTAAGCCATTTTCATGCCTTTGGAATGCATCAACCTCCACTGCCTTGTGAAATATCTGATATGACAAGATGTTCATTTTATGGTGTTCAAACATGAACTCTCTTCAATAATGAATAAAAGCAGTCACTTTAAAAAAAATGAAACCACACTGGAGTGTGAAGTCAATGTGGAAGTGAAGGAGAAAACCAGCACTTCTTTTGCCACATTTGTTTTGCCTTCCTCCTTAGTGAACAGCCTTCAGCAGAACAAATTAGGTCATGGTAGTAGATTGGTTTACATAGCCCATTCTTGACCTTTTATGTTGCATAGTATTGACCTTAAGAGGATCTTCCGCCTGCCTGAACAACACATGCTATAATATTGTATGCCCAAGAGGGCCCCAAGAAAGGATCCTGCAGATCCAAGTATTTTTTGCCCATTAAGATGCTTGAGATTTAATTCATTACTCTTTTCTGCCACCTGACTTGAAAAAAAAATAATATGAAACTTTTGGAAGAATGGGAAGACAGTTGATTTGTAATTTGTGACCCTTTCTCACGTCTTGTAGGAAAAAGCTCGGTAGATTAAAATTACAGCAGAAACTCCTTTTGGGGAAGAAAAGCGTGTTATTACACACATATATTACATGTGGAAATCTTCAACGTCAGCTGACAGCACAATCCTATACTTCTCTGTTCAAGAGTAAGCCTTCAATGGGGTTACTTTCAAAACTGGAAGTGGTATATTTGATGCTTGTAGTCGCAGTGGGGGGGGGTTAAGAGTATGTGGGTGTGTGCATGGAATTCCCAATCAGAGATGAATCAGTGGGGTGATTCAGTGATCAGAGAGGGACACCCAATTTTTGGCACAGGAAGTTCCTTACAGCTCAGGGCATTTTTGGATACCATGGACTTGTAGAAATCTCAGAGCTCCAAGCCACCTCCTACTCGGTGAAGAGAGATATGACTTCTAGAATATGTCTCCAGTCTCTATAGTTATAACCTGGGTTTATCAGAGTTTTCTTTCAAAAGAGAAACAAAACAACAACAACAACAATGGATGGGCAGTAGAGAAACATGATGCTGAATCCCAAAACTTGAACCACTGAGCAAACTTACACCTTGCCTTGTAAACTTTACAAGGTAAGATGAAAACCTTCATTCTCCACGGTTAAGAATAAACTGAATATACTCTTTTGTTTTTCAGGGTAATTTTTACTCTAGCATTAATTAACTGCTTTGGGAAGTTTGCTGCTTTACACCTGCATTTTAAATAGGCGTCAGTCTGTAAATTTTTGATTTTTATTTCAGTACCTTGAAAAGAATAATGATTACTATAATTATTCACAAAATCTTCCAGATGAAATAATCACAAGAGAGATATCTCTACGGCAGGTACATTGTCTCTCCAAAAGTTTATTCCTAAATGTTTGTTTTGCTAAGAGCTCTTTAAGAATCAGAATCAATTTCACCCTTCTGCGTGAAAAACGAGATCAGCCAATGGGATGTTTCTGTCTGAAAGGTTCTCATCTGGTCAGGGTCAAAGCTATGTGTAATGGGTATGAGTTACTCGTGCGTAAACGGGTGCCTTTCTCGGTTAATTTGCCTTGTTAAAACTTTCTGACTGCACAGCCCTTTCTCATGGTGGCTGCCTCAGTCACTGGCAGAGTCCATCAGTGGGCATTTCTTGAACCTCTTCCAACATAAAAGTTGTTTGACACCCAGTCTCCTCCTCCTCTCACTGCGCGGGAGTCTTCAGCGCAGGGAAGGCGTGGGTAGCGGAGGACCTGGGCTCTCCTCACTGATGTCCAGTGAAGAGTCCTGGAGCCCTCTCTCCAATTCCCCCGTCGGCCCCCCTTTATCCCTGGTGTTGCGCTGATTGGCTTCCCCCTCTACTGAGCTGTTTCTCCCCCGGTTGCTGGGTCCTTCGCCAGCATCATCTGAGAGCCTTCCCTTCGCCTCTCGCTCCGATGTCAGTTCCCTGACACTATGAGTCCATAATGAAAGGAGAGGCAGATGTTGGACCATCCTTGGAAGACCTATTCACCCACCACTGATTTATAGCTCAGTCCTACATTCTCCTTTGCATAGTCCCCTCCTGCTTCTAGATCATCCAACCAAGTGACAGAATATTGAAAACTAGCTATTTAAATACATATTGATAGTAGCTACAGCTAACACCATTGTGCTGCAGAGGACACAAGAGCCTGCCCATTTCTTGCCACATGCTTCATCCATAGAAACACAGGAAGCTGCCTAATTCTGAATCGGACCATTGGTTCATAGAAACATAGAATTGCAGTGTTGGAAGAGGCACTGAGGACCATCTATTCCTGCAATGCAGTTGTTCCATACGGGCATCAAATCTGCAATCTTGGCATTATTAGCACCACACTCTAACCAATTGAGCTACATATAGCTGTGGATGTGATCAGGGTTTTCAACAAGTTTTGATAGATGCTGTTGAGATTGCAAAGGAGCTAGAAACACTGCCAAACTTTGAGACAGAACATGTTAGAAAAAGGAGAAAGAAACATCAGTTTGAGGCCCAAGAAGAGGCACCACAACATCCAAAGCAGAAATTCAAAGCAGATTTCTAATAGGGTGTCTTAGACATGGCCTTACAATTCGTTGAAGGGTGATGCCAACAGCTACAACAATGTAATTACCTCGTTGGATTCCTGTAGTGTATCAACAAAAAAATCTATTCAAGATGAACTTGAGGCCTGCAAGAATTTGTAAAAATCATTGATGCACAAAGAAAGATATTGATGCTGAAGATCTGTGAACTTATAGTCATAGCTTGAAGACTTCCAAAGTCCATTAGGAGTACTTCTCTTCATACTACAACAAAAATGCCTGAATAATGTGCCTAATGTTTCTGTTGCTCTAAGGATCCTTCTCACACTTTCAATGTCAGTGGCAAGTGGTGAACACAATTTCTCAAAGCTCAAACTTATAAAAACTTACATATGCTCAATAATGTTGCAGAGGAAACTAGATGGCTTGGCATGTTCAGTTGAACATTTGACCCAAAGAAATTGGTGGCAAAATTTGCAAAGGAAAAGGCAAGCAAAGTGAGATTTTTATGTGCCTGATATTGAAATTTTTATGAGACTTAAATTTTCATCATCACAATTCAAAAGATTATTCCAAAAGATCTCTGTGTTAAATCACTTTCTTTTGTATTTGAGAAAGTTAATCAAAGACTGATGTATTACTTGTTCTTGCAATTTAAAATAAATTCAGCAGTTTCAAGTTTTGGTCATTTCATTTTTTTCTATAAGACATCTGTATTGAAAACTGAAGTTAGCAAAAAGACAATTTGAGGGTGCAAGTAGTTAGCCTTGCCTAGAGTGCTAAACTGCCTGGCACCAGCACTCTTCCTGAACATCTCTACCCATGCAGTAAGATGTCTCACAGTGGAAAATTCACATACATTCATCTCAAACTGACCTATAGCCACTTTTCACAACTAGTGACACTTCCTTCTTGTGTGGTATGCACTTATACAGGCAGGAAGGCTAGCTAGCTAATGAAATGGTTTGATGGCTGATCTTTTTTGTGTGTGTCACTGGCCTTGGACATGACAATTTTTTTAACACAGAAACTATAGTAATATTTCGCATAAACTTGGCACAGACCCACCATGCAAGAAAGTAGCATTTTTTTTAAATAGCTGTTTTCAGAGGAAGAATAAAGTTCTTTGCCTTTCATTGTATTCTATCAGTTTAAATTAATCTTGTGGGTTTTCTTTTTCAGTGGCGAGGAAGAGAGATTGAAGCCTGAGAGAATGGAGATAGAATAATATTGTACTTTGCACAATGTACCATGTATTCTGGATACTAAAAAATCCTCAATGAATAAAGATGTTTCATCAGAGAAAAGGCCTTATTTAAAGCAGCTGCTCACATCTTGCTAACAATGCTTTCAGCGGTGCTGTGGACCAGTTACATTTGCCATACCCCAAACCTGGCATATCAGAATTTGACCTAGGCAGTCTTTTTAAGCAACAGTTGAAAGCTTAAAAATGGTTCTGACATACCCTCCAGCATTCCATAGATGAGCATGGGGACTTTTTATTTGGTTGTTATACCCCATTCTCAAAGTACGAATCACTCCCTGAGGCCCTTGCACACAATTACATTGTGCTGTAGGCTTTTTCATGCCTGCTATATTGCGTGACCAGGCGGCGACAGCCCCAGCCCCCAGGGATCATAAGGAAGGAATAAAGACTCTGACAACATTATAGAGAATGAAAATTAGGCCACAACTTTATTAAACCTCCGAATGTAGGAAGACCTTGGCTTAGGCCTTGGGCATGTATCCCTCCCAGCCCCCAGCTGGGGGGAACTGGGGCTCATCAGGGTAAATGGGATATCTCAAAAACTAAACCTTTTTGTGGTATGATTATGATTGCTGTCCTAGATATACATACTTGGGAAGTAAACTTCATGGAACGTAGCTGTGTTTAACTTACGAATGGAAAGGTTCAGCTTGTAAAACATATGTCTACTCCCAACACCCATAGTGTACAGATTGCGGTGATTTTTGAAACATTGGGGGAAGACATGATGGAGACACCCAACGCATTATGCATCCACATATCATGTCAACATGGGGCCAGGAATGAGGGCTTCTTCCCTTGCCCTAGGCTGCAGTGCAAGTTTTCTGGTCAATTCATGGCCAGGTAGGATTTTTTCCAGCTCATCTGCTCATTTGGCCTGCCCAATGAATTTTGTTTTGTTTTTACTTACCCCTCACTGCTTCAGTTGGGCTGCTGACTCTGTTTGGGGCATTATTAGCCATGGCTTGTTGTTTATTACTTTGGCCACATCCAGCAGGTTGTGCAAGGAAAGGGGGAAAGAAATAGAGATTTGATTGGCGCTCTGAAGTACCTTTACATTCCAGGGACTTTCCTTTCAGGACTTTTAAAAATTAAAATTAAATTATCCATTTATGAATCTCAGTATTTTTTAGCTTCTTGGACTTCCCAAGTAATGCTTGGTACCATCTGCTAGCAATAGATAAACAGGTAACTCTTGCATTGGAGTTAATTAAGATTCTAAAAACCACATTGGGGAAATGCCTTTATTGCACCCACCAATATGTCGCAAAATAGTGTGCAGCCTTTACCATCTAGCCTGATGAAGAGTTATGGAGAACTTGAAAGTCCATTTTGTGATATTTTGATTGGGTCAATAAAACGCCTTACATGGATTTTGGATTTTTCTTCTTCTTGTGGCCCTTTGCTTTTTGTGTGATTTGGAGAGCATTTAATTAAAAATTTGAAAGAGAAAGTGTTTCCTTTTCTAGAGCAGCTCAAGGGATAGCAAATAAAGCCATGGTAACATGTTGAAGCATTCAGTAATCAGTTCCAGAAGCTGAAGAAAAGTTGGATATTAATCCTGAGTAATAATGCAGCACTCTTGGTAATTTATGCAGCTTTTTAATCTCAGAAAGATTCTATGTGCTCTGCAAGAGACCTGCTTCTTTCCGTAGGCACATCTGGTGGTTTCCAATGAATATTCTAGTTTAAGATCACAATATTTAAAAGCATAGCATACCCTCTGATACATATTACATGTTCCATCTGGTGCAATGTTCCATAATGTTTGACTCCTAGGAAATGTCCAGTAACAATAACAGGGATTGGCATTCAAAGCCCTACATTTCCCAAAATATGAATGTCTGTGTTATTAAATCATTTAAGATCAGGGGTTAGATGCCATTTCAAGGTGGCTTCACTTTCCCTCCCTACTAGAATGTATATTTCACCCCTGTGCAAAAACTATGGGTTCCACTGAATGGTGTGTGGGTGTTCACACAAAGTTCTACTCACAAAGTGGGACTTCCTCTCCTCTTCCTGTAAAAGGTAAAGGTAAAGGGACCCCCGACGGTTAGGTCCAGTCACGAACGGCTCTGGGGTTGCAGTGCTCATCTTGCTTTACTGGCCAAGGGGCCAGCGTTTGTCCGCAGTTTTTCCGGGTCATGTGGCCAGCAGGACTAAGCCGCTTCTGGCTAAACCAGAACAGCGCACGGAAATGCAGTTTACCTTCCTGCCGGAGTGGTACCTATTTATCTACTTGCACTTTGATGTGCTTTTGAACTGCTAGGTTGGCAGGAGCTGGGACTGAGCAACGGGAGCTCACCCCGTCACGGGGATTTGAACCGCTGACCTTCCGATCGGCAAGCCCTAGGCTCAGTGATTTAGACCACAGCGCCACCAGCATCTCCCTGTACTCACTCAAAAATCAGCTCCCGAGGATTATCCAACACTATGGATCGATTTTGAGGAGGTGGGGTAAGGGTGCGCTGTGAGAGAGGAGGAGGTTTTGTGTCCCAGGTGGATGTCTGCTGTGCTAGTGGAACAGCAGCACTGATTACAGCCCTGCAATTGCCACGATCATTTGTAATTACAAATTGCAGATTTCTCTCCCATTTTTCTTCTTCTATATATCCCAAGAAGACCTGCTGCTGTTAATAATTTCAGGAAAACACCACGTATTGTTCACATACGTTGCTTTAAATGATGTCAATATATTTTTCTCACTGCAAACCAGAATCCAGTGAGTTCCTCACATAAAGCTGAAATATTATCAAAGTATCCTTAATAGTAACATTTATTGGGATTCATTATAAAATACATTATCTGCACGTGTGATAAATGGGCTGAAAAACTCTGAGCTATGCTTGTCCATGAGATTATTTGGTTTTGATATAGACCCCAGATTCTACTTCATCTTTCACTTACCCCAAAACCTAAAATCACCCAGAATTCAATTTGGATGAAACCCGACTTGAAATGCTAATGATGGACCATTATTCATCTTTGAATGAGGTATTCTCCAGGTAATGCTCTCAAGGGCAGATTAAACAAGAATGTGGAAAGAGAAGATCTCAGAAACCCAAACCCCAAGCAGGTAAACTGCTTCAGGTTTCTATTTGCAGGTAGGGCAGATTCCGTGCTTGGTACTAGCTGTAAACCATACTAAATTGGAGCTTTACCCTCACTATAGAGCTATGCTTTTCTTTCTCTCAGAAAAGACAAAATATTTTACAGGCCCTTTGACCACATTCCAGGAGTGTGGTTAATCATCTGAGCAGCAGGAGAATTTATATCAAATTCAGGAAATAGGCCTGAAAGAAAATGGTTTGACCAATTTTGACAAGCAATTCCTCTCAGATACACCATTGCTTGTCTATTTCCCTGATCATAACTGCTGGGCCCTCCAACAGACATTCCTTCCCCTTAACCATGAGTAACAGAGAAATAAGCCCTCACACTTGTACATAAAGTTCTTGATATGATTAGATTTCCTACATATTCAACTCCCTTCATAAACTTTAATAGTTCTTTAAAAATCAGGCCTCTGTTACATTTGGTACTAGAACGAAATTGCAAGCTTCACAGCATATTTACATTTGTGTGTAACTGCAGGCATAAAGTCATCCATTGTTCTTCTTTATTGATTGAGTTATGAATTTTAAAATGGAATTTAGTTTGCAAAGTCCCAAAAGAAATTAAAGTATGCATTAAAAATCAATATAAATTTAAAATGAGCCACTAAGCAAGGTCTCTATGAGTAAGAGGAACTGACGTTCATTGCTAATAGGATTGGCTATTGTTTGCTTATTTTCTCTCTCTTTGGTCTCTTCTCTGTTTATTTTTGAATTTTACTTTTTGGGTATAATGTAATAAGCCCATTCTCCCACCTGTACTGTAATAGGTTGAATTGTTTAGGTTGTGATTAGAAGCAGCTGTCTTTTATTTTATGTCTATGGGCTATGCATCATTTCTGGGGCTTGGCAAATTATTCTGATTCATCCAACAAAACATGGAATTAGGTTCTTTCCTTTGGGAGCTGGGCCCATTCCAGCTTCAGCTGCCAGCAAAACTTTGCTCAGCGATAAATAAATGTTGTTAAAAAAATTCTAACCCACATTTTACTCCTATTTAAAAGTCTTTTCTATTCCGGAATTCTGTAACTATTGATCAACTTGCCTTCCATGACTATGTCTTTAGCCCTCTTAGAAAGAAAGTTATTAATCAAACTGTGCAGGTAACATTCTAAGCAATTTTTGTGAAATGAGCTAGCTTGACTGCTCCCACCTGTCAGTTTTTAGGGATGACATAGGGAAAATCAGGGTTATTGTGTCTTTGTCAGCTGCACTATCATAATCAGGACAAAGGCAGAACAAAAGTTGACTTTCTGTGGTAAGCATAAGATTGTCTGCGGTGCAAGTGGAATAAAGCAGCAATGACATTATTCTCTAATTTTCTGTTATGCTTCTCAAGGCAACCATTTTGTGTTGTGCCATGTCCTCTATGGCAGCCATTTTGTGACTGGCACCCACAGAACTCTCAAAATTCAAAATGTGCACACTGGTCCAAAAAGGCTAGTGACACCTGTCTTAAGAGGTATATAAATGCATAGAGAAGAGACAAACTTTTCAAAATATATACTAGATGCAGATTTATGCACTGTGACAACATTTGGGGTTTGATTGAATATGCAAGTTAAGAAAGGAGAAAACTCACTGAGTGCACTTGGCTATACAATCTGTAAAAAAGAAAATTGAATTTGGCCAGTTTGATTTTCCACCAAAAACCGTTACTAAGGGGGTCAGGAATATGGTTTTGACAAATAAATTCCTTTTAAATGGGAGAGAGGGTATCTGCCTTCTTCCCAACAAATAGGAAGCCATACTTAGCTTTTGAGAGGCGCTTCTCAGCTTTTTCAGTTTTCTGTGTGGGAAGAGAAGTACCATTCTAGCTGGTTTCACAAAGTATATATAATTTGTAGTGAGCCAGTTAGATCTGTTTCCAGATAATGTTTTATCCTATAAATAATCTGCACATTTTTGTTTTTTACACCAATTGAAACAATATTTAAAGTCTTTTAAGCTTGACTAATAAATCTGACAATGTAAACTCCCAAGTACTGAACAGCTGAATACTTTTTGAAATCCTGTGATTATAGTTCTTGGTTTAAATAAAGTCACAGGGGAGGCAGTACAAACCATTTGTCAAACAAGCATAATGCATTTGGGTTACTTTATCCTGCAGGTTGCTTAATTGCTACCTTTTACTACATGTATAAAAAGCTGAGCATTTTAAATTGTGGTTTGATTTTATTGTTGCACCATCATTGCACATGTTGCCATTTCTTCTTTTATTTTATTGGGCTTATTCCTTGCCAACTTGTATAGTAATATAATACAGAATGATCGGACACTTCTGCAACAGAAGACATCCACCCCTTCTAACATGCTTCCTTTTCCCACTTAATAATGTCCTTATGCCATCTTCTTCTGTCTTCTCCCCACTCGCCCTCTCTCATACAGCCACAAATGAGATGTAAGCTAGTGTAAGCTGTTTAAAGAAAGAGACAGTCCTTGAACCAACTTGTTAGTACCGAAAAGACCCACCTATTATGCAATTTAATTCACAAATCTATGTTCCTACCAGCTCATGGGTGTGTATGTGTGCTTTCATTTCCATTAAATATTTCTCCTCAAGCACTTGACACCCCCCTCCAGTTCCCCAGGGGAAAAAAAAACACTGATGGGAGAAATTACCTCATGATATCTTCCCCTGAGCAGCGAGTCAGGGAGGCTAACTATTAAGCACAAGAGGTCAGTGCAGTCACTGATTTTGTTCATAAGGTTAGTCCTTTTCCGAAAAGTATAAAGGCCTCGTGTTGTTGTTTTTTAAAGCAACAAATAAGTGTCAGGCACATAGCAGGCAGCTTCTCTATATTTCCGGGAAATTTTGGGCACCCAGGAAGGCTGCATCACGCAGACTCCTGACAAAACGATTTGTAGAATGAAAAGGCACTCACAAACCTCACAGACACCTCAAAAGGAAGTTAACCATGGCAACATCTCTGCATCCCACCCGTGAGAGCTTTACCAAACATTTCTCCTCCTTTCATAATTTTTTCCTAAATAGATGGAGAATGGTCGGGGAAAATGCTTGAGAAATCTTTAGCACAGTACTTTCCCACACACTAAGCTAGGGTTGTCATATATCTGGAATTTACCAGACATACCAAAAATACTGCAGTTGGAAGCAGTGTGCGGGTGGAAAGCGGCAAAAATTTCTGGGAAAATCCAGACATATGGCAACCTACATTAGAAAAGCCTTGTGATAATCTCTGGCCCTTGTTGGCTGTATATGACAATGACATCACATCTAAGGAGGTGATAGTGACTCAACAGATCTCCCCATCTCTGTCCTTTCCTCACCTGTGCCTGGAATCACTTGGCCTCCTGGTTTTGTGTATGAATGCTCTTGACACGTGATCGATCTCACAGGAGACCTATTAAGTTCTGTTGGTGCATTAATGTTTAAATCCCCAGAATTTACAGAAAACCCCACTTGGAGTGAAGTATAGGGGAAAAGGATAACTGATTATTATGGCTTTCTCTTTATGCTCGATGGTTTAAAGTCCCCAAAGCCAAATTTAGTATAATGTATATATTAAACATTAATGGACAAAGTAAATGCTGAGTTTTCTTTTAAAAATGTATAATTCAAAGGAGTGCTTTTGCACAGTGTGCTAATGAACAAGATTATCCCCCAAACAGCAAAATAGAGTCTAATATCCTTAAATAGATGAGGCTAAGAGCTGTTGCCTTAATGTACCAAAAATAATGGTTGATTTCCCTGTTCCAGAATGCAGATTAATGTGATATTTATTCCTGGTCACTTAATTCTTGGCCACCTAAAATGAATATGACACTTGGCTCCTAGTTGTGTGATAAACAGCACAGTTTAAAAAGCAGAAAGCCGTTTTATTTTAGGCACAGCTGAACAAATATTTCATATCCAATAAAATTACCAACAATAAATAGTCTCCCCCCCCCCACTCCTTCCTCCTAGTAGAATGCTGGCAGACCGTCCATAATTTTTCTGAGTTACTCAGTTCCCAAAATAATACAATAGCATTTGGAACCAATTTCTCTTTTTATGTAAATTGGCTTTCCTGATAAGTTGCTAGGTTATGAGCGCTCGTGTAACTCACATGGTGTTTGATTTCCAATTTCTGATTGGATAAACAGATACTTAGAATTCACACAGTAAAGGAATGTAAGATGAATACCAAAGATGGGCAGTTGGTGGCCTGTGAAATAGACCTGGGCCCGAAAGCAATAGTCTCTGGCTACCAATGATTGTACCAGATTATAATCAGAGTGGCGTTATAATTTCCGCTCACCCCCCTCCAAGAGGGGGGCAGGGTTTGCAACACTGCGTGGGCTTACCTGGCCAGGTGCTACCCACCTTGCTACAGGGTGGCCATTGCTCCGCCCCCATCTTAGCAGGCCAATGGGCTGCCAGCTAGGGGTGGGGCAAGAGCCAGTGCTCTTCGGCCCAGGCTCACTTTGATTTCTTTCCAGGTTCACCCGCTCAACCCTCCCTAAAATATAACATGGTCTTCTTTTGCAGGCTAACCTCTTGCTTCCTAGGTCAGCGGGCGCTGCTATGGTCATAAGATGGTTGCTGTATTCAGAACCGGGAAGGAATTTCCCTGCATTGGCAGGTTTTGTCTTCCCCATTGTGATTCATCACAACTTTGGCGGTTTTAGGCCTTGGTTGGTATTTTATAATCTATCTGTGAGTCGGGGGCAGCATACTGATGTACCCCCATATGGCAGTGTTTGCAGGGCCCGTTAAAGAGTTGATTGTGGGAGTCACTGGCTGTAAAGCAGCGGCATAGAGGTCAAACTCCTGGCTTTGGTGAAGTGGGAGGGCACGTTGTGTAAGTTCACGCTTTACAGTCCCCTCCCAGAACACCTGACTGCCCTCTGCATCCTCAGCCCCTGTGGGTATGAGAGGGATACCTTCCAAGGCCTAAGCCAAGGTTCCTACAGCTGAATTTAATAAAGTTGTGGCCTAATTTAAACCCATACATGGGTGTTATGTCTCATTTATGGGTGGTGGGCTCCAGGAACAGGGTTTAGTGCATGGGCTTGCAAAAATGCTCTGTTTTATACATATTTCTAGATGGTTCTAGATGGTTGGGAAAGGCAAAGGTCTTGTCTCTTAAGACAATCTTTCAAAAGGTACATTTGGTTTGGAGGGTCACATTGTGTTGGCCTGCTACAGCCCTGCAAACATGATCTGAGTGGAATCAGCTATCAATTCTGAGCCTTCTTCAGATGTTCCTTTAAAGCAAACTATTCACATCGTGTAGAGGAGGAAACAGGGATGTGTGCCCTTGGGTCTCCAGCACCCTTCATGAGCTGGAGAGCCACTATCTACAGTGGGGAGCATCCTCTACCTGTAGGATTCCAGCATGTTTTAGTACCATTGGTTGGTCTTCCACTAAGTGTTACTCAGAGGAAATTCTATTAGTGTTCCCATATTTTGAAGAGCAGAAAAGAGGACACACTTGCCAACTTCTACTTTTAACTATGGATCGCTATGACAACTCTACCCATGAAAAAGAGGATGTGTCTTGGGAAAAGATGGCAGCCCTAAGATGGGCCTAACTTAGTCATGATCATTAAGTTCAGTGAGTCTACTTTGAGAAAAACTTAGTTGAATACCACCCCACGGATTTTACTTGATGAGAAAAAATTCCATATCGCGTTCCTCCAACTTGTGGAGGGTGACAAGGGGATAGGAGTGAGCATGCTCATCCCTTTTTCCTTGTCCATACAATATTAATCCCATGGATAAAATAACACCTTATGTGTTATCTGATGTACTTGTTTTTTATGACTTTATTTGGGGCTTTATCCAATGTGTCATCTTTATCTGTAATTTTAAATGTTTAATCTGTTAACAGTGCTGTTCTACAGTTTCAAAGAACATTTGTGATATTGAATTATTCATTTTAGTATCTTCTTTTTTTAAAAAAGACTATTTGAAGTATGTAGAAATGTTTTTATTAATTTCACATGACTAAAACAAAATCATAAACAAAACGGCTTTCAAGTTCCTTTATTTCTACCATCACTTTTGTTCTAATTTGGGTTGGTGAGGTAAGTAGTTTGGGGCTTTATGGTGCATCAGCATTCTAGGCCAAGTGTTCCATATCTGGGAGCTGTAAAATCATCTTGCCTCATCTGATCCCAGCTGTCACATGGAGACATATAATAAATATCTCCTGAAATCAGCCATTTGATAGAAATCTTCCTATCAGTTTGACAGGCAGTTTGATCAACATAGTGTCAAGGATCATTAAGCGATACAATTTGCTTAACCTGCATTTAATATCACAATAATTCATCAGTTTAGATCTTTTAAATTATCCAGACAGGGATTGCATTGGCAAAACAGCAGCAACGTTTAGCAATACACAAACGCTGAGCAGGAGAATCTGCCCCTGAGTTGTAAGGACTTTCTAGCATCTATTGCCTCTTTCTTCCACCCACATTAATATTTTATTGTCTTTTCTAATGCTGCAATAAAGATTGCATCCTCCTTAGGGTTGGGTCCCCTTACACTTTACTCTCAAGTGTGCATTATACTCTAACTGGATCCATGTACATTGATGGCACCAATGGAAAATCCACATCTATGGGAAACCAGTCCTATGGAAGTCTATTGTAGGCCCTTGCCTGATGCTGCTTGCACCATCTGTATCCTGTGTGATATTTAGTCAAGACTTTTCTGTTTACCAAGGTGCTGGGGAGATTCTCACTAATGCCAACCTTTTCGCTTGATGTACTGCTGCTGTTATTATATTGCTGCTCCCCTATATTAATCACCCCATCTCCAGAAAGGAGGCACAAGACGCCTATGCATGGTGTGAATGAAGTCAACATTTCATTAGAAACTGTGAATCATCATCCTACTCATCTCTCCAGTGGAAGTTTCTGATGCATACTTGAGACTTAAGGAAACTGATACTTCCAGCTGCCTGTCAGGTTAAACTTGGATCACAGACAAAGGCCAATAACCCATGCTATTTGTTATGTGGTCTGTGTTTGCCTGAGCTTGAGTCTGGACTGAGGATTCTGAGCCCCTATGTTCTGATTCTATACATGATATCTAATCACAGAACATTTCAGGATTTGGGCCTCTGCCACTGGCCCTTAAACTCTGAGTCATGATTCTCAGCTTGGAAGTTTAGACAGCCAATCACGTTGGGAGTGGGAGTGGCCCAGGCCTTCAGAAATGTATATAAGCAGTTGCTTTGCCCCTGCTGTCCAGCTCTTTAGTTCAATAAAGGTTCTTGTACCCGCCAACATTTATCCAATGAAAATAGGAACATCCTAAGGAAAAGCAGGACATTCCAGGATCAAATTAGAAACTGGGCCGGCTTCTCTAAATCAGGGAGAGCCCTGGAAAATAGGGATACTAGGAGGGTCTGAACCAATTGCCCTAAGGCAATGTATCTCTAGTTCACATCATGCTTGCATTTCCTCTGTCCAGAATGACTTCTCGCCTATTTAAAGTTATTTGTGCTTTTATTCTCATCATAGCCACTTTTTCTATACATTTCTATCTGAGATTGACACTTCTTGACTTTCCTTCCTCTGCCTCCTGTGATCTGAATGTGGGGAGGAGTATAATTTGAATATCAGTTTCAAATGAATTAGTGTACTGTAATGTAATGTATTGCCTGTGGGGAAGCAGCCCAATGCAATACCTAAAGCCTTTAAATATATTTAATCAATTTACCCCCATGTATCAGAGCCTTGTGGACCAGCGAAGTATTAGAATATATGTAATTGTATCAGTCACAACATCACAGTAACTTTACTTCAAGAAATAGCTCTTTTTTATATTTCATTATTATTAAAGATGCTCATGAAATACAAAAGAACGTACAACATCTCTTCCTTTTTGTACAGGTTATAAAGTGTTTTTTTGTTACGTTCAGTGTAAGACAATATGGTATCCCAGAGGTAGGGGGAGAGAGTGGAGGGGAAAGGTTGGGTGATAAACTTGCACACAATTTCTCCCCTTCAATTTGGTATATTTGTTTGGTTAATACTAAAGGAGTGTGCTGCAAAACTATCTGCTTCCACTTAAATTTGTCAGAGGTTTTGCCTAAGAAGCAACCCCCAAACTCTCTAGAAATTTTGCTTTAAGTAAAATGTGGTGACAGCCTAAAATTCAGCAGAACTCCCCTCAAAAATGGTGCCTAGTTTTATTGAAATTATCTTGGCTAACTCAGGGTATGAGTTAGCTAAGACACATAAGCTTATCACCCTGCTAAACAGGCCTGAATCTGGTCATTCCTGGATGGGTGACCACAATGTCACCTTGGGTTCCATGATAGAATAAAGGTTGGATATAAATGTAATAAAGTAAAATAAATAACCTTGGAATTCCACTGCTATTTTATTTCAGCAATAACCTTCCAAATTTGCTTCATTTTTTTCCTTTAAGAAAGCTGTTGGTAGCAAGTATTTCTGAATAGAAAAAAATGAAGTTTCTCTCAGCTTCTTGATGCTATCATGCTGATGAAATCCTTAAAAGGGAGCATTTTATAAATATTTCCTTTCATAGTCAGGAAGAACACAATGACTAATTCTATTTTTTTTTTAATTAAAAAAAATCAATGACAGTTGGAGGAAATCACCCACGTGCTTCAGATGGCAAAACTGAAGTGGATTTAACACAATCTAGTTAAATGTTTTGGCTTCTGCTTTTCTCAGTAACTAAGCTGGGCTTTCAAATGAATGCTGAGAGATCTGGTGGCAATTTTAAGAATGCCCAGAATTTAATGATTTTAATGAGCGCCTCATCTGCAAGAGATTTATTTTTGTATTTGAGGGGAAATAGGGCACATAAGTGTCAGGTTAAAAGCATCAGCCATTAGGGTACTGAACCTATAGATCCAGAGGTTTGCTCTTGATCTCTGATAATGCTTGTTGTTTGGATGATTGACAATAGAGATTGGCTTGTGAGTGTGTGAAGAAACTAGCCTACTTCACACAGGTAAAATGTGCATTTGCTACTTCTGCCTCTGACTCCACTAGCCACTGGTGTGTGGCCCCTAGAAGGTTGCTTTGAAATGCCTTTTTATCCTAGCAACTACACGGGCAACTGACATGAAAGGTTTCCCCATCTTAGGGAGAAAGTAATGCCTTTGTGACATCATCTGCAGGCATTGCACCGCTCCCCACCAATGGACAAGAATTCTGAGATGTGGGGATTGGTGCATTGGCTAGTGATGTCACAAAGGCAGTACTTTCTCCAAGCACAGCCGCTGGAGCAGGCTAGAGGATGCAGAAGTCTGAAGTAAGGATGAAAGTAAGCCGGGGGACAGAGGAAATGTCTCGCTAAGGGGCTGAGAGCAGGGATCAAAAGAAAGAAAGATGGGGTGAAGTCAGCTGAGAAAGGAGGGCTAGGGAACTTAGGGTTCCTGTCCTGCTCAGCTTCAGTCCACCTTTCCATATGAATTCTCAAACTTTGGGAATTCATAAATAATATCCCTGAAGACACAATAGGAAATGTTTCCAAGTCATAAAGGATATGGCTAACAGAACTGAAATGTTTTGAAATACATTGTTTGTTTGCTCTTTGGAGGAGAGGACCAGATGGCTGGTTGTGGTTTTTAAATTGTGTGTTGTGTCCCCCCGCCCCCGTGTATCAGCTGTGGCACCCAACATTCTTTCATTCAGTAATGTTGTATCACATTGTGAGACGTGCAGCTGATGGTCTGTTTAATAAAATCATTTCTTTCCAGTTATCCTTTTAAAGGTAGCTGTTTATCGTGGGTTTATCATGCATGTCATACAGCAACCAGATTCTCAATGATGCCAACCGCAGAGGGTTGGCGAGTGTTTCAGTTCAGCTCCCACACAATAACCTTCAAAGATATGAAAGCTGGTAGAAAGCAGATAAAATAGACACACTGGTAGATTTTGCAAAGTCTTCTGAATTGGCTACCAATGGATAGCTCTCCCAGAAAGCCAGTGAAATTTGAGAGCTGCTGCGTGGAAGTATAAACCTGTGATTCCTGCATTGCAGGGGATTCGACTAGATGACCCTCAGGGTCCCTACCAACACTATGATTCTATGAAACATGATTCTTTGAGGACATTGTTCTTGTGTCTGTGAGAAAGAGACGCTTCGGGAAACATATATCTAGTAGATACTTGCAATCAGTGAAATGTAGAGGGCATCTTTTCTGCAGAAAGTGTTCTGTGAGTTTGCTGGTTTCTCTGATTTAGTTGTCATGGTTGTTGCAATTCTGAAATCCAAATAACAGAGAGTAGCCTGATTTGCATGTCATGTCAAGCCAAACCATGGCATAGTGCAAATGCACAAATGTGCAGGCTTCAGGAAATCCTGGCCACGTCACTCTTCCCCAGTCAATTTGCTGCTGCACTGAGCTAAGGCATAGAATCATAACATTGTAGAGTTGGAAGGTATCTCCAAATGTCATGTGGTTCAGCCCCTTGCTCTGCAGGAATCTCAACTAAAGCATCCATGACAGATGGCTATGGTTTGACTTAACATGTTGCCTAGACTAGAGCTCATTGTTTAGCCCTCCTAGACAAATCAGAAACCATAGGATAGACCTTGGTTTCAGCACATGGTTAGTCTGGAGAGAGGTAAACCACAAGCCTGGGTTCAGAATGGCCAATACCACCATTTGGAGGAGGGCCTGATCCATTTGGGGCAGAAGTTGCTGCTCTGTGTCAGTGCTGAGATCTGCAGCAGATGGCATTGACAATGCATCGTGTTCTGCTTAATTTATTAGCTGGCTTGGGAAGTTTCTGGCACACTGCACACCATACCACCAGACTGGTAAGTTAGATGCTTAAGGGAAGAGTTGGCAATGTTACCAGCCTCTCCCATTTTGTAAACCTTCAACATCTTCCCCAGATTATTTTGAAAATTATACACATTTTCCACCGCGCTCTTCAGAAGATGCCTTTTATCAACATTCAAATGATCTTTAAATAGCCCGTTTTTATAGGTATTATTTTAAGAGGCTGGAATTTATGCAACCAACATGTTGGCAATGAAATTTCTGCCACCTGTTTTCCCTACAAGCGGATCAAAACATCCACTTTGGCTTACAATTATCCACTTCCATTTACTTTTTTGTATGTCATAATTCTTCCGTTTGCGTTCCCAGTAATAGTGAGGAATCAGATATTTCCGACTACTGAAAAGCCATGCAAAAACACCGAACAAAGAGAAACTACCAGCCAATTAGACCAAATTAGAGCAGTAAAATGTGCATATTTTACAACACACTGAAGTGTAACAGCCTCCGTTTTAGCCTGTTGTTACGGTATAAACTGATTTCACCCAAGCACTACCTGCAAACATGGGGCTACCACTCCTTAAATAAATTTTCATGAACAGATCATATAAAACAATCCGTTGATTGATGAAATATACCTCTGAATAAAAACAATGGCTATGAAGAAAGGAAGCATGCTTTAAATTATATGCACGGAAATGCACACATACAAAAAACAATTCCGAAGAAAGAAAATATACTTTAAAAAGATGTTCAGATAGCTCAGCAGGCATCACCCTCTACTCTTTGAGCCAGGAGGAGTTCTTTTAATGTTGCATTTTATGAATATTGTTAACCACCCTGGGGTCTCATGATAGGAAGCTTGTGAGAAAAGGAATAAGATAAATACTAAATAAATTAATAAATCTGTAACGTGGCAGCTTTCCTCTGTGGTTGTTGTAAGTACTTGGATAGATGCCCCCCCTTAAATGCCCAATTAATTGGGAAGTCTTTTTAATTTATCGTAAGTTCTTGAACTAATTAATCTAATGACTCAATCAGCCATTAGAACAATTTAATGGTTCAATCAGAACCCTAATGCAAATGATATATATATATATATATATATATATATATATATATATATATATATAAATAGACCTGAGAGGGAAGGTCCTTTTCCTATGCTTTATATCCTTGGCTGGCAACTCCTTTTGAAAAGGGACACATTTTGCACTGGGCAAATGCTGATTATTTATTTCTTGAATTTACATCCTGCCCTTCCTCCTGAAAGATCTCAGGAACATTGCCTGCGCCCACTAACTCACTTCTACCCAAGCAGAGATGCAGGCAAAGGACTCTTTAATCTCCTCTCTTTTCTGATGTTAATAGCAATACAGATGCTTCAGGTTACAGACTCCGCTAACCCAGAAATAGTACCTCGGGTTAAGAACTTTGCTTCAGGATGAGAACAGAAATCGCCCGGCAGCAGTGCCTCAGCAGCGGGAGGGCCCATTAGCTAAAGTGATACCTCGGGTTAAGAACTGTTTCAGGTTAAGAACAGACCTCCAGAATGAATTAAGTTCTTAACCCGAGGTACCACTGTAGAGCCTTTGGCAGATCCTTTCCTTTAGGCACTCCAGTTCCTTGCTCACTATCACTTCCTGGGGACCAAGTGTATTCACGTGGGAATGGCTGTAGATTGTGTGCTTTACATACAAGCAATCCCAGGTACAGTTCCCATTATATCCAGGTAGGACTGGGAGATATCCTTGTCTGAAGAGCCACTGCCACTTAATGAAGACAGTACTGATCTAGATAAACCAGTGGACTGATTCGATTTGAGACAGCTTCTGGTGTTCCTTTGAGTCGTCAGCAGAGCCATGTAGAAAGAGAACATGTGACTAATGTACAACCTGGGATCTCGCAGCATTGGACAGAAAGCCCTTGTGTCATAAAGCCAAGCCGATGTCTGAGGAATGTATGCACCATCTAGTCAAGAAAAGAGAGAACTTCATATGACTAGGCCTGTGAACTCTGACCCTGACATTAAGCAGAAATGCTACCTGCCATTGGTAGCTATTAGGACATTGCATAATGATGCCAGGTCACAAATTACAGAGTAAGGGAGGCTACGATGAAGAGAAAGACTCAGAGCACTCCCGTTCTTGTCTTCTTTCTTTCTTTCTTTCTTTCTTTCTTTCTTTCTTTCTTTCTTTCTTTTTTGAATTTATATACCGCCCTATACCCAGAGGTCTCAGAGCAGTTCACAGATTAAAATCAAAATATGAAAGCACAAAAGACATAACCAAAATAAAAACAGCAACAATCCAATACCCACACCCCACAAAAAACCCCCACATTTTAAAAGGGCATAGGATGCCAATCAAATTAACCAAAGGGTTAAAAGGGGACATTTTTGCCTAAAGGTGTATAATGAAGGCGCCAGGCAAACTTTCCTGGGGAGAGCATTCCACAGATGGGAAGCCGCTGCAAGGAAGGCCCATTCTTGTGTTGCCACCCTCCAGACCTCTTGTGCTGTTGTTTCTGGTAATAAACATATCTATAATGCACACACTCGGACCTACCATTTCTAATGTGGAACGTGAATGAACAAAATTGTTATGTTACCAAAAGAGACAGATCTGTTGGAGTTAAACCTGGTGTCTCTCCAGGGTTAGCCAAAGACCTTGTTTGCCCCAGGCTTTCCAGTACGACACTGAAGCCGGGTGATGTTGTTTACCCATTGTACAATATTCTGTCCATTGTTATAGTACTTGATATTCCTTTTATGGTTTTTTATGAGCTGTCCTGGCAGTTTTATAAGCCATAGGGTGGCACATAAATACTTTAAACAAGCAAACAAATACATTTTTGCTTTCAGCTGCAGTCCATTACATCACTGCTGGGAATCTGCTGGCCCTGATAAGTATTATTTTTGGGGGCAGGAGCCTCCCCCCAAAAAAATCCAAATATACAGGGAAAAAAACTTTTTAGGTATCGCTCTAAGGATTTAAGCTGCTAACGGTCATATATCATTCTGTCATAGTAGCAAGAATGCTGACAGAGGAGGCAGAAGACATTAAACTGTTAGATGAGCTCTTGACTTCATTGTATGCTTAACTCAGTAATGTTTGCTGTTTTCCTTTTTTGCCTGTATGATTCCTTTTTCTTTAGAGCTTATTTGTGTTCACAATCACATGGTCAAATGTCATATTGGGACACACTCAAGAAGTATTTTTTTCAAGCTTGTACATGATTCTTAAAAGAGTAAAGCTGAAGTTCTAAAAGATTTAGGTTTTTCTTTTTAATCCATTTGCAAAATTGTACAAAACCCAGCCCTTGGAGTATGTCAGGGATTGTACTGACAGAGGAGGAGGAATGGTGGAAGTCTCTCCCTGCTTCTCCTGTAGCTTCCAGAGAGGAGAAATGCAGTCTCAAATTGCAGCAGGGCTTTGAGGAAGATAACAACTCAGACAGGCAAACAGCAGAGTTTGCAGTGTAAGGAGGAGGGGAGACAAATCAGCTAGCTGACATGTCACTGGACAGCATAACCAGCCCCCCTCAAAAAACGTGGTGTTCATTAAGGGGGCAAGAACAAAGACCGCAGAGACAATTGTCCACGGACAGACGCCATAGAAGCAGGTGTTGTTGCTAGAGAGGGGAGGAGGAGGAGCTCAGTGTGAGCAAAGCCACCATTGAGGAACGACCATATTTATTTGTCTTTTACTGTTATGTCTGAATAAACCATAGTAAGAACTTTCATGTTTCATCCTTGCTTCTTGGTGCCGTCGGGGGAGGGAGAGAATTCCTCAAGCCTGACAGATTACAAAGTAATTCAGGAGCGTTCAAGTGCATTCAAGCAGCACTTTGGCCTGGGTAGCTCCCTCACAGTGGTCCCGGTTACCAGTAGTGCTGTGGAACTACTGTAGCATGGTGGCTACAAGCACAGTCTCCAATCGCAATCCTATTTCCCACTTAGCTGGGTGTAAGCCCTACTGAACTTTCTCATTACATGAACTTTATTACCTGTGGGCATGTATTGTAAGTAAATCCCATTGAGTTCAGTGGGGCTTACTTCCAGATGCTTATGGAGACTGAGCTGTGAAACAGGAAGAGAAACCAGTTCATGTTTCCTCGCCACCCTAAATTCATGACCAGGGTGATCATGGGCATATTTCCCATTCTCACTCCACCACCCCACCATTGTGATTGTAAAGGTTCCTGGGATAATGTACGTGAAGAGATTTCAGCACTCTAAAGTGCCATGCAAAACATACCATTATCAACCTTAAGGGACCAGGGTAGTATAGAGGATAGAGTGTCAGCTCTGGAACTCTGTAGAAATTTTGAAAAATAAACATTCTGAATGCATCCGTTCCACTTCAGGAACAAGAGTAGAGTTCCAAAATCCAGTGAGGCATCTGGATGAGGAGAATTTTGGGAGCCTCTCTACTCCTAACTTGTCCACCACATGACTAACCTCATTTTTAAAATTGCAAACATTCTGTATTATGATTACCTCTCATACAAATGATTACTAGAGGAGGCCATTAAATCTTTCCTTCTTTCTCCAAGTGCCAGAATAAAAAATAGTTAAAGAAACTTTCAAAGTTCAGCATCAGATTGCATATTCTCTATAGCTCCATCAAATGTTGAAATATTCACCCGTTTATATTAACTGTGACAGTATGTTCCATCTCTGGACAGCTTGCAGAACAACATCTTCCAGCAGCTGACAATGATTAAATAAACATTGTCAAAACATCATGTACTCTAAAAGGACTTTTTAAAGGATGGAGATGAGAAGAAATTGTTATGACTTTCTGAAAGAGAGAATTGTCTTACCAGTCAGTTATTTATAGAAACAGAAGTGCATGGAGACAGAAATGTATAGCCAGTTTTCAAGGTTCAAATGATTTAAAATTAGTTCCTTGATCCACCAAGTGAGGTCTGCACCCATACCAGGCTGTGAGTGAACTGGCTGGCTGTGCCATTCTGTGAAAGATGGAGATCCACTTGTATATCTTCATTCAGGACCACTATATGCTACTCATGAAAAGAGTTGAATGGAAGTCATGGGCTGCAAGCTTTAATTGGTTTGATAGACTAATCAACTAAGAGTTTGGTTGATTATTCAGTCTGGACCCATTTTAATTGGTAGGCTGGAGAACACTTGTGATTATTTTATTGTTTTTAAGACTGTTTTGGTTTGGGTGTGTTACTGTATGAAAAATGAAACCATTAAGAATGGCCTTTCCTTATAACAGTGAGAAACAGCTTTTTGTTTATTAAATGTTAAGTCCTCACACTTCCTTCAACATCTCAAAAGGGCATCTATAGTGAAGCTTTGGTAATATGCAAATTTATTTACATTTTAATTAATAAATCAGTTTTGAGCAAATAATTTATCAACTAGATCGTTTTTAAAGTTGACAGCTCCGATAGGAACACAACTTCAGATATAATTAATTATGGCATTACTTGGACTTTGAGGGAAAGGTGTAAAGGATGTCATTGCCTGCGATGGATTTAACTGCACCACAGAAGTAATATTAATGTTAATGGCTGTTAAGGTACAACCTTTTGTTTATGTTTTTTGCTTGCTGGGGCTCAGATGGTGTTTTTTCAGTGGGCACACATTTCTGGAAGTTGCTTCTTCAGTGGCCAGTTAAGGCTTGATAGCTAATAGTGGCCAGGGCGCAGCTACCACCAAGGATGTTCTGCAGTGTGTATGTGTGTCTGTGGAGGGGGGAGAGAGAGAAATATACAATGTGACTTTCAAGCGGGGGTGGTTTAAACCTTACAGCTGGCTAGAAAGAGCCTTTAGAGTATGCAGTTCTGTGGGGACTTTGAAGTACGCAGAGGAAGCAGGCAGTGCTAAGCCACAAGTCTGAATCAGACAGAAAGACCACATTCAGAACCTTGGACAACTCCTTATGGCAAACAAACTTAACTCTGCAGGGATCTACAGCCAATTCAACCATTACTTAGCTGATTAGCCTCACTTTTCTCAAGGAAATGACTGGCTTAGCTTATTTTCTAGCTTTTGGCTTCTCTGACGTTTGGAGGAGAGAGGTACTTCAGAGGACAGAATCAGAGGGTGGTCCCTTCCAGCAGGGAGGATCCTGAATGAAGAAGCCTGAACATCATCCAACTGGTCTGAGCTCTACTCTAAAAGTTATTGAGTACACGTGTGTGAACATTTCAATAAAAGCAATGTGATTGCAGTTATTATATTCATCTAGGAAATTCAAGCAGGAGTCTTATACGTGTAAATGCCTTATTACAAGGTTCTACATTCTGCAGAACACACAAGATCTAAATGCAGAATGCAAAATATTGCAAATTGTGAACATCCTCAAATGATTTGATATTTAGTCAGGCCCAAGCCTTGGATATTACGCTACAGGACAAAATATACAATTCCTGCTGTTATTGTGGCCTGAAAATAAGCCACTGTGGCCAAGAATATAAACAATGATATAGAAATAGAAAATAATGAGAGGTAAATTCTGAGGAACAATTAGCATGTTGTGTGCAATTCTCCACCTTTGATGTGAACTACAAAGCATACATTAAATGATGTTTTAGGAGCCTGAGGACTCAAGGATTACCCTTTCCTTTCATCTTGCAGCAAGAATAAAGCTTGCCTGACTCTCAAGGAAGTCTGCACAGATAAAATTCCAAGGCAATAAACACACACACACAGAGAGAGAGAGAGCGAGAGAGAGAGAGAGAGAGAGAGAGATCAAGAAGGAAAGCAAAACTGCTTCTGGGAAGATATCCTGCTGCCAGTGTGTTGGCGATGCATTTACTTTTTAATTTGTATTAATTTGTAATCTGATTTTGGAATCCACCCAAAATTGTAGGCTTACATAAAGGGCTTACTCCAGCTTTGGGCTAGAATAACTTATTTGGCTAAAGTGTATTGCCCACCTCCATAAGGAAATCTACACTTACACACTAAAGACAGTTTTCAGGAAAACGAAGAAGTTCTCTCTCTCTCTCTCTCTCTCTCTCTCTCTCTCTCTCTCTCTCTCTCTGGAAGAGTTACCAGGTCTAGTTTCTGCTAAGTCAAAGCAACATTTCAATATAAAACACCCGGGGCCTGCAATTGGGGGGGGGGGGTGATCAGCAGTTTTTAACAAGTCTAGAGTCCAGAGCAAACATGCTTTATGATCTGAAAAGGTAAAACGAGTGATGATGCCAAATGTAAGAATGTTACACTGTCTCTTTCAATTTGTTGACTGACTGCTGCTGGTAACAGAACTGGCTAAGTCTTCGTACCACCTAGCCAACTGGAATAGACAGAGAAAAGTGTTTTGTGGGTATTTTTATACAACACTGTAACTCTTATTTTGACAAATTAATAATAAAAAACCTCCAGATCCTCCTTCTTCATAGAGGAAGCAGTGGAGAATAAAATATAAACTGCTGAAGAGCTGGAGAGAGACCTCAAACGTCCAGGTAAAGCTATTGAATCTTGGAAAATAAATACACACAAACACACACGCAAGCAAGCAAGAGGTTATGCAGAAAAGAGCAGAATATAGTGCATAAGTTATGCTCATACCTGAAAACAAGGCTGCGAATGTCATTAACAGCATGCAGCTAAACCAGGACGAGAGGAAAAGTAGTGCAGTAACTATGTTACAGACATGTGCTAACATGGCATACCAATAAATACAATAAAGCTGAAAGATACAAGTTCCACAAAATAATTCAAAAAGAGGGTGAAGATTGTGATTGTGAAGGACTCTTGACAAACTTAGCTGAAGAGCCAGGATTATAACCTTAGGCAGCTCATAGACTCTATCATAAAGGGTTGGGTTGCAATAGGGATTTGAGATCCAGAACAAAACAAAAATGATTAGAAGATGTGGAATTGGCGCTAGACAAAGCAATAAGAGGAATTAAACCAATGGGTTCCGTGTGGGAAGAAGAAGAAGAAGAAGAAGAAGAAGAAGAAGAAGAAGAAGAAGAAGAAGGAGTAGTAGTAGTAGTAGTAGTAGTAGTAGTAGTAGTTTGGATTTGATATCCCACTTTATCACTACCCTAGGGAGTCTCAAAGTGGCTAACATTCTCCTTTCCCTTCCTCCCCCACAACACTCTGTGAGGTGAGTGGGGCTGAGAGACTTCAAAGAAGCGTGACTAGCCCAAGGTCACCCAGCAGCTGCATGTGGAGGAGCAGAAATGCGAACCCAGTTCACCAGATTACGAGTCTACCACTCTTAACCACTACACCACACTGGCTCTCTGTAGGAGACACTGTAGGAGAGCTGCAGTGTTGCCTCCTTCAGTTGTGCTTACCAATGACACATCATTCTCAAACCCTTGATGACATTCCCCAAGGGCTTCACAAAAACGTCAAATAGTCTGGGGAATGAGATGGACCCCTGTGGAATACCAAGCTCCCAGGGTGTGGACTTAAAGTTCCCCATTGCTACTCTCTGGAAATTGTCTCCTACTTTCCAGTCTCAACCCCCAAGAGCTGCTCCAGAGAGCTGCCGAGCTGCCAGGGAGAATCAACAGAGCAACACTCCCCCTGTCTGTCTCCCCACAAAAGTCACCAACCAGGGTGACCGAGACAGATGGAGTGGGATGCCTTGGCTTGAACCCAGAATGAAAAGAGCCCAGATAATCAATTTCTCTCAAGCATGAAGAACTGCCACCACACTCTCCAGCACCTTGCCTATGCAGGGCTGATGGGAGTTGGAAGTCCAGTCCCCCACACCTGTTCAGGCCTGACCTCCCAGACATGTTAATGCACAGGCAGGATGTTTTTATATTTCCATTTGCTTTTTCACCTGAGAAAAGAACGCGCTACAGCCCAGCGACGTCTACATCATTTGAAGTTACCGTTCATATATTTTGTTCATATATTACCTGCCTTCTCTGAAAAGCGTTGTGTTTGAGCTGATGCAAAATGATACAAAATTTCCATCTGTGGTACTTGATCATTCTGTGATGTGTGCTGTCGCTTCCATAGATGCAAGCAACCCTTTGATGTTTATAGTCATTGCATAACAGAAATGTATACATGAAATCATCTGAAGA
Organism: Podarcis bocagei; assembly: GCF_964188305.1. Taxonomy (NCBI): domain Eukaryota; kingdom Metazoa; phylum Chordata; class Lepidosauria; order Squamata; family Lacertidae; genus Podarcis; species Podarcis bocagei. Next base: position 82,575,687 of record NC_138128.1, on the reverse strand, counting down.
GATGCAGGGAATCACAGCTATTGCAATCAAAGCTACATATTATTTTGAGTTTGAAGACTAGCTAATCATTATGAATGCAGTCCCTTTTTTGTGAAAGAAAAAGGAAAGCGTTCATTCACCCTACTATGACTAATTGGCACAAGCAAAAGAAAAAAGTGAGGGGAGTTTGACTCCCTGTGTGGTGGTAGGCTATTGTTTGATTGCTCAGCAGAAAGCTCGTGCCACAAACTGTCCAAATGTATCTAAAAATGTATGTGAGAGGATCATATTTTTATCTCAGGATAGTCCTCTTAAGTAGTAAAGGGGGAAATCTCATTGGCATGTCTATGTGGATAAGTAAGTACCTCGATGGGCCATTTCATGGCTTCAGCGTATGTTCCTCAGAGAGCATGGAGTTGGTGGGATGAAAACTGGAATGAAAACCCAAAGGAATTATTTCTTGAGGACTTTTACTTTTTAAAAAAGGCAACCACACCAAATTGCTGGCTTTTACATACACACCTGAACATGTGACCTATAGAGGAGGAGGAGGAGGAGATAATAATAGCTGGTCAGGTCATTTTGTGTGTGTGATTGATTGGCAAGGAGGAGCTTGGAGTTGTTGGTTTTATGGTTTTGGTTGTTTCTGCATGGATGACACACACACCTATTTCATACTGAATGCAGTTGGATGTCTGAAATTAAATTAGGTTTTGACTAATATATCTATTTGCTTTTAATTCATAAAATTTACATACCACTTGATTGTAGAATAAAACCTCAAAATGGGCATAGATTGCAAATACAATTTTTGGCTATGTAAACTTTTCAAAGCAGATCATTTGCTAGCTAAAAGTGCTTTCCAGAGGCCTCCAATAACCAATGACTACCAGCTACTGGACTCACTGGATATAGGCCTAAGGAAAATATTTTGGCATTTGAATGTAGCAAGCAACGAAGAAACAAATTTGGCTTTTGCAAGCAAAGGATATGCTGCTTCTTTGAGGGAATTGTGCTGTGTTAAAGACTACAGCTATTTGCTTGCTTGCTTCCCCCACCCCTCATGTAATTGCTAGTAAGCTTTGTAAACTCCATAAATTTCCGCCATCTTTCGAGGAAACAAATCCAGTAAAATCTCTGGTCCTATTGGGGAAAGTAAGGAGCGCCAAAACCTGCATGCACGTTTTTCTATTTCAGCATTTGTGCATGAGTTTTCTGTATTCAGCAACTCCAGCCTTCACACTATCTACTTCAAGATCCCAATAACATGATTGGGGATTTGTTAATTTTAGAGATCTTTGGATTCATTATCAAAGGTAGTGCAACAGTTCCTGCAACTACTGTTTGTGCTTGAACAACAGGTGAGCAAGAATGGATTCCTAAATAACTGGAATCAGTTTTTGCTTATTTAGCAGGAAACAGTCTTTATCATTTCTCAAAGGTACGTTATCCGAGGGAAATGTTGGATCCCATCATTCTCAGAGCATATTTATCTTGCAGGGACAGTAAACTAGCAATGACTCAGCATAACATGATTAGAGTTAGAAGCATCTTAGTGTGCCGGATCCTACAGCAAGCCCAAGTAATTAGGGGGAGAGATTTATGGGAAGCAAAGTAAACAGTCATTAGAGCTAATGTGAAGGTTTGGGGCAGCTGATACTCTAGATCAGGGTTGCCTGAAAGTGTGGAGAAAATGCAACATGGTTATGTGCTTATTTAGCTAATAGGAATAACTGTATTAATAACAAGGAACACAAGTCATATTCCTTTCATACATACAATCACCAAGTCAAAGGAAGGTGAATTCCAAACAACATGGTATTGATAACAGAAAATATGAAGAAAACCAATTCATGATGGGAAAGGGATCAGTCTGAATCAGTTTGTATATAAATTGCTCTGTCCAAGCTCTGTCTAATACCCATCTCAGAAAAGCCATATTCATGAATACTAATGGTAAATGAAATGGCAGATCTCATCCATAACTAAAGTTTGATGCAACAGTCTTCCAGTCTCTGCTAAAATGGGCCTCTATGGTTTAAATTTTCAGATATTACAATAAAAAATCTCAATCCTATCAATTTATGCAAGCTCAATGAGGATAGGATACGAAACACAACTGTATATACCAGTGGAGTCTACTAGTAATGTTGCAGAACTTTACTGGTGTAGTACCATGGTGAAATTTCCTCCAGCAACACTGCCACTGCAAAAGACAAAAATTAGACAGAACTGGTGTAAGAAGACACTGCACCCCTTATTTGATGGTAAGGCTCAGAATGCTGTAATTGTCTTTCTGCTTCAGAGACCTGGATGCTCTTGAAAGAGCCACACTGAGAATATATCACAAGCCGGAAGGCTGCAGTTAATTTGTTTTATTTACTACTGCATAATTAATACCAGTATATCATTTCACAAAGATGGTAGGAGGCTGCCAGATTTCAATTAGTGGACCTACCATATCTGTGTTTGAAAGATACTATCCACCAACCCTGAAAAACAAGAGTTTTCCTTTGAGAAACCAATGTTTGCATGTTTTTCAACATACAAATGAAATGGGGGTGCCTGCTGTTATTTACCTTCTTTTACTCTTTCCCCACCACATTTCTTTTCATATTTAAAAAGAAGAGCCTTGGTGTGTACTTGTGAGATGCCATTTAATTGCTCCCCCAACCACTCCAACACCAGGAACATGGTACTATCTTTCCACCTACCTCTCACTCACCATTGCTAGTCATTTGCAGTGATCAGGCATTTGAATGCATTCTAGTTTAAATATAATGTTGTACACAGAGATATTCACCAAAATCCCGGAAGCCTTCAGAAAAGTTCTCCAGAGTCTGAAGATTCAGTGGGAACCTGCAACCCACCCACTCTCAATTCCGAACTTTTGCTCATAGTACCCATCATAATTTTTCCTATCCCCAGATTTTAAATGGCCAATAGTTTGTGGCTGTCTGACATGTTGCTCCTTCTGCTTTTGCGGCTAAAGCCATTAGAATATTTTGTCTTTCCTCTCTGAACCTAATCAGCACAACTAATGTAAAATAAGAGGCTTGGAGCAACATTAAAATAAAATTTAAAAACATCTGAAATTTGGTCAGATCAGATCTTGTATTGCAGGAATAGAGTTCTAACTGGAAAAATGAGGAATTTAAACGATGTGGACTGTATGATGCTCACTATTTTACTTTGAATTACCACTGTTTGTTCAGTTACCTGTTCTGGATCAGCCAGGCTGTGACATAATTGATGTATGCCAGCCAGTGTCCTCTGCAGATAGATAGATAGATAGATAGATAGATAGATAGATAGATAGATAGATATGTTATTAGAGCAATGCAATTCAGGCAAGTGTAGATAATATTTGGGCCCCCTCCACCACACTCCCTTGTTTTTAAAAATGCAGTGAACTGCTTTCAGTTTCTAGTGAGCTTCTCATTTTTCTGTCTAGTCAGTATCTCATTTTCTTACCAAAGTCACAAGCTACAGAAAATATCTGTGGAAGGGTGTGGATTCATTGCTGCTAATAAAGCTGTACACCAAGCTGAGGCCCAAAGTGACCTTAGATTTTTTTTCAGTATTTTTTTTAGTGGCCTGTTAATATTTAACAAGCCCTTTGGAGTTATTTCATTAGGATCCACTTCATTGAACTAAAATTCCGCATCCTTACAGATGCCTTCATTAATTATGAATCCATCCCAGGAAACCTGAGAATATAGTGTTATTTTTCTCCCCATTCCCAAATTAATTTGTACATGATTATAAGCCACTGAGTAATCTGCCAATATTCTGGGAGTCTCAAAGCAGTATTCTGACTTCTTGATTTAGCAGAAACAAATCAAGTCGCAGGTGGGCAAGCAATTTCCTCTGTTGGGGGAAGGTTGCCTTCAGTGCGTTAGGGTAAAAGGAACAGTTTTACTTAAATTTTGGATTATTGCTCTACACAATTTTAGGACTGAAAGTGTAGCATGTGTAATTATATATACATGCAGCTGGTGGGTTCCACAGTATGTGCCTAACACCCTGCTGTTCTCCTGTCCTCTGCCATTAGTCGTCGTCTTCTTCTTCTTCTTCTTCTTCTTCTTCTTCTTCTTCTTCTTCTTTTTCTTCTTTCATTCTCTTTTGTATGAAAATTAAGCCTATGAAGACTAGGAAATCTCATTTTGACAAATATCTTTGGGGAAACCCGGTACAGATTTAACACTGCCCAAGCTCCCATTTTTCTTGTGGGCATTATGTCTTCATGAGCTTTTTGGCTAGAGGGTGGTCATGTATTCTACTTCCCAGAGGACAGTCCTCTATTTCGAAGGTGTTCTCTATTTGAGGGCTGTCAAGTCCATATCTGTTTTAAAGATATGGAGCTCTGAAGTTAATAATCACAGATTTCTAGATTTGGAAGGGACCATGAGTTGGAAGGGAATCTTTTGCCCAACATGGGGCTCAAACACACAACCCTGAAATTAAGAGTCCACTGAGCTATCCCAGGTCCCAAGTTGCCCATCAACAGTTTGCAGCTCCCAGTCAACAGACTGAGCAGGGCACCCAAGTCCCCTGGTACCTTCCCCACTATTGTATTTATATTTAAATTATAATATTTCTTTCAACATTTGCATCTATACATAAAAATTAGCATATGCAATTATTTTGCAGAATGGTGCCTCCTTTTGTTTTTTTGGTTGCAAATCCTCTTTTTTGGCAACGCACACCTGTCCACGCTATTGCTAACCATACCTAGAATTGCACCTCAGTTTGCAACCATAGTGACAGATGGTTTTCAAAATATAGTTTGTCTAACTATAGTGAAGATTAGCACTGGATGGGCATGTCCTCATGGTTGGAAGATTCAGCCATGTTTCCTAACCTCTGAGTCTGGGCCATATGTTCTTGCCTTATCTCTTTATCTTCTAACTACATAAAAAAATACTTGCAATAATAAATATATGGGGTTTTTTTCAACAGGGCTTTTAATGCACACACACACACACAGAGAGAGAGAGCGCTAGATACATTTAGCAAAATGCAGAGGGTCTCAAGTGTACTTGTGTGCATCACCCTGAAGGTTCAGAAGAAGCACCAGAGGTCATCAAAAGGCCACCTACTGCTCTTGGCACTCAGATTCTCTCTCCTGGCAATAACGGATCCTCGACAGATGCTAGGAAGTCTAATAAGAAATGCAGGATTACTGTAAGGCTTGCCTGTGCTTGTTTTTAATCATTCCTGGTATATTGGCAATATAACAGTTTGCAGCGCGCCTGTGATACGCTAGCTGTAATGCCTCAGTGTTTTCTTAGAAATGAGATGTTGCCTTCCCAGAGGTGTTGTGTAGACACACTCTTAAGGATTAAAGCTATAAACAGAGCCCATATCAAAATTCTGACAATGAAAAGCAAGCTAGTCTCACTTCACACTGCTTATCTCACTTCTGCTGTTCAACTTTACGTAAGCCTGCAAGGATGTTTATTTCATAACTTTCTGTTAACTAATTTAGTTGGGGGTTATAAGGGGTTCTACAAATACTGCCAAGCTGAATCAATCTACTTGTCACATATTGACATGTATTCTTCTACCTTAATATCTGCTTGCAAAAGAAAATATAATTAATGTTATGAACCCGCAAATATTTTTTTTAATGTTTCCATCAGGTGATCACCCTTTCATAAAAAGAATCCTTATAGTCTTCTTAGTATTAAAAGGGCAGGTCTGCACAATGTGGGATCACACTAAGCCAAATGTACCTTGCCAATCATATATGGCAGCTAGGAATGTATGAGAAATCTTGGTGCTGCCTTGTAAGGGTGGTAATAACACAGGACAATGCTTTTACATATCCCAAGTCCTTAACAGGAATGCTCCCATTCAGAGCTCCAGTCATCTTGGACAAGAGACAGATCATAGGTCCTTGTTGAGTCATTTTGGTATTAGAACTAATGGTAGGAACACAAAAAGGTGTCTTTATACCAAGCTCTATCTAGCTGGGAAATAAATACCCCAATCTGAAACCTTAGGGATGCACATCTAGAGTAGATAAAAGTGTCTTAGATGAGCCAATGGTATGACTTGGTGTAAGACAGCTTTCTAAATCTTCTGGGAGCTGATCAAGAAAATCTATGTGTATGGGCATTTTTGAAGTATAAGAGAGACATGTGCCTCCCATTTTAATTTAGGGGAAAAAATGTGTACCAGCAATCCCAAGTATCAGTGGTAAGCAAGCATTAATAGGCAAGTGTAGACCACCAAAAGTTTCTTCTCAACTTACGCAATCCTGAGGCACTGCTGCATGTCGTCTTACCTACATGCCAGTTGATATGATGGAAAGTGTAGGAAAGTTTCCCAAGAAGGATGCAACTCACAGGACTTCTTATTTCTTGCCTTGATTTAAGACTGGAACTCAATTTATCCTGGGCGGTCTCAGAAAGTGTGTTGAACCAAGAAGTGAGAAAACATGGCTTGCAAGCTGAGTGATTCAGAACAGAGGTTTGACTCAAGTAAATAACCAACAAATGCCAATTCCTATTGACTCCTTCAACACATAAAATGGTGATGTGGTCTACTCATTTCTGATTTTCACTTTGCTGCTTGACCAGTCTAGCTGGATACTGGCGAAGACTGACTTCTAAACAGAGAGGTTTGTTTGCTTGCTTGCATTATTTATAGACCACCCTAATAATAACAACAGGAAATTCCATGGACAATTTATGGAATAAAAATAACTTATGAAAAACACAACAATACAATAAAAAATGCAATCAAATACTGCACAACTTTTAGAACACCAAGAAAGATGGGAAACAGATCAAGGAAAATAAAGAGCAAAGAATAAATATCAGAGGTAAAATAATGATAAAAGCTACAACATGACTTACAGGGCTTAGGGAAATAGAAAGATCTTTGGCTGGAACCGACTGAAATCGATCTAGAAAATGTGTTTCATCCCTGAGTGCCTGGATTTGTCTGATAACTACTTGTTCAAGTGCCTTGCCTAGGAAAGAAATGTTGTTCAGCTCTTGTGGGCCCAAGGAGAAAATAAGTAAGAAAGGCAGCCTTATCCATGCCCATGGTTCTGAAGTTATACTCTAGTGTGGGCTGACTTACTTCAAAGGGGTTTGAGAAACTTTGGGGTTTGTTCAATATATACCCCCACACTACATCTAGGGCACAGATGGGGAACTTGTGGCATCTGAGTTGTTGGACTCCCAACTCTCTGCAGCCCCAACAGGATGTCCAATGGTAAGGATTTATGGGAGCTGAAACCCAACAACATTTCAAGGACCGCAGGTATCCCATCTCAAATATAGAGATGGGTGTGCCAGAAGTTCCCCTGGTTTATTTAATGTTATACACTCTGTGTCAACTCTGAGATTCTCTCCTGAACCTTGTAGAGTATATGTTAGGATTCTTGCTCCGTGTTTGCAGTCATGGGATTGCTTCCTATCACATGGTGGTGTATGTTTTCATTCCACAGTGTGGGAAGTGACGGAGACAGAATGTTTTGATGCTACTGTGTTCCGGAATGTAGGACTATTGTCCTTTGTTTCTTTCTCTTTGCTCTCTAGTGAGAAAGACGAAGGAGCTAAGTCAGAATGCTAAGTCAGAATGCTTCCGATGAAAATGCCTGCAACAACAGCCAAATGGTTGAGGGGTGAAAGGGATTGTATCTCTTTGACTTTGCTGATATAGAAGATCCCTGCTAGATCACACATAGGGTCCATCTAGTAGAGCATTCTGCTTTCAACCGTGTCCACAAAGACGTCTCTGTGAAGCTCACAAGCAGGGCACAAAAGCTGTAGCTGAGTCCCAGGCAGCATCCGTCATTGTAATCCCATCAATGACAAGTTTGAAACAATAAACAGATTACCTCATTCACTCCAGTCATATCCATTTGTTAACATAGAACACATTTTAAATGTGTGCTTTCAAAAAAATAGTCCTGGACAATCTCCTCTGCCCTGCAGCATATCTGTTAAACCTTTCTTGCCAGAGCTAGTTTCCCCCCTCTCCTCATGCAAATCTCACAGTGTCCCTTTCTTAATTAAGGTCTCTGCACTTTAAATATGATTAAAAAGTACTCACTGGAATGTATAAAATTATAACTTTGCTTCCCTGCTAGAACTGACACTAATGAATTGCTTGCTCAGTGCAGGGTCACAATATTGACCAAAACATCTACCTGGCACATGACGAGACTGCAAAGAGTTTCATGTCAGAAACCTTGCGACATCAAGCCATTAGCGTTTGGTTTTGTAGCATGTGGTGAGACTCTGCTGGGGCCAGATGCACGGAACAAACAAGCTGTGCTGAATCTTTGAAATACCTGTAAATTATTTGGTCTCTGCTCCAAGAAGCTTGCAATCTTACAACAGAAGGATACTTGTGTTATGGTATTTTGACTTATTTACGTAGATAAAAGCAACTGGAGATTTGAAGGAGGGTATTGTCAATATGCTTAAGGGTACTGCAGAACGGGTAGTTCTCTAAATGTTGTTGGTGGGAAAATCTGTCAGTTTCAGTTTCTCTCCATTTCTCATTTGTCTAATCTGAAAGTCAGTTACCCACAGTACTCTGGTATTTTTTTAAGTTCTGAAAATTCATCAGCATTTCAGTGTAAATTTCTCCCAGTACATGTTCCTTTGCATGCAGTTTTCCCTAACATATACATTGTTGCAAAGCAGTTCCCCCACATTTTTATCTTATTTTTACCCACATTATCTCAGTATATGCTGAGCAGTGTGAGTTGAAGAGTTTGTTTGGGTTCTGACACTGCTTTCAAAATTGTGAATTAGTTAGGTAAACCTTTAAATGCAAAAAATCTGAATCAAATTTCTTTTCCCTCCCAATTCCCATTAGCCCAACTCAATTTGATAAATGATAAATGATTATGGGATCTGGAGTCCATCAACATCTGGAGGGCCACAGGTTCTCCACCACTAAGCTTAGCTCTATGTTTTCTCTTTATCACCATGGAGATGCTGAAATCGATCAGAAATGGACTGAATGAGGGTCAGTAACTGAACTGACACCAGATGGGGGTTGGTGGTTCAATGAATTTGGGAAGTGGTTTCAATCATGGTCTGCACAAAGGTTTCCATACACTGCAAAGGAACTGGTTTGCTATTTCAGGTGCTTTGGGATCCTGTCTTATTTTGTATCCCCAAATGACCTCAGTGGAATGAATTGCCCAACAGCTAAGGCTGTACCCCTCCCTGAATGTCTGGGCACCTTGGAACATTAGACTACTGCAGTATGTTATATATGCAACCGCCTTAGAAGATTTCTCAGAAACTTTCATTAATGCAAAATACAACTTCTAGATTGTTTGCAGACCAAGGTACCATGACTCCTCTGTCCCTAAACCACCAAGAAGTACAAAGGACACCCAAAACTGACTTTGGATCGAAACAGGCCACAACTTTATTGAATACAGTTGAAAGAGTTTGGCTTAAGCAAGGGGCAATCATTTACTTCCAGCCCATCTGCCGGAAGTGGCAGGGTGCCATTTCACTTCCCAGCACCTCTGAAAGTTTCATGGTTTGGGACAACTCTATGTTTATTTGAAGAGCTGCCAATTTCCACATGCCTGCTTGTGAATTTCATGGCTACCTGTTTAGCTCTATTAACCTTTGCTATTGCCTGTATGTTAACAACTGAGGCCATCGTTAACAATTGAGGCCATGTTAACAATTGAGGTCACCTTGATTTCACATGGTATGTGGGTGGTGACTGGGAGCCTTCTCAGCTGTGACAGTCCACACATTGAATGCTACCCACATGGTGGCATGCCTGGTGCTTAATCTGATATATTACGGTACCAGGTGAAGACTTTTTAAAAAGGCTTGGCCAGGCTTTTCAAAATAGTGCACGATCTAGTTTTAGTTCTGCTGGAATGTTTTAATAATCCCTCAGCTGTTTTAATTGGTGTAATCACTGTATTGTGAAGTATGTTTTGGCTTGCTCATTGATTTTATTCTTTGTTTTATTGCTCAGTAGAGTAAGCCATCTTGGGAATGGAAACATTGCATTTATATAAAATGAATGCCTATATTCATATACATGATTTGATTAATGCTTTGCTTCATTTGAAGCTGAGTACTGAACTGCAAGATCAATCATGCAGCCCTTTTTAAAAGAATATAATGAACTCCAGTAAAACTATCCTGCTTGCAGATAAGACCTCATCCTTTATTTACTTTTTTTTTGCTTTTATTTATTTTATTTTTTAATAAAACAGTTTGCCAGGGGTTAAGTGTGCCACTACTCCAGTGCTTAAGGGATCAGAATGAAAGCTAATGCTATTTTTTTAGAAAACGAGGTGCCAGGACTCACTACGAACATCTCGCTTGTTCTCTTATAATAGCAATGGTGCCCACCTGAGAAGTGCCAGAACTAAGTTCCAGTGTGTTCCAGCTGAAAAAAAAACCCCAATTAAGGTTATTCCGCCAGCCTGAAATAATGGCATTCATTCCTACAGCACGTGTGGACAGGATACTGCATTACTGTCACAGGATCACCATGACACTAACTATAAACTATAGGGTATTTTGATCATCTGGAAAGACCCTAGGAAATCTGTTCATATCTGTTGACTCTCTTTCTAATTAAAGCTTTTTGCCTGGAGATTCTCCATTTTATAATTAGTGTGTGCCTAGATATTGCCCCTTATTAATCATCCCCATCAGGTGATCTCTCTGTGGCTAGATGGGGGCAGGAATGCACACAGAGGACTGTATGTGGCAGCTGGAGAATTCTGTTGGCCCCACTTATTAAATTGACAAAGGAAAGGGTACGTAGAAACCTGCAAGAGAGGGAAACAAACAAACACGTCTACTCTGTTCCAGGCTCCAAATCAGCTAGTTCCTATAAGCTACTGTTGGGGATCAAAAGGAAAGTATGCAGGCAAATGACATGTTTTGTGACTGCTTTAAGGGATGACAGATGGCAGGATTTCACCCCTGGTTGCCTGTAGCCTGCCTGCATCTTCATCTGGACATAATCAGATGCAAAAATGCACCAAAGGCCGGTAGTTCCTCTTTTGACCTTCGCTTCTGGAAGAGATATCACCTGACTGACAGGTGCTGATAAGCTTTCAGCATCCACTTTAATAATTCATTTGAGATTCCTGCTATCCAAATCCGGCTGTGTTTTGAGTTTGTTTGTATGCATGTGTGAGTGAGCAGATATATATACAAACAAACACACAAATGATGAATGATGGTTGGATCTGGCTGCTAAGGGGATTTGTTCTCTACAACGCTCCAACATTATGTCCCATCTTTGTCCAGAGTCCCATCTGCAGTACAACAGTTCAACTTTAAATTTTAAAAGCATCATTGTACCGCTTTAAACAATCATGGCTTCCCCGCAATGAATCGGGGGAACAGCAGTTTGTTAAAGGCTGCTCAAAACTGCTTGGAGACTCCAGTCCCCCCCCCTTACCAGTCACTGCCACTTACCAGTAGAGGTGAAGTGGTGGGAAGGATGTTCACCTCAACAGAACCAATCTAGGGATCTTGCAGATGTGGCCACACATCACCGCTCCTCCTCTCCCTGTCCTTCTCAGTTAGTAGCAATAACTCCGCCACCAGGAGACTAGTTGTATGACACTGCCAATGCCATTAGATGTCTAATACAGGTTGGCATCCATCTCTATCAGAAGACAATGGAGGGATAAACTTTTGGGGGATGAAGTCAAATCGGTGGAGAGTTACAGCACCTGCTGTGACTGTAGAGACTCTCTTGGACTGGCTAGATACAGAGGAGTGGTGGGAGGCACCAGCCAGGGAACCCCCCAGGGGAAGAAGGCTCTAAGACAGGGGATTGGTGGTGGGATGACAATGAGTGGCCAGAGGGGAAAGGAACAGACTAGGTGGAAGACATGTCAGCAGGAGAGTTGATGGGTTTAATGAACAGGTAGAGCATGGGTCAACAAACTAAGGCCCGCAGGCCGGATCAGGCCCAACTGCCTTCTGGATCCGGCCCGCGGACGGTCCAGGAATCGCCACGTGGATCACCAGGGCACACACTCTTTCCCTCTCCCTCCCTCTCCCTCACACGCCGGCGCTGGTGGCACCTCCTCCCTCTCTCCTCCTGGCTTTTCCCCACCCTGCCTAGAGGAGGAAGAGGGCTGGGCTTTGTTGCTGCCAGCAGCAGCTGCGCTCAAGCAGCCACCATTTTAAGCAGCCCCTTTCCAGAGCCCTTTCACGCACTGCTCATCATCCCTCTGCCATCGCTGCCAGCCCCTGCCACTCACAAGACACAGGTAAGCAGCCACCAGGGCTCGTGGTGCTCTTTCATCATTTTTTTCTTTCCAAAATATAGTCCGGCCCCCCACAAGATCTGAGGGACAGTGGACTGCCCCTCTGCTGAAAAAGTTTGCTGACCCCTGAGATAGAGGCTGTGGCAGAGAGCAGTTCAGACTCATGCTGAAGCAGAGGTTGGATGGGTGGGTGGCCCAGAGGCAGAGAGGAAACAAGCTGCTGAAGAACCCAGGAAGTCTCCCCCTCCTGTTGCAACCATCTCCCCTCCCCTCTGGTATCCAAGAATGAAACAGACAGAAGGTGGCTGTGTGCAGACACAGCCTGAGACTGCATGGGAAAGACTCTGGAGAGGAGGAGTCCTAGTGGACACTGGGAAAGTGGGGGCCTTGAGTCCTCACAACTGTTTCATTGGTGTGAGACCTCCTAGAAAGCTTTGCTGAGATCAATAGACCTGAGCTGTGGTTTGTTTCCTTGAATAGAGATTTAACTTCACTGGCCTCAAATGCTTTATTGTTTTTGCTGCTGGCCTACACCTGATTCCAGTCCTGAAAGTCGGATATGGGAGAGAGATGTTTTGTTGCAGCTGGGGTAGATGAAGGTATCTGGTTGTGCTGCTGCAAATGCACCATTGTGGTTTCCCCTCCTCTACTCCCAGCATTCATTCCTCCTACAGTCACTGCTATGGGTGCACAACCTGACTGTCTATCTCCAGGCACTGTGATTGTCCCAAGGGATTCCCACACAGTGGGGTTGATGTTGCCAGCCTTCATGTCACATTTGAAGACATCTTTGGTCTGCCAGTAGGCCCGGTGCCTGAAGCCTGCTCCCCATAGAGGATCCTTGGAGATCCTGCTATCTGTGGACATTACCAAGCCAGTGTAGATGCTGCTGAGACAGAAGTGCAAACATGCTGGGAATATGAATTTGGGTGAGCACATATTTGTTTGAGGCTTTGTCCTGCCATGTGATGCTGCACATGTGGAAAGGGGTTGAGGCATCACTCCTCGCGGTTGTATGTTGCCCATGACTCACTTCCACAAAGCAGCGTGCTCAACACACAAGCCTGGTAGACCTTCAACTTGATCTTGGACATTAGCATCACATTCGAATACAGAGACCAAATATTCATCACATATCCAGTGAATGTTGAGTTTCAGCATTCAAAGAAGATGATTCTGAGCAGATTTTGGGGAGATTTTTTTTTTCTGGTTTGGGGGAGGGGGAACCCAGGGTCTTCACACAGCATAGTTAAATTATGAAATGTGCTACCACAAGATGTAGTGCTGGTGGCCACCAACAAAAATCAGGTAGTATAAAACTATCAGTGGCTACTAGTGATGCTGTACTACCTCTAGGATCAGAGGCAGCCTTTGAAGTTGCAGGAAGGAGTGCAATCATTGTGGGCTTAATCATCTGGTTGGCCACTGTGATAACAGAATGGTGGATTAGATGGGCCTTTCATCTGATCCAGCAGGGCTCTTCTTCTGCTCTTGTAGGGTATACTTGGGTGGGGAGAAAATCCATTTCAACCCTAGAATAAAGCAATGATTGGCAATAAAACCTATTGCCCATGGAGGGATATTAGAGTAAGTTCTGAGCATTCAAAATTACAATAATATGTCCTGCAAAAAGCACACTGCAGCAGCACCAGGGATGTAACACGGTTCAGTGAGACCCACTCTTATGCTGTTGTTTCAAAGGTGACCATCTGTTTCTTTTCCTAAATTGCCAGGTAAAACTATAAAACACTGTACAATTATTGGAGTCTCCATGTTCAGCATCTGTAAAAAGAGTCGCTACTCTTGCTTCCTTTGAGAAGGGTTATTTTTCCAACTCATTGTCTGAAGCTGCAATATACTATCTATTTATAGCCGTTGATTAATGAAATGGCTCAAAAACTCTGCTGCTATTTGCCAATGGACTATTTTTAGCTCAAGTGGAGTTCTAGAATTGTTGCAATATCTCATCACCACTGTTCTTTATTTGTCTTTGATCTTGAGTCTCTGAATCAAGACAAACCTGTGGCCTTCCAGATGTTAACTGCAGCTCCCAGAATCCCTAGCCATTCACTATGCTGGCAGGGGCTAAGGGGAGCTGGGCTGCAACATCTGGAGGGCCACAGGCTAGTCACCCCTGTTCTAGATTTGCATAACTCAGTTTGTTCATTTACTATATGTGTGTGACAAATTGGATTACGATGACATGGGTGCAAAATAGTGGGCTCCATGGCAGTATTGAGTATCCACACCTAACACATGGATGGCAAGGGTGTGCAAGCCACACAACCTTGGGGAGGAGTTTGCATGACTGCATGGGCACCCCTTCATAGAAGTATCATGTACTGAATTATCTATTCTCGGTGTCAGATTACCAAATAGGCAGAGTAGGCACTGGTCTACGGGACCTTTTAGGGACCCTGTGACAATGGATGAAAATAATATTAATTTGATCTTGAAATGAAATTACAATCAAGCTTTCTTAGTTCAGTGTAAGGGGCCTCAAGATTTTGACTGCCTAGAGGCCTCCACATGGCACTGTCTATTCTACTCCCTATAAAAGTGCAACCAGTCTATGTTTTTGACACAGTCCATTACCTAGTAATGTTTGAATGAAGAGCATTAATTCCATCATGGTTGGGACCTAAAGAGCCTTTTACGGATGTATAGTAGGCGTGTCACTGAAATATCACCTAAAGCAAACTTTGGGGTGAATTTTGGAGTTCCGCCTTTAGATGAAACAACTGTTGAATTTTGAGGAAAGTCAGAAGTTTGAAGAAGACTAGAGAATTGTTCAGGGGTGTTCAAACAACTGTAGGTTGTCAGTGGATTTTGCCTGAAGCAAAACTCAACATGAATGGAGAGGGTCTTTCTCAGGCCAAACATCTAAGGGATTTCAAAGGAAGGAAGGAATAATGTCAAGAGGTTTGCACACCCTGATGTGCAAATGGGCACCAGAACTTCCTTCTTTCCTTTCCCTCTGCATCAACTATGTCATCTCCAAGTTTCCACATCAGCATTCTGGTGTGATACTGCACTGGGGAAAAAGTTGTGTCAACTCTACCTAGACAGAAGTTTCCCATAAGTGTTTAATGCAAACAACAAATTTATCTATGTCCTAGTGTGATTCCTAGATGCAACAGTCTTCTCAGCTTTAAGATCTGTGTACTCTGTTTGAATGAGAGAATATTCTCTTTATTGTTGCTTGGATGCTTGGGCACAGATAAACAATTAGGACAGACAGATTCGATAGCATGCCACTTTTAGAGATGTGGATGTCTGATCCGAGGTGGCCTAATTATTTTATGCCCAAAGGAAGCGTTAGGCAGGGCACAATGCTGCAACATCTTGTAGAAGACACCCTCATAGAGTTGAGAATTTGGGGTGGCCCACAACTTAATGTTGGGTGCACAACTCCAGGCCATATTCTTTTCTGTGTACATTGGATCTTTTTGATGTGAGGAGCACCATTCTCAACAGCTTCTGGCACTCAAATGAAGCACTGAGTGGTGGTGTGGAATCTTTTAGTGGTTATTTACCTTGAATTAGAGGTTTAAGATTTTATGGGTCCAAAGCTTAATTTGGGATGCACAACTACAGTTCCATATTCACATAGTACATACCCAGACATTGAACTTTGTTCTTACACCCAAACCAAGCATTGGGCTGGATGAAATGGCATGCCAGCCCATAGAAGACACTCCCCTGGATGTATGATTTTGGGTAATCTAAATATTATTTGGGGATGCCCATCTCCAGTTCCATATTCATTTCTGCATACAATGGACATTATTGGCAAGTCCTAGGACTGAAAGTGGCATGAATACACACAATAGAGTGGGGAGAGATCCGAAATAAGGCAGGTGCTATTTTTCTATAAAAAGAGGGAGGTCTTGTCATCTAGGCAGCCCAAGACCTGCATCCATACTGCCCAGGCCTGCACCCCAGGGAGGTCACTTTGATGCTTCAAACACAGCAAAAACAACACAGGAGGCAGCAGTTACCTATTTCTGGAATGAATTTTCCAATATTCTTAACATTTCCTATGATTTTCAAGCCATTTAAACAGAGTAGATTGCTAGGGCTGGGCAATTATTATGAACCATTTGAATTTATTGAAGTGGAGAGCTGAGGAGATTACATTAAATAAGCAAATATGCCCAAACTGTCCAGATACTAGAATCTTCCACAAGGAGAGGAATTTGTCTCTATTTTTAATATTGCTCAGCTATGCAAATATTTATCACAACACGTTCGCTGCTACAGCTATCTGCATATTGCCTTATCTTGATCACATCTTAAGAGCATTTTAATAATATTTTTTAAAGGTTCCCCCAAAAGGTAATTATTCAAACCTTTCAATTTTAGACCCCTTTCTCGAGATAATTGAATCATTCACAACAGAATATTTCATCTAACACAGCCACTACATAAATCTCCAAATATTCCAATCCCTTTAGGGTTCAGTGAAATTGGAAATTACTTATTGTACTCTGTCAGAATACTTAATTCAATCTCAGGCAGTCACAAATTCCCTTTTCCTAAGATGAGGTTCCATGTAAATTTATTGACATATAACTAAAATGGGAGGTAGTTTGCAACAGTAGATAAGTTCTGTGTCATTAAACTGTTGGGAAACATGCATGCGTCCTCACACGTAAAAGCCACAAATCAGCTAACATTAGTTATGGCGTGCGCCATGATTCTATAAGTGGTTACTCGGAGGTAAGCCACACAGTGTTCCGTGAATCCTCCTCTAAGGGAGCAGCCACCTTTTCTTTCCAAGCAGTTTCCCCTGTGAAATCCCATTGATGTCAGCAGCTGGAAAAAGTGATATAGTATGGTAGCCCTAAACAGATATCACTGCTGAGTGATTCCCCAGAACTGAGGATGTGGTGGCATTAGAGGTCAACCCACGAGCCATGGCCCGCTTCTCCTAAATCTCTGCTCAGTGGTGGCAACTCTTTCCCACTATCACATCACATCAGTGGGCATTTCTGGATTTCAATAGGAGAAAGTTAACATGAGAGAAGCCTGTTGGATCAGGCCAATGGTCCATCTTGTCCAGCACCCTGCTTTCACAGTGACCAGCTGGATGCCTATGCAAAGCAGGCAAACAGAACCTGAGCACAACAGCATTCTCATGTCTTGTAGTTCTGGTATTCTGAAGCATATTGCCTTCAGTAGTGGAGGTCGGACACAGCCATTGTGGCTTGCAGCCATCAATATCGTTATGCAGGTTATGCTTCACCCCCAGTCTCTACCAAGTGGTAGCAACATTTCCGGGGGTTCCAGGCACTCGCTCAGGGTTGTATATGTCAGTTTGGATTTCTTAGTGTAGAAAGTATTGATCTTGAAAAGATCTTATCTCTGATCATCACCTACAATTCCTCATATGGTGGGAAGACCCAGAGGAGGGCATTCAAGGATGTTCTTTGTATCTTAGGCAATGTGTGAGGGAGGAGGCAATCCTTAATCTGATTTCCATCCAACATCTTTCCTATTCTACTTAATTCAAGAGGGTTCTGGAAGCTTCTCTGTGTGAAAGAAATAAGCATAAGGTTCATGATGTTTGGGTTATTCCTTCAGAGAAGCTGAGTACAGCTAGGTTAAACTGGTTCTGTTTTCTCTTTCTGTCAAGTTCATGCTGAAGGAGCCTTCATGCTTTCTCTTTCTATCGCTTTTCCTTCTGGTGTGGTGTTCTGTACATAGTATGCTTAGTCCCAAGGTTTAAACTTATTCTAAAGTATTGTAAGTTTAAGTTAAGTCTGCTGCAATTGGATTTCTTATGGACAGTACCAGTCCTGAATGTATTGGATTTGTGACCATGATGCTCATTTGCCTTCAGTAGCAGTAAAGCTCTGCTGGGTGAAATATTAATTGCCTCTGGTCTATTTTTTGGGAATCCTTCAACATGTTGTTACTCTGCTAACTATACACTGGAATCTACTCTTGATCAATACTGAGTAGAATTCAATGACAGTATATTCATTGGGGAAATTAAGGTACAGCAGAGACTAGTGTCTTTAAGAAATATGGTTTATTTTATACATATTTACACTTCATGTATTCCATGGAGAGGGTACAGAACGTTATAGCCTAAGAGTGTTTCTCATTGCCCGTCTCATAGCTTCAGTGAGCTTCAATCCAAAGCAGCAGTCAGTGATGGCTCCCAGTCACGGCCTCTTGGTGGAGCCTCCTCCAGCCAACTTCACATGGAGTTCTACCAACCTGTGCCTTTTGGTTCCCAGAATACCTTTAGATTTCAAAATCCCCTTTTTCTGTGACATCATGGCCCCCGGTCATCTTGGCAACCTCCCAAATGTCCTGCATCCGTCCACGCATAAGAGCATGGGGGAAAGGATAGATTTTTGCATTGCCAATTGCACTTAATAGCCCAGTACCTGCCTCCCCTTTGTTTCTCAATGGCTCTGTACTTTGCTAGCCTGGCCAGGCTGGTTTGCATAAGCTAACCCAGGAATTCATTGTCTGTCACAGTTCTGTAGTTTGTATTTTCCCTTCATGTTCCAAATATTATCTAAATGCTTCTGTTTATTAATTCTACCATTCAGTTACAGATTCTCATACCCTAGATCCATGACAATATTCTTATCCTTCATGAATTTGTCTAATCATATTTTAGACCATCCAAGTTGGTGGCCATCACTGCCTCATATTAGAGTGAATTCCATACTTTCTTTTGTCTCTCTTGAATCTTCCAACATTCAGCTGCATTGGATGCTGCAAGTTCTATGGCTCTTCCTCCATGTTCAAGCAGTTTTGTTTTGTTTTTATTTTGTCCCGGTGTTTTCCCCAGGAAAACTCATGTTTACTGGAAACAGTTAGAGGATGGATGGCAGCTAACAGATTGAGGTTGAATCCTGACAAGACAGAAATAGTGTTTTCGGAGGACAGGGGGCAGGCAGGTGTGGGGGACTCCCTGGTCCTGAATGGGGTATCTGTACCCCTGAAGGACCAGATGGGCAGCCTGGGAGTCATTTTGGACTCACAGCTCTCCATGGAGGCACAGGTCAATTCTGTGTCCAAGGTAGCTGTCTACCAGCTCCATTTGGTATGCAGGCTGAGACCCTACCTGTCCGTGGACTGTCTTGCCAGAGTGGTACATGCTCTGGTTATCTCCTGCTTAGACTACTGCAATGTGCTCTACCTTTGAAGGTGACCCAGAAACTACAACTAATCTAGAATGCGGCAGCTAGACTGGTGACTGGGAGCAGCCACCAAGACCACATAACACCAGTCCTGAAAGACCTACATTGGCTCCCAGTACATTTCTGGGCACAATTCAAAGTGTTGGTGCTGACCTTTAAAGCCCTAAACAGCCTTGACCCAGTATACCTGAAGAAGTGTCTCCACCCCCATTGTTCTGCCCGGACACTGAGGTCCAGCACCAAGGGCCTTCTGGCAGTTCCCTCACTGCAAGAATTGAGGTTACAGGGGACCAGGCAGAGGGCCTTCTCGGTAGTGGTGCCCACCCTGTGGTACGCCCTCCCATCAGATGTCAAAGAAATAAATAGCTACCTGACTTTTAGAAGACATCTGAAGGCAGCCCTGTTTAGGGAAGCTTTTAATATGTGATGAATGATTGTATTTTAATATTTTACTGGAAGCCACCCAGAGTAGCTGGGGAAACCCAGCCAGATGGGCAGGGTATGAATATATTATTATTATTATTATTATTATTATTATTATTATTATTATTATTATTATTATTATACTGGAGCAAGTGGCAATATTTTAAAGTACGGTCTTCCTGCAAAATGTAAAAGTCCCACATAATATAGCAAGTTTGTTACCTCCACACCTTAATAGTTCCATAGAACATAATGTATTGCCATTATTTCAGACACCATTGCTCAAAAGTATCCACTCTTTTGGAAGTTCTGATCTGGCAACTGTAGACTCAATGATATTTTTCTGCCCATTGGACCAAATGTATTTCAAGAAATTCAACTCCATGTTAAGTATTAGTGACTGACTCTAATAGCAATGTGTTAAAATTAAATGGTCCATAGGATATATGACTATAGAAGCTAACACACTAGAACATATTGACAAGGGTGCCCATTGCTCTCTAGACAGAAATGCTGAATTTCTAGAGTGTAAGAAGCAGTGCTTTTTTCTGGGGGTGGGGGACGCAGGGGTACACATGCCCCTAAACATTTTGTGAATCTAAGTTTGGCCTCATTAAGGGGCAGTATTTCAATATGAGTAGAAAAATGAGAGTACCCCTAAACATATTTTTTTTAAAAAATAAATAAAATAAAACACTGGTAAGAAGTATCCTCAGATTGATGATCTTTAGAGCCAGCCTGGCACTGTTGTTAAGAGTGCTGAAGCAGAGAGTCCTGGGTTCTTTTCCCCACTCAGACACTATCTCTTAGCCTAACCTACCTCCCAGTGTTGTTATGATGCTAACATGGTAAAAACAGACACATGTGTGCTGCCTTGCACTCTTTGTAAAC
Organism: Podarcis bocagei; assembly: GCF_964188305.1. NCBI lineage: Eukaryota > Metazoa > Chordata > Lepidosauria > Squamata > Lacertidae > Podarcis > Podarcis bocagei. Next base: position 82,554,975 of record NC_138128.1, on the reverse strand, counting down.
CACCCTGAGACCTCCAGGTATAGGGTAGTATATAAATTCAATAAACAATAAAATAAACAATAAAAAGGAAGAGTGGAATATGTGTTTATTTAATGAATTATTATAATAACACCTAATCAGATTTAATGTTATATTTTCAAAACACTTATGTTCTGTTTTTCAGCCCATGAGACTCTCAGAGTGGCTGGCAAAATATGTATTAAAATAATTAAATGCTTTACGACTTACAAATATAATAGTAGAGCAGCAAGGTGTTGGCACAAAAATTCCTTTAAAATGGGGAGCCAGGATTAAAGGATTTTTAATTTCTTTTCTTTTTTTGTAGATTTATTTTTTAAAAAAACTTTTATTTTGCTTTAAACAGGTACATATAAATATAGACAACCAAAATTACAAAGGAAAATTCCTTAATAGTAATGGGAAAAAACCTTAAAAAACTACAAAAAATATCGAAGTACATGACAGAGAACATTAGCAACTATGGGAAAGATAAAAGAAAAGAAAAAAGAAAAATAGGACAAAAAAGAAAAAGAAAAAGGAAGATGAGCCAAAGCAGGAAAGCTCACCTATTGTACACTTCCGTCAAACTCACAACAGATCATTATTCTTATCAATTATCTCTCTCTGCATTCCAAAGGAATCCCTCATCTTGGTATCACAGAACATTTCTCTATGCGGTATCATTCTAAACATAGCCAGATCTTTCTTGCTGAGCCCTTGTCCCCTAAATAATTATTTAAACATTCCCATTCTTCTTTCACCATTTTTTTAGGTTTATCTCTTATTGCACCTAAGAGATGCAATAAGAGATTTTTAATTTCTAAATGGGCTGAGTGGCTTTACCTGGCCCCGAGAAGAAAATCATTCCAAAGCTGAGGGGCTGCAGTTGAAAAGATCTTATCTCTGATCATCACCTACAACTCCTCAGATAATGGGAAGACCCAGAGGAGGGCATTCAAGGATGTTCTTTGTATCTTAGGCGATGTGTGAGGGAGGAGGCAATCCTTAATCTGATTTCCATCCAACAGTTTAGCTCAACTAAACTGGCACAGGGCATAATGTCATCACCATTAAGTGGGAAGATGGCATTTTCCTACCTTTTCCCCTAAGCTAATAGCTAAGTTGGTTCCTCAGTGGGCAAAAATAGCTCAAGGATTGACTACTAGAGGCAGGGCCGGCTTTAGGTTTGATGAGGCCCTAAGCTACTGAAGGTAATGGAGCCCTTTATATTTCCAGCTGTCATTTGTCAACAACAAATTGTCACTTTTGTGTGTGTGTGTTGAATATATGTTATATGGTAATTTATGGACCTAATAGGTATCTAAAGCCATTTGCACATGTTGCCTTGCAACCAGTCCATGCAGAATTTAGGCACCCTATACAGTGGTACCTCGGGTTAAGAACTTAATTCGTTCTGGAGGTCCGTTCTTAACCTGAAACTGTTTTTAACCTGAGGTACCACTTTAGGTAACGGGGCCTCCCGCTGCCGCCACACGATTTATGTTCTCATTCTGAAGCAAGGTTCTTAACCCGAGGTATTATTTCTGGGTTAGCAGAGTCTGCAACCTGCGGCGTCTGTAACCTGAAGCGTCTGTAACCCGAGGTACCACTGTACATAGAAATGAACAAACCCGTGATATTTTAGGGAGCAGGTTTAGCAGGCAGGGCCCATTACTTACATCATAGGAGCCTACACAACACCAAACACTGCTGCTGTATGTAGGTTTTAGTTTATTTGTTTTTTATCTTCTATTTTGGAAATGTACATCCAGTTTTTTTCTTTAATTTTTTTGGGGGCCCCAAGAGAGTGGGGCCCTAAGCTATAGCTTGTTTAGCTTATACGTAAATCTGGCACTGACTAGAGGCATGGATGAGACTGCTGGTAGAATGTTTGCCAGCAGCAATAGTGCAACATTGCTGATTTCTGAGTTTGGAAGAAAGTGGAAGAAACTGTTTTGAAGAATCACCCTCTCCCCTGTACTCAAGTTGCTGGTTGTTGTTTTTTAAAGAAAAAGATATTGTGATATATAGTGCCTATTTGCACAATACCTGTGATGCCAAAGCATCTAGAGACAAGGCTAGCTGCCACATTCTCCAAAGCCCCTCTGTGGATTTGGTCCTTGTGGGTACCAAATGACTTAAAAGGGCTTGGGGATTGGGGGGGGGGTCCCTGTGAAACTCTGCTGTACTCCACGGGGTCTGTGATTAACGCATACAAGACGGGAGGCAGAAATGTCTTTATAGCCTGAGAATAGGAGAGCAAAAACCAAACCCAAAAAAGAAGACCTGCTGATATATTTTAACTCAAAACAAAATGTGTTTTCTAAGAAGTTCACCATTTCTCATGGGGCAGCGAAGATAATGGCAAAGATGATGGACTGTTTGAACTGCCTGCTGCAGTGAAATCTTACAGGAACAAGGTTTATGTCTGAAGCACCATGGATAAAACACATTTTGTTGACAGAGTTCCCAAAGAGAGCAGAACGAAAGTGCCGGCATTGTGCACCTCCTGAGCAGTGTGAAGACAATCTGAAAGCTTCTGTGCAAGAATAATGGGGGAAATTGTGGTCCTGAAATGAATATTCCCAAACATTAGAAAATTGCAGAATTGAACAGCGCTGACATTCAGATTTTAAAGAACTTTCAAATGCAAAGCCTCACTTTGAACAAACTTTGAAACTTCAGAGTTCAAAATAGGCTTAACGTATCTTGATGGTTACGATTTTGGTTGGCTTCAAATATGAAATTTCATCAGCTGTCAATACTGTTGCAGTCCCATGTCATATCGCAAACACAGGGAGACACTAAATACCATCGTTTTTTGATTAAAAATGGCATTGAATGTCCACTATAAAATACCGTCAAATTTTAAACACTATTGCACAATAGTATTATCCAGTACTCTTCTTTGGCAGACTGCTTATTCTTTCTGGAAAGCTTGAAAGCCACTATGCCGTGTAATTGCATCTCAGCTATCAATACTGTCAAATGGTAACTGTCGCTGCATGCCAGCTATCAAATAAATTGCATACCAATTATTAAGTGCTGTCAAATGTTAACAGTCAGATAACAAATTGTAAAATAAAACTTCATTAAGTATCAAATAAGTGAAGTATACCTACTTTTAAATTTTGCTGCTTTTATAGAGTTATTTTGCCGAACCTGGGGCTCAAACCCACAATTCTGTATATTGATATTTGCTTCAAATTGTTCTGTGTTTACCAGTCAGGGAGTCTTTGATTAGGTGAGATACATTCTTCTAAATAAATAAGTAAAAAATATATTAAAAATACATTCAAACTTTTGGAAAATATTCAAGCGTTCAGAGAACATTTGAAGTCAACCTTCACAAAGGAGAAGATTGAAAATTGAAAAGAAAATTCATTTCAGCTCCAAAAACTCTCTATTTTCAGGTAGAATATATTTTTAGGCAGAAAATTATGTCCCCCACACCCATAAAGGAGCATCACAAGACAAAGCACTCAGATAATGATAATGCTTAATATAACAACTTAGAGGAACTATAAACCAAATTAACCAAATTCAAAAAGTAAGGGTAGGTGAGCATTTTATCTCACTCTGATAAGGAAGTATCCCTCCAGGCACCTGGGCATGTGATGCAGCCACAGGCTGTGGCTCTCCAGCTAAGGAGGGAGGGGAAATGACCCCTTTTTTTGCTACGTGGACCTTTGGTATGAATCCAACATGTACAGCCAGGCCCTGCTGGCCAGAGTTCACCCAAAATGTGCATGACTTCCCTAAAGGGCACATTCCAAGTCTCACCATAATGCACTGCCAGTTCCATAAAGGGTGCCCTTAACCCAATAATGCTTCATTATAACTAATGTTTTTCTCCCTCACTTCCTCATTTGTCCAGCCTCAATGCCACACCACTCCTGAAGCCAATCAAATTCACCCCAGCAGTGTGAAGTGGGCAAGAAATAAGGGACTGTAAGGCCAATCAATAAATTCCCGCTTCCCAATTCTTACTTAGTCTCTTCAAATGTCAATTTGTGAAGCCCACAATGCACTTAGGGAGGGAGAGCACGTCTAGCAAAAATGCTAAGAACAAGGTGTAGGGGAGAAGTAAGCATATAAAGTCAGGGTCTACCCCCTTTCCCAGTTGACTCAATGACCTCATGTGGTCTTCACTCTCATTGGAAGTTGTTTCTTCCAAGTCATCTTTGAGGAAAGGAGGGAACAAACACACTCCAGCTATACGGTGGGAATGACATTTGCATAGTGCTAGAACTTTGAGAATTTATGTTGAATATTTTTCAATGCAGTTCTTGATCCTCTATCTACTGGGTTTGGGGGAGATGCCAAAGCATTAGTTTCAACAATGAGGTGACCTCAAGTGCCTCCAAACAGTGCCCTGTGACCTGACTTAGTGTTTGAGTAGGCTGAGACAGAGGCAGGTGATTCAAGTACTTGTTCCAAGCCATCAGGGTTGACCCTATCATTAGGCAGGGTGAGACAAATCGCATCAAGTGGTAGGTGCTGATTGGGGGATGGGGGGAGAGTGGAGCAGCAGCGAGGGCAGAGCTGTATGTGTCATGCCTTCTGTGCTGGGCCACCTAGGTGGTAAACTGTTTAGAGGTTTTTACAGCAAAGTGGCATGCAAACCCTGGTAAATAAATAAATAAATAAAAATCAATAAACTAGCCTGCTGCCCTCCATTGTGGTGGAGCATGCTGTTCTGTTGTTGGTGTTGAAACTGCTAGTTTGGTCAGCTTTTGTACATGGAGTTGGAGGGAAAACCACTTGTTCTTGGCTTCAAGCAGCAAAATACCTTGAGCCTGTCCTGTTATATAAGGCTTTGGAAGGTAGTACCAACTATGGAAATTGACCAGGGGCTAGGGCAGCTGTTTAAACACTGGTGAGATGGATCCTAGCACCTGGCTCCAGTCAGTAGCCTGGCAGCAGTAATCCGAACTGACTGAAGTTTCTGGACAATCTTCAAAAGTACAATGCCATGAACAAAACATTTGTAGTAATCTAAACTGAAGGCTGAACTTGCAAGCAACTCTGAAAACCACCTGCACAAAATAGAATTGGGAAAGAGTTAATCTGGAGGCAAATGTGGAGATTGCTATTTGGACAAAGTGGCTGAAATTTCAAAGGACGCTAAAAGATAAGGACCAGCAACATTTTTTCCCCTTTTACAAAAGAATTCCAATCATCCCTGGAGTTACAGCTTCAGCAGTTGGCTCAACAACTGAAGGCCTGATGAAAGTCTTGTTGGTCTTCTACATATCACGAATAGGCTTATCAGAGCATCCATGGGGATTAGTTCTGCCAAAATTTCAACAAATGCCTGGCATTTAACAACAAAGCATCAGTATGTCTCTTAACATGACCAAAACAAATCCAGGATCACAATTCCCCAAATAATTCATTACTCCCGTCTTCCCTTAATTCAGCTATTACCTATTCTAAATAATCTTTTGGCAGTATGTTCAGAAACCATTTTTCTTTCCTAAGAACAAAATTCAACATTACTTTAGAAAACCACCAGAAACTGGGCAGGTTTAGAAACAATTGGTGCAGCCGTTTGACTGAAACTGTAAGATCATAAAGTTACGATATTGTTGTTTTGCTTAGAAGCTAATTCACTTGTGGCAGGTGGGATTTATAAAAGACAAACTTTGATCTGAACATTTTATAGAATGAAGAATCATGTGTTCGATCAGATGAAAATCTGGGTATTTGTGCTGAAGAACAAGAAAAGCGAATGAGGATACGTGGTCCTGGATGAGTGAGGCGTCCCAGCTCTTTAAAGAAAGATAATGGTGCTCTGCTTCTTCCAGTGAAACTGAATGTTATAACAAAGAAGGTTGCTATTCCAGAGGGGTAGCTTCTGTGGCCAGAACAATAAATATCCTAGTGTAACTTTAAAGGATAGGTAGAGAACCATTTTTAGTCCAAGGACCATGCACTATCACAGCAACCTTCTGGGTGTTCAAGGGTGCTCAGCATGCAAGCCTGGTAGACCTTCATCATTGGTCGCTAGCATCACATTCTCCCATACCCTTTTGGAGAGGTGACCCATTGCCATAGCTGCCTTGCCAATACACTTGTCCATCTCAGCATCAATTGAAAGGTTGCTGATTCAGGTGGAGCCCACGAAGACATGGTCATCCACCACCTCAAGCATGCAGTCACCAATGCTGATGCATGGAGTGCTGATGATGTCCTGAACCAGAATGTTGGTCTTTGTCAGGCTGATGGTGAAGCCAATGCAGGTTCACTTCTTACTCCACCATCCCAACCATCAACATTAACTATTAAATTATTATTTTGCTTACTCTGACTAGTGAAACGTTCAGCATTTCTGGAAAAGCACTGAACTTGTCTGTGGCTGAATGTACACTGACCTGTTTAATGTTATTTCCCCCTATTAGAATGATACGAGATAGGCCGTTCTCAAATTTCACAGGGTATACTTGTTAATTAAAATGTTTTTTACCTTGGTATTTTTGTCTAAAGCAAGTAATACCTGGACACACCATTTTCCAAAATGCTGTTTCTTTTCCTGCTGCTGGTCACTGGTTGCTCTGCCCTGCCCTCTGTTGTCACATTTTAACTCTTCCTCCCTCCTCCCCTGTCCTTTGTTATCTGTGCTTCCCAGCCTTTCACCACCCCTCAAATACCATGGGGGGGGGGGAATTGAATGCAATAAAAACAAAAGGCAAAATGCTACATAAGGACATATGAGCAATGTTTCACCAATATAGCAGCATAAAACAATTAAAAATTAAGTGATAAAAGACAAGGTATTATGAACGTAAAAAGTAGGACGTCATGTGTCCATCTATGTTATCAAAACCCCTTCCTTAACGTTAAAAACTATGAGTGTAGAAATGCCCACTGCTGCTACTCTGAGAAAGGTAAAGGTAAAGGACCCTGGACTGTTCAGTCAAAGGTGACTATGGGGTTGCAAAGCTCATCTTGTTTTCAAGGCAAGGGAGCCTGCGTTTGTCCACAGACAGCTTTCCAGGTCATGTGGCCAGCAGGATTAAACTACTTCTGGCACACGGAACACCGTGACGGAAACCAGAGCACATGGAAACGCTGTTTCCCTTCCTGCTGCAGCGGTACCTATTTATCTACTTGCACTTTGATGTGCTTTCGAACTGCTAGGTTGGCAGGAGCTGGGACAGAGTGACGGGAGCTCTCCCCATCATGGGGATTTAAACCGCCGACCTTCTGATCGGCAAGCACAAGAGGATCAGTGGTTTAGACCACAGCACCACCTGCATCCTTTTGACACGGTACTCTGAGAACCTTAGAAGAGCACTCCACTTTCCAGACTACAAATTTACTCACAAGATGCTCCTGTGTGTTTTCTTAAATGTTCCTAGGCCAGATGTACCGAATAGATATCACCCTGTCCTCCAGCAGAACAGAGCCAGGCCTTCCATGAGGAGTGGTCTCCTGAGCACTTATGAGCATTCCTCTAGACCACCAACATTTCTGATTATTATGTGAATGCACAACAAATGCTCTAAAAGTGAGCTGCTCTCTTTTCTCGTTTACACTTGAATAAATTCAGGAACAGGCCTCTAAGCCTTGCTGTGAATAACTTTGTTCTCTGAATTTTAACAATATGGGATAATTTCTCAGGCGTGTCTGTATGTTTCATTATTATGGGGAAATGTAACCTCAACAAATTATCATAAAATAGAATGTGTTTTGGTGTTGTTTGCTTTGGGGGGCAAGTTAAACATTTTCATGCTACTGGATCATATTTATTGTAGATGTTGATGACTGGGGTGTGCACAGATAATAAGATTCACCTTGCATCTTCAGAAAACTTTCTCATCTGTTTCTGGGTCATGTTCTGCTGATTCCACTTCAATCTGTGCTCTGTGTTTTGAACCAAGCTATATAAAATGAAGCCCAAAAGAACAAGCAATCCACAGAGTAAGTGGCTACTTATGAGGAGACAACTCTTCATAAGCAGACACCTCTAGCAATTTTGATGCCTGTGGCTGTACTTTGGGTGTAGCTCTGACAGCTTATGCAGCGAGTGTAGAAGCCTCCTGCTTCTAGCTCCCTGCCTTGCTTTGTGATCTAGTGAGTGATGGCTCTTCCCTGTGCTTTGATCTTGAACTGTTTCTGAGTCTTGCCACTCATGGTGCCATTGTGTTTTGACTTGGGATTGTAACCAGATCTTGCTTTTTGGATTGTCCCTGTGAGTGGACTCGAGACTGCTGGATTTGGTTTCATCTAAAGCCATTTCCGAGCTTGGGAGGAGAGGGGGTTGTGGGCTAACCCCTCCCACACACGCGGGGGCTGGCCTTTTGCCCCCGCGAGATCCAGGGAATCCCCGGGCGTGTCTTCGACCCGGACCCACCAATCGGCGGGCTGGGGAGGCGTGGCCTAGCCTACTTAAGGCCAGGCACGCCCGGGGACCGCCCTCTTTCCCCTTTCCAGCTGAGCGGTTTTCCCATCCCACCCACCCTTAGGCTTAGCTAGCTATGACCTTGCTATGGACTCTGGTTGGTCACCACAAGAGGCCTGGTAGGAATTTTTCCAATTTGGTGCACTTTCAGCCTTTTGCTTTTTTCGCCTACCTCGTAGCAAACGTCACAACTTCCGCGGTATTGGCGGTTAGGCATTGGCAGGGGTTAATTGTTATGCAAATGAATGGGGGGAAGGAAGCGCCATCACCTTTCCCCAAGGAAAAGGGTAGTCCGGTAGAGGACTCCGGGGGGGGGGGGCGCTGCCTTGTCCGAAACCTAGGGAGGTAAGGGCCTCCGGCACACCCCCGAGTGGTGACACCCGTGGGATCCTAGTTGGCGTACTTCAACAGGACTCCCACAGCTTGTGGATAACCCTTCCCGGTCTCCATGCTGGGTAGTCGATAGGAGCCAATGTCTAAGGTTAATACCTTTCAATTCTGTAATCAATAAAGTTGTGGCCTTTTTATGCCCATTAACCTTAAATAATGTGTCCAGTCTCTTCATTTCACATGGGGGAGGGGACTTGCCATGCAAAGCAGGACAGAACTAAAGTTTGCATAATGGTTCCTGAGATTCAGGGGGAGGTTTTTGTCTCTATGTGGATGCCTTTCTGAATCAAGGTGATGGCCTGAACCTTTCAAAAGGCACTGATTTTAAGCACATTTTGCAGTATTGCATAGTATAGTTTACCCAATAGCATTTGAATGAATTCATATTCTTTTCATTAAGCTAAGAAATTAAATTATCTAGCTATGAATTGCAATATTTTTAGTTTCTTAGTACCCAGCATTGCCCAAAAATTCTATCCGCTAGTATACACACAATTACAAACAATTCTTCCTATTAAATTGTGTCTTTGCTTGTATTATATGTTTTTATGCAAAATGCACTTTCCCCAATATACATTTTTACCTACCGTATTTTTCGCCCTATAGGACGCACCGTCCCATAAGACGCACCTAGTTTTTTTGGGGGGAAATAAAGGGGGGGAATTATTTCCCCCCCCAGGCGTTCCCGCTGCTTGAGGAGAGATCCGCGAAGCCTGGACGCGCTGAGATCAGTGCGCGCAGGCTTCGGGATGCCGGCAACTCTCCCCAAGCAGCGGGAACGTTCCCGCTGCTTGGGGAGAGATCTGCGAAGCCTGGACGCGCTGAGATCAGCGTGCGCAGGCTTCGGGATGCCGGCAACTCTCCCCAAGCAGCGGGAACGTTCCCGCTGCTTGGGGAGAGATCCGCGAAGCCTGGACGCGCTGAGATCAGCGTGAGCAGGCTTCGGGATGCCGGCAACTCTCCCCAAGCAGCGGGAACGTTCCCGCTGCTTGGGGAGAGATCCGCGAAGCCTGGACGCGCTGAGATCAGCGCGCGCAGGCTTCGGGATGCCGGCAACTCTCCCCAAGCCGCGGGAACATTCCCGCTGCTTGAGGAGAGATCCGCGAAGCCTGGAGAGCGAGAGGGGTCGGTGCGCACCTACCGCTCTCGCTCTCCAGGCTTCAGCGAAAGCCTGCATTCGCCCCATAAGACGCACCCACATTTCCCCTTCATTTTTGGAGGGGAAAAAGTGCGTCTTATAGGGCGAAAAATACGGTATACATTATTTGGTTAGAGAAACATCACAAAAATGTGAAGTATTTCAGTTTGTATATTGTTTCAAGAAGCATGAATTAGATAGGTTTGCATTACAAATGTGACCCAAATTGCATTTCTCCCCTATCCCTAATAATGAACATAATTCTCTCTGTGCCCCTCCTAATGGAGGGTGTCAGTTTCCTATCTCCAAAGTCCCCACTACAAATAAACAGGGCAGTTGGCAAAATATTGTTGGTAAAGTTTTCCTTTTTGAAGAATTTGCCGTGATTTGATTAACCTGTTTTCAAAACTCCACCTAATTATTTCAATGGAGTTGGTTCATACAGGCATAAATTGAAATCAGAATCTACCTTCTGAAGAGGAAATCTCCAAAATCTTTTTAAAAATGTGGTGCAGGTGGAAATTACTGGTTCTGCCCTTCTAACTGAAACAGCGTTTTTAATTTTATTTCATGGTCTCTTTACATGTTAATATCCCCACTAATTACACCTAAAGAAAACAGTTCATCTTCATCATCTCTCTTAAGACATTCAAAGGCATGGAGGATTGTTTTTATTTTGTCTGCAGCTTCACAAGTGCCTTATATGCACGACAACATTAATGCCCAGATCGTTGCCTCACTGTGACTTTGAATCCCGCCTGATAAATTTGCTCAATCCCTTGTCAAAACAAAGAGGCAAATCTAAACATTTTCATAAATCTCTCCACATGCACAGCAAAGGAAAATCTTCATAGCAGCCACAGGAGGCTTCTAATTGCAGAATGAGGTATTGGAAGGTACTCAGATACAAAATAAATTGGTCCCTTGGCTCAAAGCCTCATCTGAGCTTAGGGTATAAGTCAACAAAGAGGAAAGAGATATATGGGAGGCCAGTTCTACTTGCAAGCCACCAAAGTAAACACCGCAAAACTGCCCCTTACCACGCCATATTGTGTCCAGCCAGGCACTTTTGTAGTCCTAGCAAGGCACTGAAAACAGGAGCTTTAGATGGGACTGTATAGACCTAGTTATGCTTTGTTTTGTAGACCACAGATTGTACAGACCTGGATATGCAAGGTAGGGGGAATTTCTGGCCCTCTAGATATTCCTAGTCCCATCAGCCTCAGACAGCATAGGTAATGGGCTGGGGTGATGGTAGACAGCCCAATGGCAAAAGAATCCTGCATTGCAGGAGATTGGACTAGATGACCTTCACAGGAATCCAGCATAGGCATCTGTTGATGGGGACAAAGCTAAAGGCACAGCCCACAACCTTTTTTCTACTTGCATTACCCTTTCCCAGTTGAAATACTTGAAGATAGTGGTGTTGTCTCGCTCATCCTACATGCGAGTAGGACCCTGCCATGTTCTCTCCCTCCTGGTCGATCGTTCGGGAGCTTCAAAAGCTTTCTTCAGCCCGAACATCACAGCGACTGATGCCAACAAACACCGGCACACTTAGGGATCCACAGAGTCTTTTTTTTTTTAAAAAAAAGAATTTTTATTAGTTTTACAGAATTTTTAGAAACAAACAAACACTTAAAAAACATGCAAACACGTATAATTTCATAACGTTTTTTCATAATCCTCTTTTCTGGGACTCCCCCATACCCCCCCTTTCTGCATCCCAATGTCCATAATTTTATAGCAACTCCCAATTGTTACTTTCAACCTCTGTCATCTTAGTTATCTCTGTGATCTGACCTTATATCACTGTATCCCCTTCTTCCTAAAAACCACAACACTCTAACATTCATCAAGTTTATAATAGTCCTTAAGATAACTTTTGAATTTTCTCCATTCTTCTTCCACCGTCTCTTTTCCTTGGTCACGGATTCTGCCTGTCATCTCGGCCAGTGTCATATAGTCCATCACTTTCATCTGCCATTCTTCCAGAGTGGGTAGATCTTGTGTCTTCCAATACTTTGCGATGAGTATTCTTGCTGCTGTCGTAGCATACATAAAAAAAGTTCTATCCCTCTTTGACACCAATTGGCCGACAATGCCCAAGAGAAAGGCCTCTGGTTTTTTAGGGAAAGTACATTTAAGTACCTTTTTCATTTCATTATAGATCATTTCCCAGAAAACCTTAATCTTCGGGCATGTCCACCAAAGGTGATAGAAGGTACCTTCAGTCTCTTTACATTTCCAACATTTGTTATCGGCCAAATGATAAATTTTTGCCAGCTTGACTGGGGTCATGTACCACCTATAGACCATTTTCATAATGTTTTCCTTTAAGGCATTACATGCCGTGAATTTAATACCGGTGTTCCATAACCATTCCCAGTCAGCTGACATAATGTTATGACCAACATCTGTGCCCACAGGGATCCACAGAGTCTTTGCAGCTTGCGTAACAGACCTCAGCAACTCAGCATTTTGGCTAATCTACTTTATTTGCATATAAACACACATGGAGCACTGCAGCATGGCTCCCTTTCTCTCTAGCATGAGACAGCAAAGAGGAAAAGAACAAAGGAAAATAGTCCCACTTCATGGAACACAGTAGCACAAACATCCTGTCTCCGTCACTTCCCACTCTGTGGAGTCAAAACATATACCGTCATGTGATAGACAAAAATCCCATGACTGCAATCATGGAGCAGGAATTCTAACAGTTTTATCTTATTCTGTTATTGCTGTTGCCCCTAATTACTGACTACCTCTGTTGTTCTATCTAGAGTGAAGATGTATCCATGCATTGTGACAGTGTTTTGACATTACTTATTGGTGGTTCTTTTACAGAAGGGGTGCTGAGCCAATGCAGAGAGGGGATACCTTTTCTGAACATTTCTTCCTCCCCTTTCATAAAATGCACGCTTCGTTTTGCTCATTTTTCAGGTGGGGGCACAAAACAGACAAAGGTTTTCTTCATACCTGCAGTATCGTCAACGTTTTCCTCCATGGTACACTTTCAGCCTGTTTGCTGCTTTGGTGATGTTTTATTTAAGGCACTATAACTCTCACAGCAACAACTGTCCCTCCCCTCCAGACAGCCTGCTAATTGAGCATTCATCCTGATTTGTTTTCACAAAGATTATATCCACTCTTCTTTTTTTAGCAGTCTTCCTGATTTCCTTGTAGAGTGTTTAAATGTCTTCCTGTTAGCCATTTGTTCGTCCCACTCACACTTTTCCATGAATTTCCTCATCACTTTCGAAACCCCAAAAAGTCTGTTGCTGTTTTTATGTGGATTTGTTGCAGTGTGTTGCAGAGTGCTTTTAACCACTTTAAATGCCCATACCTAAAGTTTTGGTACGCAATTGAACCACTCCCACAAAATACTGACAGTCTGGAGGCTCCCTAAGATACTGAAATTGAAATTTAAATGGTCCACTGATCGCACTTAGTTTCATAGGCACTATCACTTCAATAAGAAAGAAAGAAAGAAAGAAAGAAAGAAAGAAAGAAAGAAAGAAAGAAGAGGAGAATGCCCTTTCTTCTCTGAATATTGGACAAAACAATGCATTATATCAATTGGTAAAGGGGGTGGGATGAGCAAGAGAACTCATTGCCATCCCTTCAGTAGTTCTGTTTTGTCCTTTGGATTTAATTGTTATACTTGCACACACAAGTTAAATCTTCTGCATGGCATATAAACTTTGCAGTGTGAGGAATTCACTTTAAATTGCTTTTCTAGTGGATCTAATTTTCATTCTCACTGATGAGGAAAATATTTTTTGTTATGAATGAATAGTGATTTATTTTAGTAGCTTCACATTTAAAATATAAGAACAGTCATATCAAACCATTCCCCCCTCTCTCACATACTGTCCATGGAAATATTGTCCAAATGCTTAAGCTTTCCACAGCTGCTTAGTGCATTCTGACAATATGCCAGGAATTGTTTTTTCAAAACAAAAGTACTTGTTCACATGAGTAACATTTAGGGATGGGTGAGAAACCAAAAGACAGCCATCCTTTGAAATTCACACTTCTCTGAATTTTGCAGTGCATTACTCCAGCCATGCAAAATGTACAGGAATGCATATACTAGGTTATGTGTGCAAAAGAAAAGGTATATATTGGTGAAAATAGCACACAAAATGCATTCTATTAGGGTAAGCCACTTTGCAGAAATGAATATATTAGGCAAAATTGCATGTACAAATGTGTTTATTAGGAGAAAATTGCACTAAAATGCTGTTGAATTGTCAGGAGGATTTGCAAACTGATGTGGAAACATGGAGAACTGAACTTCAGATTGGAAAAAAAAGAAAACAAGAGAAACCAAAACCAACAGATTCACCCATCCCTAGTGACATTGCAGTGCCACAGATTCCCCTATATGAGTGCTCAGCCAGAAGATGAGGGAGAGAATTAGGGATTCACCAATACCTGAGGAAGTGGCTCCTCTCATTCAGGGGCCAATCAAAATCATGGAGGGGTGACTGGTGGTGCCCGAAACAGGAGCTGATGAGGGGTGGAGTCAAATGAGGATGGATTTCAGCCCTTTGCTTTCAAAAGCTCCCTTTCTTTCACAGAGACAGGGAGCGTATAAACAAGGAGAGCTGCAGAATAAACTCTGCCCACTGCACCCAGAACAGCTGAGGGTTGGACACTACCACAAGACAGCAGCAGTCTACCTGCCATCTCACACATCTCGTATCAAGCTAGGTGCCACTTTTGTTGGTTCCCAGTGATTGGAGGTATCACACATGTAGATTCTTTCCTCCCCGATTGCAGCTAAGAGTTGCAGTATAACTAATACTCAGGCTAGATAAAAGTTCTGCTCTAAGCAAATTTAAATGGTAGGACTGTGTTCAAGCCCCCTGATTTGAGTTTGAGATGTAATTAATGTGCATAATGCCTTGTGGATAATGGAAAGGATAACTGAACCCAAACACTTTCATTAGTACTTTTCTTTTCTGCACTCAGGGAAGCGGCTCACAAAGAAGCAAAGAAAGGTGAGTGGTATGATTAAATCCTGTCCAGTTCTACTTTGGAGGAAGAAGAGGCCTGGCAGGAAGGAGAAGTCAGGTGAGAAAGGCAGATCTGTCCACCCCTACTTCTTCTCACGAAGACACAGACACCCAGGAGGTCCCTCCATTATTATTTTTTTGCTTCCCCTTTTTCCCATCTACATCTACAGCCCCTGAGCTGTGCAATCCAACTTGTGGCAACATGAAGCTATCTCAACCCAACCAACACCTGGATTCCTCTGAATCTACTTGATTCAGTTGGGGCTGGTGCACAGCCCTAGTAGTTGTCCCCCTCCCCCTTCTGTACCTGTGTTACTTGCCCATGGTTTGTTTGTTTCTTTGCTAACTTTTCTCTTGCTTTGTCATGTGATGTGGTCGATTCAAATAGATAAATATCTCAAAAATAACACTGCAATAGTTCCTTAACCTTTAAAAACACTCAGAAATTGGGTGGTAAAATGGCTTTATATCAAAATGATTTTTGAAATAGACTGTATATAGGTTTGTTTGCTGTTTTTGTTCATTTGCGGGGGGAAGTATTCTGTCTGAACAGTGTTTTGAAGTAGTATCTGTTATGGTGCTGGGAATCTATAATTTCCACTAAAAAGCCCAGATGTGCATTAGGAAGACTTTTATGCACTTACTTTACATGATTTATTCCAGATACACATTTGATGGGTTTCCCCCCTGTATTTAGGAACTTGATTGCTTTTAATTTCATTTTTGTCGTTAATTGTAGCTAAGTGGGTGGCAGAAGTGTTGGGACTCAACAAACACTAGGTGAAATCAGTATGTAAGTGGACTCCCATGCAGAAAGGAACATGATGGTGATCATCTGAATTATTTGAGGCCCCAACCAGGCATTGTCCAGTTTCACTAACCTTGAAGATTAGAAATTACACTTCAGAATGTTATATTCTTTGGATTTGCTAAATTCAGAAAGAGAATGTACAGTCGGTATGTATAATTTAAATTAGACAAATTGGTCAGCAGGGATGTTGTTTCATTTCACTTCACATTTAATTTGTAAACCACTTTTCTATATCACTATATGCTTTACTGCAACAAAATATACAACAAAGAATATCCACTTTAGAATAATCTGATCCACTACAAAAAGTCATGATAAAATGTAGCTTTAAAGTGAAACAACATATCAAATAAAGTAATATTCAATAGAATATAATGGTGCACAATAAAATTAACTCTTAAAACACCAGCAGATAATAATTAAACAGAAATTCACTCTTTACAATTGCAGTACATAATTACTAAACTATGATCAGTAAAAATAACTGCAAGTCACAATGCATAAAATACCACAATACACACAAAACCACGTAAAAGGATCGGATTGAGAAACAAAAACACACAACTTAATTAATTATTTTTAAATACTTTGTTCATTATTTCTGACTGGATATCAGTACACTTGTTTGTGGGCACAACATTGCAGTGACAGCATTCTGTTAGCTTACACAGCATCGAGGGCTATTAGCCTTGATGGCAAAATAGAATCTCCATGTTCAGAAGCAGTCTACCTGTGAAAACCAGCTGCTGGAGACTAACGCAGGAACATAGGAAGCTGCCTTTTACTGAGTCACACCATTAGTTCATCAGCTCAGTACTGTCTGCACTGACTGACAGCAGCTGTCCAGCATTTCAGACCAGGGTCTCTCCCAATCCTAGCTGGAGATGCTAGTGATTCGACCTTGAACCTTCTGCATGCAAAGCAGATGTGTAACCATTGAATTATGGGCCTTTCCTCATAACAATGGGGAAGGGTAATTCCTTTCATATCTTACTTATGGGCTTCCTGGAAGTATCTGTCTAAGAAGTGCTGGAAATGGACCATTAGTCTGATCCAGCAAGATGTTTCTTGTATTCTTTTCCTGATGGATGTGTCCTGGTTACAAAGCTTACATTCGAAAGGCCAGAGGCTTTTTCAGCATGGGGGACAGAATCGACAGCCATGCTTTCTGACCTACCTTGGTCTTCAGGCACTTTGAGTTGAAAGAAACTTATCCTTTGTGTTCTTATGTGAGGGAAATCCAAGGACAGATGTATACAGTTCCAGAACAAGTGTCCAGTAGAGGACACTTACAAATTTCAAACTTAGAAATATCCTTCTGCCACTTTCCAAAACATTCCATTCTGTCCACGACCTGAAGGGTCTGAAATAAGAATAGCATTTTAGGCAAAACACACATCTTTATAGCTGCGATTCGGCCTGACAAGGTAAGTTTCAATCTTGACCAAATATCCAAGTCTTTTTTAATTTCCAACCAACATTTTTCATAGTTATCTTTAAAAAGGTTTAAGTTTTTAGTGGACAAGTATACCCCCAGGTATTTCACTTTTTTAACCACACTTAGCTCTGTCTCTTTCTGATACCCCTCTATCTCTGTAGGTGTCAGATTTTTAACCAAAACCTTAGTTTTTTGTTTGTTTAACTTAAATCCCGCCACCCGACCAAACTCCAAAATAAGTTCCAAAACTCTTTTTGTGCTAGATACTGGCTCCTGTACTGTCAAGACTAGGTCATCTGCAAAGGCTTTCAGTTTGTATTGTTTCGCTCCGACCTCTATACCTTGCACCAGCTGGTCCTCCCTAATCATATTCAGCAATACCTCCAGAACAGAAATAAATAGCAGAGGGGATAAAGGGCACCCCTGTCGTGTCCCTTTTTCAATTAGAAGTTCATCCGACACCACATTGTTCACTATCAACTTGGCTTTTTGCTCTGAATAAATTGCTTCTAGTCCATTTTCAAACCCCCGTCCCACTCCCATCCCCTTCAAGTTTTTCTTCATAAACATCCAAGAAATGTTGTCAAATGCTTTCTCCGCATCAATAAAGATTAAAGCAGCCCTTGTGTTTCTAATTCGCAACAGCTCCAATATATCAATAATATTCCTGGTATTATCAGACATGTGTCTACCAGGGAGAAAGCCTGCTTGGTCCTTGTGAATTACTTCATTTAATACGTTTTTAAGTCTACTTGCTAAAATGTCTGCAAATAATTTGTAATCCACATTCAGGAGTGAGATGGGACGGTAGTTCTTAAGCTGAGTCTTTTCCTTCTCTGACTTAGGAATCAATGTGATGAATGCTTCTTTCCACGTTTCCGGTGCCCTTCTCCCCTCCATAATCTGGTTGCAAACCTCCAACAACGGTTGTGTCAAACAATCCTTCAGAGTCTTATAATATTTGGAGGTGAGACCATCTGGGCCTGGAGATTTGCCAAGTTGCATATTTTGGATGGCACCTTCAATTTCCTGTTGAGTTATTTTACTGTTGAGCATTGATCTTTTATCTTGACTTATTTTGGATAGTCCATTTGTCCTCAAGAATTGGTCTATTTCCGATTCTTTCTGAGGCCCCTGTGCATAAAGTTCTTTGAAATATCTGTGGAAGCATTTTCTTATTTCTTCTGGTTTCTGAACTATTTTTCCTTGAATCTCCAAATTTGTAACCGTATTTAGCTTTTGTCTTTTTTTCAATTGCCAAGCTAACAACTTTCCACATTTATTTGCTGATTCAAACGATCTCTGCTTCATTTGTTTGATTTTCCACTCAATCTCTTGATTAATCAATTTCGAATATTGTGCTTGATGGAATTTGATCTCTCTTAGCACCTCTTTTGACTTCGGATTAGTTCTCAGCTTTTTCTCTCCTTCACTTATTTTCTCTAGAATTTTTTCCTTTTTTCCATTCCAAAATTTTCTCTTTATTGTATTCTGTTGTATCAGAAACCCTCTCATTACAGCTTTGCTTGCATCCCAGATTATTCTTTTCTCCACCGTAGTATTCAAATTTATTTCAAAGTAGTCCTTTAGCGTTTTTTGGGCCTTCTTAACGATCTCTTGATCTCTTAGCAAGGTGTCATTCATTCTCCATCTGAAGGATCCAGTTGGGAAAAGTCTCAATTCCATTTTTAAGGCATTATGGTCGGAGCAGGTTTTTGGGCAGATTTCCACTTTTCTCGTTTTCGGGGCCAGTCCTCTAGATATCCAAATTTGGTCGATTCGTGTCCATGACAAGTGGGCCTCAGAAAAGAAGGTTCCTTCTTTACCCAAGGGGTTCCTTGTCCTCCAAATGTCAATCAAGTCCATATTGTCTGTCATTTCAAAAAAGGTTTTAGGGAGTCTGCCGTCTGTTGTTAAATTTTGATTTTGGGATTTGTCCATATTTGTAGACACCACCCCATTCATATCTCCCATCACGATAATATTAGAATAGTCCAGGTAGTCCATCATTGTCTCATGCAGCTTCTTATAAAATTCTGATTTTCCATCATTTGGCGCATAAACTCCTAATATCAAAATCTTTTCCCCTTGTGTTTGGATTTCAATTGCGAGAATTCTTCCATGATCATCTTTAAATAAGAATTTTGGTGACAGGTTCTCCTTTGCATAAATTACAACACCTCTTTTTTTGACTTTGTCTGATGAAATAAATTCTTGGCCAAGTCTTTTATTAATTAGTACTTTCCTGTGGAGCCTAGTCACATGTGTTTCTTGAAGGCATATTACATCCAATTGTTCTTTTTTCAAAATATGGAATATCCTCCTTCTTTTTTCCGGAGAATTCCCGCCATTTATGTTCCAGCTAAGTAGCTGCAGAGACATCCTGTTCTATTTTAAACGTTCTTAAGATGGGGTGCCTTCCTTTTGCTCAGATCCCGAGGGTGCAGGCGTTGGCCCGCTTTCAGGCAATATTGGTGCTGGTACAGCTGGAAGCCAGTCCACTCCTTTTTGGAGATCTTCTCCGTGGTCGTGAAGGAACTTTTGGTTATCTTCAGGTGTTCTAATTTTAACCTTCCTTTCTTTGTAGGTGAAAGATAATCCTTGTGGAAACTCCCACCTGTAGGGAATTGCGTTGTATCTCAGCAATTTTGCTAGTTCTGAATAGGTGGCTCTAAGATCCAACAGCTGTCTCGGGATATCTCTATAGATTTCCACCCTTTTGTCTTGTATTTCAATTGCTTTTTTGAAATGGAGACCTAGGATCTTATCCCTCTCTTCCTTTGATCTTAAAATTATCAGACAGTCTCTAGATCTATCTTTCTTTACCACTCTTCCCAGTCTATATGCCGAAACAATCTTAAAATCTGTGTCTTCCTTTAAACCCCAGAACTTCGAAAATTCCTGTGTTAAGTATCCAATCAAATCTCCTTGCTCTAGTTCCGGGATGCCTCTCAATTTGATGTTACTCTCGCGATTTTTCAGTTCCACCATTGACAGATAGACTTGTTGTTCACCCACCTGTTTGTGCAGGGGCTTGACTTCTCCTTTTATTTCTTCCACTTCTTTTTGTAGAGCTCCCACTTTCTGGATTGCTTCTCCAGCCAATTCCCGATTTTCCGCTGTTGCTCCTTGCAAATTCTCTATGGCTTGCGTGTGCTGGGAAACTTGATCAGTCAATTTTTGAATCGAGGAAGTTGCTTTATCTATCTTCAAAGACTGGTCGTCCACCTTCTGGTTTAAACTTGATAGTTGCTCCAATATTTGTTTAAATAGTGTATCTGACCCACCTGCTGCCATATCTTCCTCAGTGGACTTCTCAGTTGTTTCCCCTTGTTCCCTTTGGGTCACCAGTACAGCTGGAACCGACGATCGGCGTCCTTGGGTCAGTGTTGTTTGTACAAGTTGTGCTGGTTTCCTTTCCTTTTCTTTCTCCTTGGCCTCTTTAGATTCCTTAGCTTTAGATGCTCTTGTTCTCCCTGCACCACTCATTACACATCTGTCAGTGTTCAAGGTCAAATTGTCTATTGTTCCATGAGAAAGACAAATTCAATTATAAACAACCGGTAAAGTGGAATTCAAAACAAAAGTCAGTTCCCAGGATTTTATAATCCGAAAGCCCTGTAGGGGGAGTGCCACCAAGTTTCAAAGACAAAGAAGGAAGTAGTCCGCCATTAAAGTTCCAAATTTTTTCGACTCAGTAAGCTCAATATCCAACAGTCCCTTCAAAGATTCAAAATTCCCCAGAGCACCTTTTAAAGTTCAACAAAGTTTCACAAGGGGTGCTTGCAACAATATCACATCCAAACTTTCCTGCTCAAATGTATCAGTTATGCTCCAACAAAGTTTTTACAAAGTTTGCAACTGTTTCCGCAGTTTAGCACAGTCTCTTTCTCCGGCAGCCCGACGATCTGGCTCTTTAAAAATCACCCCAAAGGGAGGGGAAGGTAGGAGGAGAACCCCCGTTACTCATTCTTATAATCAAAGTCCCTTTCCACCTTCAGTTCAGCAGGAAAAAGAGCAGGTTTAATAGCACGAGAAAGTTAAAGCTTCCCAAAGTCCCGTTTCAAGCGCTTCCGTTTTTTAAAGCTTTGCTTTGATCTTGTCAGCAATGTCGGAAGACGGACTTCCCTTTTATCGTCTCCCGCTTTCAGCCAAATTTACAAAATTCTTTGCCAAATTTTAGTCCCCTTTACTCACGGGTATGTTACTTGCAGTTTGGTGTTGATTTTAGGAAGAAGGATCAGCGCTCATCTGTAACAGCCGCGCGGCTTCACTTCCGCGGAAAGAGCGATGAACTCACAGCACCGCTACCCCTCCTTCACTCCGGGTCTCCTTACGGGGTCCCTTCTGTGTTTTCGGAGCAGCTTCTGGTGCCCGCCGAGTCCCACGGCCACGGGCTCACTCTACCCGTGGTTTATCTTGATGGGTCGTCGCTATGCCGCAGCGAACGACCCTTTTCCGCGGAGCCCCTCTTCAGAGCTCGAAGAGGACCGCCATTACAGTTTCGCGCCGCCCCCGGAAGAAGCCAGTATTGTGCATCACTCTATAGCTGTAGAACCTGGAGGCGGGAAGTGAGAAGCAGCCGCCTGAAATAACCTGAAATTTCAAACAAAAATAGCTCAACAAGTACCTCAAATTTTGAATTGTTGAACAATACGCTAGTAGAAGGCAGACTGAAATGTAAGCACTCAGCTGTCTCTCACACGGTTTCCCTTTCTAAGCTTGTAATGTAATTAGTGTGTGTAACACCTTGTGGATAATGGAAACGATAATTGAACTCCCAACTCTTTAATTAGTACCTTTCTCTTCTCCACTGCCACCCAAAGAACTACAACTGTATCCTGGGTCCTTTCATGCCTGCTGGGCTCTATACCATAGGTGCCAACTCCCTGGGGCCGTGGGTGCCCAAGCACCCACAAAATCCCGCATTAAGGGGCTGGGTACCCACAAATTTCAGTGCCAGGGCCATGCATGTTGCATGGCACCCACGGTCACGGGGCCAAGTTGGCACTACTGTGCTGTTGTTGTTGTTTAGTCTTTTAGTCGTGTCCGACTCTTTGTGACCCCATGGACCAGAGCACACCAGGCACTCCTGTCTTCCACTGCCTCCCACAGTTTGGTCAAACTCATGCTGGTAGCTTTGCGAACACTATCCAACCATCTCGTCCTCTGTTGTCCCCTTCTCCTTGTGCCCTCCATCTTTCCCAACATCAGGGTCTTTTCCAGGGAGTCTTCTCTTCTCATGAGGTGGCCAAATTATTGGAGCCTCAGCTTCACGATCTGTCCTTCCAGTGAGCACTCAGGGCTGATTTCCTTAAGAATGGATGGGTTTGATCTTCTTGCAGTCCATGGGACTCTCAAGAGTCTCCTCCAGCACCAGAATTCAAAAGCATCAATTCTTTGGTGACCAGCCTTCTTTATAGTCCAGCTCTCACTTCCATATATCATTACTGGGAAAACCATAGCTTTTACTATACGGACCTTTGTTGGCAAACTACTGCGCTACACAGCTCCAATTGACAGCAATGCAAGACCCTTCTCATTCCAAGTGTGTCAGCTTTCCATGTTGCCTCCATGGGACTCTTCATTGTGGAATGGATGTGTGAAGTAAATAGTCCTCTTCCCAGTCCTGTGTTAAGGAAGAGAGCTGTTTGCCATGACAGAAACACAATTCTGACATGTACCACAATGGCTGGAGCCTTTACCACCACCCACCACCCAATTAGGTTGGGGTTATTGCACAATCTGGGCACACAAATGATCAGTGCCCTTCTGGAATGCCCACATAGCACACAAACACTGTCTGTGTGAAAGAAGGGGTAGAGGGGCCGCTGCAATATTCTCCTCTCCATCTCACAGATGGCATGTCATCAGTGCTAGACCTAGTCAGAGGAGACCCATGGAAGTTACCGTAACTGGCATTACTTAGTTTCATTAATTTCAGTATTGCCATAGTTGGATTAAAACCCCTTGTCAGCATGATGGAGGTGTTCCTCACAGCCCAACTTTGCAGGGGCACAAACTGCATCCCCCCCCCCTTTGAACAGAATGAATTGTAGCTTTCACAGAACTTTATTGGGGAGGCAGATTCTGAAGGTAATTAATACAATGGTACCTCAGGTGGCGCTGTGGGTAAAAGCCTCAGCGCCTAGGGCTTGCCGATCGAAAGGTCGGCGGTTCGAATCCCCGCGGCGGGGTGCGCTCCCGCTGCTCGGTCCCAGCGCCTGTCAACCTAGCAGTTCGAAAGCACCCCCGGGTGCAAGTAGATAAATAGGGACCGCTTACCAGCGGGAAGGTAAACGGTGTTCCGTTGTCACGCTGGCCACGTGACTCGGAAGTGTCTCCGGACAGCGCTGGCCCCCGGCCTCTTGAGTGAGATGGGCGCACAACCCCAGAGTCTGTCAAGACTGGCCCGTACGGGCAGGGGTACCTTTACCTTTACCTTTACCTTACCTCAGGTTACAAACGCTTCAGGTTACAAATGCTTCAGGTTACAGAATCCACTAACCTGGAAGTAGTACCTCGGGTTAAGAACTTTACCTCAGGATGAGAACAGAAATTGTGCGGCGGCAGCAGCGGGAGGCCCCATTAGCTTTAGTGGTACCTCACATTAAGAATGGTTTCAGGTTAAGAACAGACCTCTGGAACGAATTAAGTTATTAACCAGAGGTACGACTGTAATCTCTTAGAAAGCAAATAACACAGACAGTTAGTGCTAAGTGAAAGAGAAAATATTGTCATGGCCACGTAACTGCTTCAGCTGCTGTGTCCAGTCAGACATCTTTGCTATGAACAATTAGCAACCTGCTTCTAGCTGAACTGATAAACCTGCAGTGTTGTTTGGGGTGTTTTATTTGGAGGGGGTTGTTGCTGTTGCTTTTTTTGTTTCTTTATTTTTTTAAAGGTTTTTTTATTAACAATTTCAACATAACAAAATATCACAACATATCAAATTCATTATTCCCCCCTTTCTCCGCCACCTCCCCATCAAACCCTCCCTCCCCCCCGAGACTTTCCTCAGCTCCTCTCTCTGATTTCTCAATGCATATTTTCTCTGCATACTATAAAATTGTATAAATCCTTATATTATCTCTTTACTATGTTAACAGTCAATAAATTTGTGTATGTTTATTCAAAACCTGCCAAGGAGTCCAATTCATTCTGTTGTATTTTTAAGTAATTTGTAAAAAGTCTCTTTATTTTAGATTTGGTTGTGATTTATGAGTCAATTGTTCAGTTTGGTATTGTATTTTTTAATGTATTATTTCTTGTTTATTTGTTATGTTGTAGCCATGCATCTTTTAGCCGCCCTGAGTCCGGCTTTGGCTGGGGAGGGCGGGATATAAATAAAATTTATTATTATTATTTTATATTGTAAGCCACCTTGAGCATGGTTTGAACTGTGGGAAAGCAGCATACAAATTAAATTATGCATGCAAGCACAGCTTTTCAGACGTAAGTCCAAACACACTGAATTCAATGATATTTTCAAATAAATTAGCCTAGGATTGAAACCACATTGGTCCTATGTGTTAATTTATTTTAAGCTTCACATATCACTTTGCTTAGGAAAGGGAAATAATAACCATTTCAATATATGTTGTTGCCTTTTTTAATGTAACTAAACTGAAACCCCTTGCTATAATTCATATAAAAAGTGTTTCTACTGTAATTTTGCTAGACCAGTGGTTGCAGACTACAGTGGTACCTCGGGTTACATGCGCTTCAGGTTACATACGCTTCAGGTTACAGACTCCGCTAACCCAGAAATAGTGCTTCAGGTTAAGAACTTTGCTTCAGGATAAGAACAGAAATCGGGCTCCGGCAGCACAGCAGCAGCAGGAGGCCCCATTAGCTAAAGTGGTGCTTCAGGTTAAGAACAGTTTCAGGTTCAGAACAGACCTCCGGAATGAATTAAGTACTTAACCCGAGGTACCACTGTACATTGCAGAAGGGATGCAGCTCAGTGGGAAAGAATCAGCTTTGCATGGAGAAGTTGTAGGTTTAATCCCCAGGATCTTCTGATAGGGCTGGAAATGTCCTTTGTCTGAAACTCTGGAAAGCCACCACCAGTCTATATATTAGACAAAACTGAGTTAAATTGGCCAATGGTCTGACTCTGTTGCAGACAGCTCCCTAGGCCCCACGTGGGTTGTGAACATAAAATGTGAGAAGAATCAACAAATGGGAGAGACAGGAGGATTGCACCCATGGAATCCACTTTTCTGATCTTCATTCTGCACAGAACCTTTATTTATCCCCCAACCATCCTCATAAGGTTATAAAATAAATCAAAATGGATAACTGCTGCATTATATGTGTTCATAGTACAGTTAACAAAGTTCTGGAGATTGCACTCTTCTTTGTCTTGTACAACATAGTGCTGGTTTCTTTTTTTTGGGGGGGGGAATCTCTCTAAATGAATTATGCTCTTTCCAAAGTATTTTTTTAAAGGCATGCATCAAAAATCTAGGATAATGAAATAATAGACAGCATTAAGATAATGCCAAGGAAATGAGAAGAATTAGGGGATGTTTATTATATGCCCCAAGCAGTTACTTTTCGTTATTTGACTAGGGCTTATCAGAGTTACCCAAAATAAACAGGGTGCTCTGATTTTTGTTCACAATTAATCCTTCTTAAATAATAACAAGAAGAGATAATCCACTTGGCAGAAATGCACAGTTCTCATTTGTTTGCTTGAAGCCAATGGAATTCAACATGTTCTTTATCGTTTGTCTTTGTCCTTTAGCAGGGACTACAGGAAAGGAGCCTGGGCTGGTGGGAGCTCTTTCAAAGCTCAGGAGTAGCAAGTGAAATGGAAACACATCTGCCTAGGAGGAGGTGAAAAGGAAAAAACACCCCTATGAAGGGCAAGGGCAATAGCTTGGGTTAAGAACCATAGCCTAGAGCATCTCTTTTGCATGCAGAAGGTCCCGGATTTTCTGCCAAGAGTGTCTTTCTGAGATTGTTTTTAAGTTTATCTGCTGTTGTTTTATGTGTTGTTTCCAATGCTTTTTAAAAAGGGGTTTCTATTGTGTTTTGTACATTGCCTTGAGATTTGTGTGTGGAAGGCAATAAATAAATAGGTGGCCTAGTTATATCTCAGGGGCACTGGTGCTTCAACAGAGAAATGCGTGAGTCTGGGACCTAGTCTCTTGAGATAAAAGGTGTTGTGTGTGTGTGTGTTGAGATCCAGGAGGGAACAGTATTGTGTAACATCCATCCCTGTGATTGACAAGCAGTATGGAATCTCTTGAATGCCCAGGCAGGCCTGCTGTAGATTTTCAGACCACATTTCATATATGGCTGCCTGCTGTTCTGTATGGATCTCTGCTATAGGGGCTAAATGATGTGGAGGTCAAAGAAGAACCCCAATGAGACTGCCAACTATAATCTGCCTATAAAAAAATGTGATGAGTCTGATTTTGATCTGAAACTTAATTATCGAATTCTTGAATTTCCAATTTTGCCAATAGAGAGTATTCTTCAAATACTAGACCCAGGGGTTCCATCAGGGGGACAGGGGGTTGAGCCCCCCCCCGCAATAAAATTTCAAGGAGGGAGCTGGGGACCCTCAATATTCCACAGCTGTGATGGGCCCTGTCGGACCCTTCCATGGTGGCAATAGGCCCCACCATGCCTACCCACAGCTATGATGGGCCCCATTGGGCCTACCCGCAACAGCAGTGCCCCATGGCTGCAAGTGCCCCATCGGGCTTCCTCCTGCCATGTGACATCACACACATGCTGTGCTCATGAAAGTTGGGTGGAACCCGGCATATGTGACTAGACCTTAGCATCTTTAGCATTCCATCCTCCTTGGCCCAAACACATGCCCTCAGTCTGCATCAGTACCAGGTTGGGGCTAGAACAGTTTATAGCTCCTGCCAAATCAAGAGGACCTACAGAAGGGAACTGTGGACCCAATTGCAGAACAGAGGAGAGCAATAGACATCTTGAATCTTTCGTTTGGACATATTCCACCACCATCAGAAGAAGAACAACAACTTGGAGCTGTTGGAGGAGTGTCAGAAAAATAACAAGATGGCTCTGCAATTCCTTAGTTGGAATTGTAATGGGCTCAATGTGCCTTTGAGGAGACGACAAGTTTTTCACATTCTGAACAGAGAACAACTGGATTTGATATGCCTACAAGAAACCCATATAACTAGAGCTCACAGGAGATTACTTATAAACAAAAGACTAGGACAAGAATTTATCTCATCAGACAAAGTTAAAAAAAGAGGAGTTGTGATATATGTAAAAGAGAAATGGGCTCCAAAAATGATGTTTAAAGATGAACAAGGGAGATATTTGGCAGTGGAGATACAAGTACAAGGAGAAAAAGTTTTGATTGTTGGAATCTACGCACCAAATGAAGGCAAATCTGACTTCTTCAAGAGACTTCATGAAACTCTGACGGACTATTTGGATTACAATATGATAATTATGGGAGACATGAACGGTGTGGTCTCCACTAACATGGACAAGGCACAAAGACTAACAGTTACCAAGGAAGGGAGACTTCCTAAGACTTTTTTTGAAATGACGGAAAATATGGACTTGATAGATATATGGAGAACAAGGAACCCTCTGGAGAGAGAGGGAACCTTTTTCTCCCAAGCAATGATGACCTGGACCAGAATCGATCAAATCTGGATTACTAGTGGCATGGCTCCAAAGATTAAGAAGGTAGAAATCTGCCCAAAAACTTGCTCCGACCACAACGCTGTGAAGATGGAAATGAAACTTACAACAACTGGTCAATTTAGATGGAGAATGAATGACACGCTCTTCCGAGATAAGGAGATCCTTATGAAGGCCCCAAAAACTTTAAAAGACTACTTTGAAATAAATTTGAGGGCTGATGTGGAAAAAAGAGTGATCTGGGACGCAAGCAAAGCTGTGATGCGAGGTTTCTTGATTCAACAAAACTCAATAAAGAGGAAAAAACAAAATGAGAAAAAGGAAAAGATTTTGGAAAAGATAAAGGAAGGAGAGAAAAAATTAAGAGTAAAACCAAAGTCCCAGGAGATTTTAAGAGAGATTAAGTTATATCAAACACAATATATGGAATTGATGAATCAAGAGATTGAATGGAAGATAAAGCAAATGAAACAAAAGACATTTGAATCGGCAAATAAATGTGGCAAACTTCTGGCATGGCAATTGAAGAAAAGGCAGAAATTAAATACAGTTACAAGCCTAGAAGTGGATGGAAAGAATATATCTAAACCTAATGAAATTAGAAATTGCTTTCTGAGCTATTTTAAAAAACTTTATACTCAAGGACCGCAAAATGAAGAAGATATAGACAAATTCCTTGATAAATATGGACTACAAAAAATCTCTCATCAAAGTAAGTTGGATCTGAATCATAGAATAACAGAACAAGAGATAGAGGTTGCCATTCAGAATATGCAATTGGGCAAATCTCCAGGACCAGATGGACTGACTTCTAGATACTACAAATCGTTGAAGGAATGGTTGATTCAACCATTAAAAGAAGTCTGTAATGAGATTCTAGAGGGAAAAAAGGCACCTGAATCGTGGAAAGAAGCATATATTTCACTCATACCAAAGACAGAGACTGAAAAGACTCAACTGAAGAACTACCGCCCAATATCACTACTTAATGTGGATTACAAAATTTTTGCAGACATTCTGGCAAAAAGATTTAAAAAAGTGTTGATGGAAAAGATTCATAAGAACCAAGCAGGCTTTCTCCCAAAAAGACACCTAGCAGACAATGTAAGGAATATAATAGACATTTTGGAAAAGCTGTACTGATTTTTGTGGACGCGGAGAAAGCCTTTAACAATATTTCTTGGAGCTTTATGATAAAGAATCTTCATGGGATGGGGGTAGGCCAAGGTTTTGAGAATGGTATGGCTGCAATATATTCTGAACAAAAAGCTAAATTGATTGTAAATAATGTAATAACTGAGGAACTTAAGATAGAAAAAGGAACACGACAGGGGTGCCCAATTTCCCCATTGCTTTTTATTTCAGTTCTGGAGGTGTTGCTGAATATGATTAGGAATGACCAGCAGGTTAAAGGAGTGCAGGTTGGAGCTAAACATTACAAGCTAAGAGCATTTGCAGATGACCTAGTATTGACTTTGCAAGAGCCAAACACTAGTACGAAAAAGGTGTTAGAAATAATCCAACAGTTTGGCCAGGTAGCCGGATTTAAGCTGAATAAACAAAGAACTAAAGTTTTAGGAAAAAATTTAACAGATATGGAAAAGGAGAAATTCCAAGAGGAGACAGGGTTGATGGTGGTCAAAAAGGTGAAATATCTAGGGATTTATTTGACATCTAAAAATGTGAATTTGTATAAGGATAATTATGAAAAATGTTGGTCAGAAATCAAAAAAGATCTAGAAATATGGTCAAATTTGAAACTGTCAATGTTAGGCCGAATTGCAGTGATTAAAATGAATGTATTGCCTAGAATGTTGTTCTTGTTTCAGACCTTGCAGATTCTTGACAAGATGGAATGTTTCAAGAGGTGGCAGAAAGATATCTCGAAATTTGTCTGGCAGGGCAAAAAGCCCAGAATTAAATTTAAAATACTGACAGATGCTAAAGAAAGAGAGGGTTTTGCCCTGCCGGACTTAAAACTGTACTATGAGGCAGCAGCGTTTTGCTGGCTGAAAGAGTGGATGCTCCTCGAGAACACAGACATTTTGGATCTGGAAGGTTTCAATAACGCATTTGGTTGGCACGCATATCTATGGTATGATAAAATTAAGCTGCATAGTGCCTTTAAAAATCATATTGTCAGAAAAGCATTGTTTAATGTTTGGATAAGATACAAAGATCTGTTGGAAAACAAAACCCCCAGATGGGTGTCACCAGTGGAGGCTAAGGCAGTGAAGAAACTCAATATGGAGGTCGGATGGCCGAAGTATTGGGAAATTTTGGAACAGGAGGGAGATAAATTGAAATTACAAAGTTATGAGAAAATGAAACATAAAGTACAAAATTGGTTTCAATATCATCAAATAATGGAGTTTTTCAAACAGGATAGGAAAATTGGCTTCCAGGTGGAAAAATCAAAACTAGAGACTGAACTGTTAGAACCCAATACTAAGAATTTATCAAGAATGTATAACTTGCTGCTGAAATGGAATACACAGGATGAAACAGTTAAATCGGCTATGATTAAGTGGGCACAGGATATTGGTCATAACATTATGTCTGCTGACTGGGAATGGTTATGGAACACCGGTATTAAATTTACGGCATGTAATGCTTTAAAGGAAAACATTATGAAAATGGTTTATAGGTGGTACATGACCCCAGTCAAGCTGGCAAAAATTTATCACTTGCCCGATAACAAGTGTTGGAAATGTAAAGAGACTGAAGGTACCTTCTATCACCTTTGGTGGACATGCCCGAAGATTAAGGCTTTCTGGGAAATGATTTAAAATGAAATGAAAAAGGTACTTAAATGTACTTTCCCTAAAAAACCAGAGGCCTTTCTCTTGGGCATTGTCGGCCAATTGGTGTCAAAGAGGGATAGAACTTTCTTTATGTATGCTACAACAGCAGCAAGAATACTTATCGCAAAGTACTGGAAGACACAAGATCTACCTACTCTGGAAGAATGGCAGATGAAAGTGATGGACTATATGACATTGGCCGAGATGACAGGCAGAATCCGTGATCAAGGAAAAGAGACGGCGGAAGAAGAATGGAGAAAATTTAAGAGATACCTGAAGGACTATTATAAACTTGATGAATGTTAGAATGTTGAGGTTTGCAGGAAAAAAAAGGGATACAGTGACATAAGAACAGACTATAGAAAAGATTAAGATGACAGAGGTTGGAAAGGAATATTTAGAAGTTGCTAAAAAATTATGGACATTGGAATGCAGAAAGGGGGGGTATGGGGGAGTCCCGGAAAAGAGGTTTATGAAAAAATGTTATGAAATTATACGTGTTTGTATGTCTTTTTAGGTGTTTGTTTGTCCTTAAAAATTTTTGTAAAATTTTGAAAACTGGCAATGAAAAAATTTAGTGCATCTGCAGTGGGCCAGATTTTGCTTCCTGGGGGAAAACTGGCAGGTAGGTATATTCTGATAATACACCAGACATGTTTTGATATCTCCATCTCTTCTGGGCTGCTTGAAGCCCATAACATTTCTGCCTCACTGACAGATTTCAGCAGCAGAAATGTAGAAAATGCTTTGAAATTATACATTTACAAAGTCAATCCTTAGGGACAAAATATTGTCTTCTTGGCAAAACTATCCAAGCTCAAGAATATAAATAGTTTACAAAAGTAACTTTTCACTTTTTAAATTTTTTCTAAATTCATATTGCATGAATCTTTGGAGAGAGATACCTAACTCTGTGTATGTATGATTTGCATCTGATACATTTGCAGCCCTATCATAATTCTTGCAAATACAGTCATACCTTGGGTTACAGACGCTTCAGGTTGCGTTTTTTCAGGTTACAGACCGCCGAAACCTGGAAGTACCAGAATGGGTTACTTCTGGGTTTCGGCGGTCGTGCATGCTCAGAAGCCCTAAATTGCGTTTTGCACATGTGCAGAAGCGCTGAATTGCAACCCGCATGTGTGCAGATGCAGGTTGGAAACGCTGCGGGTTGCAAACGTGCATCCCGCACGGATCACATTTGCAACCCGAGCGTCCGCTGTAAAAGAAAGATACAGTGGTACCTCGGGTTACAGACGCTTCAGGTTACAGATGCTTCAGGTAACAGACTCCGCTAACGCAGAAGTAGTACCTTGGGTTAAGAACTTTGCTTCAGGATGAGAACATAAATCGCACAGTGGCAGCGGGAGGCCCTATTAGCTAAAGTGGTGCTTCAAGTTAAGAACAGTTTCAGGTTAAGAACAGACCTCCAGAACGAATTAAGTTCTTAACCCGAGGTACCACTGTAATACAGGGGGCAAAATGTGGAAATCTTGATGGTTCAAATCAGAATTTTTACTCTAAAATCGTTTCACTGCATCATAGCACACAGAGACCCCAAAAGCAAAATACACCATCTGCAACTTGTGTCCAAATATGGATTTCCCTTTCCCTCCTCCTCTTGTAAGTAAAAATATACTTTTAATTACACACTATTTCTATCACTGCAATGAGCAGTGAAGCAGCATAGGAGAGGAGAATGGAGACCTTTGCAGCTCAGCTGGTGAAACATGGAACTTGCTTTAAACGCTTAGATGAAGGTTTCAGAAATATATATAGAAGTACTGAATTATCAGCAGGTCCGTATTTACAATTTTACGGAGATTATAAGAATGAACATTTTTTCCTTGGTACTTTTAAAAAAATAAATAAATCAGAGAATGTTGAAATGCCACATTAAACACGGAAGACCATAAGAAAAGGCTGCTGGATCAGACCAATGACCCATCTAGTCCAGAATCCTGTTCTCACAGTGGTCAACCAAATGCCTTTGAGAAAACACACCAGCAGAACCTGTGTCAGGGAGATACGTTTCTCTCTTCGCTGTAATCACCACTTCATACCCATTGACGTTTTTATGATCTTTATTTACAAGTATTTACAAAAGGGACGCGGGTGGCGCTGTGGGTTAAACCACAGAGCCTAGGACTTGCAGATCAGAAGGTTGGTGGTTCGAATCCTTGCGAAGGAGTGAGCTCCCGTTGCTCGGTCCCTGCTCCTGCCAACCTAGCAGTTCGAAAGCACGAAGTGCAAGTAGATAAATAGGTACCGCTCTGGCGGGAAGGTAAACAGCATTTCCGTGCGCTTCTCCGGTTCACCAGAAGCAGCTTTGTCATGCTGGCCACATGACCCGGAAGTGTACACCGGCTCCCTTGGCCAATAATGAGAGATGAGCTCCGCAACCCCAGAGTCGGTCACAACTGGACCTAATGGTCAGGGGTCCCTTTACCTTTACAAAAGGCATCACAAGCTAATCACCATTAGTCTGAGTCCATTGATTCAGATACCCCCAATGACCTCCGTCCCCTTTTCCAGCACCTAGCGGGAACTTTACGACCCTTATTTGGCCCTGCCTCTTCATCTCGCCTCTGGCGCAAGCTGACATAAATCACCCTCCTCCCTCCAATTCAGAGCTTAACCCTTGCGGTGCCTGGGAGGCTGCCGGCTCACTTGCCACTTCTTCCTTGTTCCCTGCATTTACAGACTCTGCCATTACTCTGCTGGGCCCTGCAACCCCCTCCTCTCCAGACACAAATTCCTCTGCTGCTTCTGGTCCTTGCCAAACACTCTCTTTCATGTCAGGGGACTCTGAGAGTTCTGACTCTGCCCTGACAACCTGAATGTAGTAGCACAGTCTCCTCCTGTGGTTTCTGGCAACTGTATTTTTAAGAATATGCCCCCCTTACTTTGTAGTCTCTTGAGACTGGATTGGTTCCATTTTAATATGGATGGAATGCTGAGAGTTGGGCGGTGGGGGGGGGGGGTTAGTTGAGAAGTGTTATTCACAAACTTGACATGTTGTGATCTACGATGTTTTCACCAGCCTTATTTAAGGGATTTAAGATGATTTAAAGGGAGTTTTATTATGTTATTTTCAGATTCCTACATTACAATTTTCCGTCTTGAAAGTGGATTTATTAATGTCTCTTCCCTACTGTTTTTAGTGTACTATAATATAAGGCAACAGGAGCCTTAAATAATAATAATAAAAAAGTTAAATGTTCATGTTCTTCGTGTGCAGCATAATCTATGGCTGGGTTTTATGGCTTTTAAATTTTATTTGTTCGTGCATAATGAAGCAACACAATGTAAATTTAATTTATCCTGTTTGGATTTTCTCCCCTTGTTCTATTCTGGTGTGAATATGCATTATGTATACGGATTTCATTCTGCCTCTGGTTATTGTCTTTTTGGTATGTGATAATAATAAAAGGATTAGTTATTTTCTTCTGGATTGGATTTCCCCCCTTTCCTTTATATTGTAGTCTAGAGAGCAATTCCTAGCCTGTTGGTGTTTACCCTGTGATTAGCATATGAATATTGCAAATAACTTGGGCTTTATTGAGAGATAAGTGCTGCTTAGTATGTTTACACATTTAACTCTCAGAAAATGGTCTTTTCTTACCTAGACATCCCAGAATACAAACAGTTAGGACCTAACACAGTTAGGTGTTTTCCCCTTTGGTCACTGGCCTGAGTACTAAGGACTGCTTCTGCCCCCTCTCTCCCAATATTTTATATTGGGAACTATGCATAATAAATAGAGAATGTACCTAATACAGTTGAAATATGCACATTCCACACAGTCTGTTGGTGATTATGAACACTGGCCAGAGAATGTACAAAATTCGTATGGGAGATTATGCATATTGACTGGGAAATGTCAAAGGATTGTGTGCACATTCTCCATGAGGTCTGCTGAATATGTACAATGGCCAGTTGTTATGTACTTTAACTACTCAACCTACATTCCTATATATGTATATATTTTCTGATACAGAATTGTTTTTAACTCCTTTGACATACAGAATTGTTTTTATTGTTGCTGTTTTTATAGTTTCTAGATATTTTAGGAGAAGTGATTCAGAAAGGGAATCAAATAAATAAATAAAATTATGCCACATGTCAGCCAGCAACTTAATTATTACATTCATATCCCTCCTTTCTTTCTTGGGATAGCATATGTTGGGGTCTACCAAAAAGTCTGCCGTCTTGGCGTCAACCAGACCCAGCTCTGCCTAGCTTCAGAAAAGTTGTTGCATCATGTTTGTGGGACCCACGCTAGCACTGTCTCACAAGTGTGTGTGAGATATTTCTGAAACAGTACAGTAGAAGATGGCTTTCCAAAGAACCACAAGTGTCAGTTTGCAAAGTGAATGTCCAGGAAAGGGTTTGAAGCAAATCAGCAGCAGAGGCAGTCAAAGAGATTCAAGAGGCTTGAGAGGCTTGCCCAGGAGACTGTCATAAGTGATAACAACTAGGAAAAAGAAAATAACGTGTGCAAGTTGGCTTGGGAGGAGCATGTCTATCTGGCACACTGAGAAGAAAATATCAACAGGGAAAAACAGCAAGGGGTAACACAAACGAAGCCCAAATAGTTTATTATAAAATGTAAATATGACATTTTCAGAGTAAGATGTTAATTATGGAGTCTACTGGGAGGGCCCAAGGATTCTAACAGACTGTTTATTGACAAAAGGTGTGTCTTGTTAAAAAATAGATGAATTATTTTCTCATGACTTCCCAGAGGAAAAGAGGGACTCAGCTAGGAAACAAATTTCCTGGGGGGTAAAAGAAGACATTCGAGAGGAAATCAAGCGCATAGTAGAACAGATTCTTAAGAAATTGAAACGTCTGAGGGCTGGCAAAATGCCCAAGGCTTATCGCAGTGAGAAGTGGTGTGATTGACCAGAGAAGAGGTTGCCTCTGCCCAGAAAGACAATGTTAGGAGATTCATGAAATCAAGGTGAAAGTATTGGCCTAAATTCTCTCAGGCAACTCTAACAGCTCAGTCTCTTTGAAACGAATGAACGGGCACAAATGTGAGAAACACAGCAACTTTCAGGCATTGCTAGAAAAGCATGTCAGTCAGCAGTGGCTGCCCATAAAAAGACATCATAGCCCACTTCGCAAGATCAGCGTAGGCCCAAATTAAACACAATGTTTAAAAAATGCATTTTTATTTAGCACACATGCTTGTTTAATTTGCATTTTTTTAAGTATTCAAAGATTGCACTTGAAAATGGGGGGAAGTTAAATGAAAATAGCAGTGACTACTATAATTTGGACCACAGATACACTCAGCATTCAAGGGGTTGTGGCGAAACTGGCTCATTGTGGAAAGCCCTGTCCCTAGCCATCACTCATGATAGTGATGATAGTTTGCATGTCTATGGACTTGGTCTACATAATTGGGGGCCTTACTTTTTGCTCAAAAGCTTTTGTACAGAGTTCCAGCATGAGGTTTTGTTGGGTTAAAATTCATTAACAGAATTGATTCTGTGGGTGTGGTTTCAGTATTACTTGGGGATGGCTTTCTAATTCTAGAAAAAACAACTGCCCCTCTTTAGGTGATAATAACATTTTTCTTGCTAATTAGAAAGGGGCAGTCTGATTTTATCTTGATTAAGTAGGCCCATGATAATGTAGCATCTTATTTATTTATATATTTAGAGTGGCATTCAACTATGTTTCACTCAAAGTAGACCCACTGAAATTAATAGACGCAATGTAGTCACGTTTATTAATTTCAGTGGGTCTACGTATTCCCACCCCCTTTTTTGTAAACCCATCCATCCATTCTGTACTACAGCGCTCTCTGAGCAATTTACATAAACAATAAAATACAGTTCTCAATACAGCCTATGAAAGGTTATGCAAAATAAATATGTTACTAGCCAAGTCAATAAGTAAACCCCATTGAAATCAATAGGGAAGGGATTACTTGCAGGCAAATGGGGTTAGAATTGCATGCTAAATTGGATTCCTAACCCTGCTGAATTCAATAGGACATGGGGAGCAGTGGGTAAGTTTCTGGGGGTAAGCCCACTCCAACCAATTCCACATGCCGCAACACATGGGTGGTTGTCAGGGTTGATTGGTGAGTGCTAGAAGAGATAAGAGTCCGGGAATCCAGCCATATTTACAAGATTTATTGGTTTCTTCTTGCTATTTACAAGGAGCTCTGAGAGTCAGCCTGCATCATGGTGAGTCAGTTGCAGAGACTGAAGAAGCTTTCATTTTCTTCCAGCATATCCACTTCCTGAACCCACCCCCCTTCCTTCCTCTGTTACGAGAGTGCCTGGGCCCCGGAAGCTGCTCCCCCCTCTCTGATTCATTGCTTCCTGACAGCCCTTCGTCACCCTCCTCGTCCGAGGAAGTACAGCTGCTAAGTAACGGAGGCTTATCTCTATAAGTCCCCATTCTCTCCCCCTTCTCTGCCTCCAATTCCCTGACAGTGGTGGCATTTATAATTAGCGTAGCCACAATGAATGCAAGTGCCGCCTTAATATGACTGTTTCCCAAGTGAGTACACATAGGGTTAAGCCACGTTACAAATTGTGGTTTGCATTGGCAATGGTTAAGCCAGTTGCAGCCATAGAGAACAGAAGCTTCCAAGCCTATAGGATTCCCTTTAAAACATGAGAATTGGTAAAGGGCATATGATGACTAACACCATAATCCTAACCACATCTGTTTAGAGGTGTGATCTATTGAATTCAGCGGGGAAGGGATTACTCTCAGGTAAATGGGTTTAGGATCACAACCTGAGTTTTTAAGGTGCCAGAGGATTGTTTATAAAGACTCTCCTCCCTGAAAGAGAGGGGAGTGGTTGTGGTCGGGAGCCCGAGCACCGCCCAGCAGGGGGCGTGGCCCCCTGCCTCCAGCTCACCTGGCTGGCGCTCACGCCCCCGGTGGCCACCCAACCAGGTGCCGCAGAGGGGGCGTGTTCAGCAGCCTTTTGCTGCAGCGCCAGCCTCTCCCTGGCCTCATTCCTCGTTGTCGTCCCATCGCGAGTCATCCTCGAACCACAATTGCTTTTCTCATCCACCTGCTGTTTGATTTGGACAAAGAAATGCAGCATAAGACAGAACAAAACCGACTTCTGTAGCATTGGATGTAGCAAGAACAGCAACCAGCAAAATAATAGATAATTGTCAAGAGACCTACCATTTAATTAAGAGAGGCGCATGAATTCCCTTACTAGGAGATCATGTGAAACAAATGTTATTGAATTCTCTTTAACACTTTAAGTCACTGGGCACAAATAACACCATGTAAGGGCTTCCTATATGGCAGCTATAGTTAGTCTAATTATGATACATGGTAATTACCTTATCATTGTATGCAAGCGCTCAGTTGTTTGCATTCTCTAAATTACAGAGCAGATTAAAAGGGAATTATTTTGATCTCATGTGCAAAAGCTGGAGAAATAGTTCTAATTACTACGGGCCAGTTCAACTTCTAGCGCAATAAGGTGGGGGATATGGGGTGAAGATCAGCTTGCAGACCTTTGCCCCAATTGTGCCGGTGAGGGGACGAGTTGCATTTCTCATAGAAGTGGCAAAATGCAAGTTCTGGGACAGCATGAATTGCAGAGTGAATAGCGGTACTAAGGCCTTCATACAGAGCTAATGACAGAAAATATTCTGCGCAGGCTGGATTCTATTAATTTTGCACTGGCTGAGGGGAAGAGGTCATACCACTGCAGCCGGCACATGCTACAATCCACTTATACTGACCTTTTAGCACAATGCAGAAGCCAAACATGGCTGGGGTTCAGAAAATCCATACCCACCATGGAGCCAGATGTTGACACACACTGGGTACTTTCTGGTAATGGTCACGTGAGTGAGCCAAACCTGAGAGATGCTGGGAGGAGGGGTGTTGTGTCAAGGGGCTCATATGATGGCCAAAAAGGGATCACCATATTTTTCTGTGTATAAGATGCCCCCATGTATTTGGGGAGACTCCAAATTAAGAAAACACCCCTTAGCACTACCTGTGTATAAGACGAGCCCCAATTTTAAACCAATTTTTTTTTTTGGTAAAAAAACCCTAGTCTTATACATGGAAAAATACGGTATTGCTGATTTTGTTGTCTTGAGTTGAAATCTACTTGTGCCCAAGTGCCCACATTAGAAATGATTGACAATGATTATATGGGAAATGGTCCTTTTATTTTTTAAGTTTAAGAACACACTATATAATATCTACAAGCTATTTTCTAACAGCTTCAATAGAAGTCCAGATATTATACTATAGTCCTCAAAGGTAGTCTGGTCCAGTATCCCATTTCAGTTTTCACACTGTAATGATGACAATGATCACTATATCCAATACATATATAGTTTTGAGGCATGGCAAGTTTCCTCTGTCCTCTCGTAAGTTTTAAATGAGTAATTCAGGGCATAGTAGCAAGAGTTACTAGTACCAAGCATTCTCACTGATAATCTCAATTTGGAAAGAGTGCAAAAACTCATGCAAATTCACCATCTGAGGCATTCTGTTTGAAAGACCAAAAGTGTCTTCTTCTTTCTTTGTCGATCACTCATAGCCGAGTAAGGTTTTCTTCCATAAACATGGTTTAAAAAGTGAGCCTGTAAGTGACTGTGGAGGCCAATTCTGGATCCACATGTCCTTCCACAGTGGGGCCATAGGTTTCCAGGTCATGGTGAGCCAAGCATGCCTTCTTAGCGTGTTTCTCCCTTTTTTCTTGAGTTCAAGCATCTTCAAAACTGTATTAATATTCCAACACTGCAGTTCTATACACAGTTACTTTGGAGTAAACTCCACTGAACTCAATGGGAGTTACTTCTTCATAAACATATATGGAAGTGCACTGTAATTCAATTTGTGTGTGTGTGTGTGTGTGAGAGAGAGAGAGAGAGAGAGAGAGAGAGAGAGAGAGAGAGAGAATGGTTTTGTAATAGCTGACATGTTGATTTTTATATTTTAGAATTTGTTACTGGGACCCAAGTCACTGCAGTTGTTATCTGTGCAAAATGGCTCGCGATATCTCCATTTAACCGCACGGTTTTA
Source organism: Podarcis bocagei (assembly GCF_964188305.1). Taxonomy (NCBI): domain Eukaryota; kingdom Metazoa; phylum Chordata; class Lepidosauria; order Squamata; family Lacertidae; genus Podarcis; species Podarcis bocagei. Next base: position 82,515,271 of record NC_138128.1, on the reverse strand, counting down.
GCTGAGCTAGAAATAATAAGGGCTGACCATTAAAGCAGATGAAGACAACTAGTTGCTATATTTTAATACCTCTTCCATGTATCTGTGCTCCAAATCACTTAGCCAAAGCCTATTCATAATTAATGAGACTGACCTTATTTCATCCAGTGGGCCAAATCAAATAATGCTTTTCAGCCAGTGAGCAGAGAATTTAATCCTGCTTGGTGCTCCTTTGCCAAAGTGTTCTCTCCAGAGAATGTGATGGCAGAGCAGACCCCTGCAGAAAATAAGACTAAAGTCTCTGTTCATCAGTTGGTGAGGGGAGAATTCAATCCTGCTGAGTGCTGCTTTGGAGAATGTGCTGGCAAAGTAGAACCACTAACCCACTATGCCCCAGGAGTCAATTTTACTAGTGGGCAGTTCTACCTATCATGATGATGCCAGGTGTCAGAAATTGGAGAGTGGGGTGATAAAGATCTGGCCCTCTGAGAAGAAGACAAAGAAGAAGAAGAAGATTCCCTAGGTAAGGGTAAAGGGACCCCTGACCATTACGTCCAGTCGTGACCAACTCTGGGGTTGCGACGCTCATCTCGCTTTATTGGCTGAGGGAGCCGGCATACAGCTTCTGGGTCATGTGGCCAGCATGACTAAGCCACTTCTTGCGAACCAGAGCAGCGCACGGAAACATCGTTTACCTTCTCGCCAGAGCAGTACGTATGTATCTACTTGCACTTTGACGTGCTTTCGAACTGCTAGGTTGGCAGGAGCAGGGACCGAGCAATGGGAGCTCACCCCGTTGCGGGGATTCAAACCGCTGACCTTCTGATTGGCAAGTCCTAGGCTCTGTGGTTTAACCCACAGCGCCACCCGTGTCCCTACTCCTTGATAAATGCTGTGCAGATGGGCACTGAGTATAGAATGAGGCCTTGCCTTTACCCTCCAGGCATCTCAAGTCCTGTTTGCACAGGAGAATAAACCCGAGCACCTGAAGGCTCTCTAGGTGCAATCTGTACCCACCAACATTGGAAGGAAGGGATGAGGTATGGACTTCTACATAAATAGGACCCTGGCTGCATGGAGGCCAAGTGGGCAGCAGGCACAAATGGGATCCTCCTAAATTTAGGGCCATGGTTGCTCTTGGGACCCTTAAGCCACCCCCACGGGGTGTGCTGTTGCTAGGCATGGCCCAAGGCTTGTCTGTTGGGCCCCGGGATTGTGCTTGGCTGTTTGGGCCAATTGGGGCGAGTGGCGTGATCCTGGGGACCTATAAATGCAGCAGCGCAATGGGGGTGGGCACTTGCTTCGTGCTGCCAACACCCGCCCAACACCCGCCCTCCCTCCCTATATTAGGCGCTGCTGCTTTGGCCTTGCTTTGGATTGGGTCGCCTGCTTTGGAGCAGGGGCTGGGTAGGAATTTTTCCATTTGGCAGATTGGCTTTAGCCACTTGGTTTTCGCCTACCCCCTTAGCAATCATCAGAACTTTGTAAGGTTTGGTGGTTAGGCATTGGTTTATAGAAATGTGCGGGAGGGGAGGTGTGGCCATCACCTGCCCCTCCAGAAATAGGTTAAAGGAATCTGGGTGTCCTGGATCTCGTCCAAAGTCCGCTTGGGGGGCTAGGGCCATGCCAGGACCACAGGAACCCCAGGGTGAGCTTCAATCGATCTTCACTGATGTTGCCCCCTCGTTTGGTGTTTACCCTTTCAGACTGCCAGCCAGAGAGGCAGGAGTCAGTTATAGTCCCTGACCAATGCCTAGGCCAATACAGTGGTACCTTGGGTTAAGTACTTAATTCGTTCCGGAAGTCCGTACTTAACCTGAAACTGTTCTTAACCTGAAGCACCACTTTAGCTAATGGGGTCTCCTGCTGCTGCCGCGCTGCTGGAGCACAATTTCTGTTCTCATCCTGAAGCAAAGTTCTTAACCTGAAGCACTTTTTCTGGGTTAGCGGAGTCTGTAAACTGAAGTGTATGTAACCTGAAGCGTATGTAATCCAAGGTACCACTGTGCCGCTCAATTTGTTTTGTGGCCTAAATTTTGCCCAAAAACTTAAACTAAAATTACGTTTCCGTTTGAAGTTATTTACTGGGAATGGCTTGGGGACCTCGGGGTACAACCTGAATTCCCAGCACCCATAAGCAGTCGTTTCATAGAATCATGGTGTTGGAAGGGACCCTGGGGGTCATCTAGTTCAACTGCCTGCAATGCAGGGGTCTCAACAAGCAGTCCCCCGATTTGAAACTGGACCCTGCTTAGCTTTGCAAATGTGCTAGCAGTTTTATTGCTGCATTACTTGAGGAACACCGATACAGGGCTATAGCTTTTTTTTTTTGTAAGCATGGATGCTTCCAGCAGAAACTATACATTGCTGGTATCAGATGCTGATTTAGTGATCCATTGAGAACTGCTAGCAAATAACACAAAGCATGTGGATGGGCACATTGTTTTATCTGTATAACCAGCATGCATGTTTGGAATCTAAACCAATCTGAGTGGGATTTTTCTAGGGTTGCCATATTTAAAAAAGGAAAGAAGCTCCCAAAGTTGTTGAGCTTTTTTTTCTAATTGACTTGACTATGATCCAAGACAAAGCGCCACCATTTGAAAATTTCATCCATCCCTGTAATGGCGGCCCTGGGTTTTCCCTACCTCATAAGTTCCATGTGATAATATTACTTGAGTTGATTGCAAGTATCTTTTGGAAATTTTGAATCAGCATTTGTGCTAAGGCTCTGAGAAGGAACCATCAGCATCTCCTAGGGTTGTCATATTTCAAAGTGAAAATCCAGACATGGCTTGCCATGCGTCTGGATGTTCCTGGACATTTGTCTGATTTCCACCTGGACACTGCTGCCGACTGCAGTATTCCAGATATGTCCAGGAACTTCCAGGCATATAGCAATCCTACAGAACCCTGAGGTTGACAACACAACCATGCCTTTTGGAAAAGAAAAGCAGAAAGGGGAGGAAGGAGAGAAGTGGAGTGCTGCTTAGAGGGAATGGCTTTCTTGCACCATCCATGAACAGGAAAACACAATCAGCCACTTTGTTAAGTCAATGAACAGTTCTAATGGGACAGGAAACCACAGTTTCAGTTGAATCCTAAATGCACAGAATCAAAGTTCTTGATAAATTCTACTTTAAGAAAATCATGATGGAGCTCACCTTGTATTGTTTATTATGGGGTTAGGAAAGGAATTGGAATCTGTGAATCTTAATGGCCCATATCTACAGATAGTTGTAAGCGCTGGCTAACTAGAAATTTAGGAGGTAGAGCTGTCCCCCAGCTTGCTGATGCAGTAACTGGGAAAGATTCACCTGCTGATTTTCTGCTTGCCATGCAGTTGTCAGAGGCACAGAAGACCTGCCAGGGAGAAAAAAAGTTGGCCGCCTTACTGAATATTGATTAAAAGCTCAATTGGGCTAGGGATATTTTCCATTAGGAGAGGAATGGAGTGGGAATCCCTTGTGCATTAGCAACATTACATTATTCTTAAGGTGCAAAAACAAAGACAGCTCTGGATCTGTTCATCGCAGCTCCTGAGCACCTTTTACAAAAAATTAAAATCACCAAGCACAGCCACGGTGAGAAGGCCCAAGGGTGTAATACACCATGGTAATTGCTGCAATTTGGCAAGGAAAGCCTCCTGCAGGTGGCTTGGTTCTGATGTTGCAGCACAGAATCCAAGCTCATTGAGAAGAATGAAATTACTCTGGTCCATAGATCTGCATCAAGCCTGCTATGACTTTGGCTTAGTCCAAGAATGAAAGGAGGGCTGTCTTTGACCAGTCTCGGGTTTCCACATAGCTGCACAAGCTCTGCTTTAGCTCTGTTAAGAATGTGTGCAGAGGGTGATGGAGCTTGCTTTCTGTTCTTCTAATTAAAAAGGATCATTCTTGAGAAGCTATGAGCCAAATAGTTGCTAGTGGTTAAGTTGACAGATAGCAATCTAGCGTCAATTAGCAGAAGAAGGGTGGCAGAACAGGTGCTGATTAGTAGTGCCAGTTAAAATGAAGGCTCCGTTCTTCTGTTGGGGAAGAGCCATAGCTAAACGATAAAGCATCCATCTTGTGTGCAGAAAGTCCCAGGCTCAATTCTCAGCATCTCCATGTAGGGCTGAAACTCCCTGTCTGAAACCCCGAAGAGCAGCTACCAATCAGTGCAGGCCATACTGAGCTAGATGAACTTTTGATCTGAGACAGCTCCTTGTGTTCCAAAATGGGAGCAACGCAACAGTCTTTTAGACCCAGGACCTACCAACTGAGTTGAGTAGAGCAAATTCTATTCAGAGTCATACTGCCTTGGACAGTTGAGGTAAAACAGCCATCACATGCATTGATAAACTATTGGACAAAAGTATTTTTATTTTATATTCTTTATATATATTTATATATATATATTATATTCTTTATTGAAAAATAAAAGATACAAAACTACAAGTGCACAGAGTAAAATAAGGCTGGATCTAGACACATCAAAGACGTGTTTCAGTCAAACATGTTGTAAACTTTGTATGAGAGATCGGGTTGGGCAAAACAGAACTCTGCAGCGCCATCTGGTGTCACAGTGTTAAAATGCATATAAAGCGCTTTTTCTTTGCCAACGTAGCTGAGTCCTAAGACACACGCACACAAAAGAAGAAACAAGAAATGGTGCCCATAAATATTGGACAAAACTATTGTTGATGTGATTGCATGCATGATCATGCTAAAATCTTTTATCCCCTTGCAGTGTTTTTATCAATGTGTGTATGCACATCTGCAACACAGAGAGAAGGGTAAAGATGCAAAGGAACTGAAAGCTGCAGCTCTGTATGAAATTCAGAATATTTTGTGTGTGTGTGTGTGTGTGTGATAAAGGAGAAATACTAATGCATTGCTTTCATTTCATAAAAAAAGTTCTCTTAATTGTGAACTCCAAAATCCAAGGACACATTTGAATAAAGAGTATTTCAAGAGCAAAAATATAGTATCTCCCCCATTGTAATTGGAAGTTGGTTCTTACATTGCATTTTCCAGTTGCAGGAAAACTCTTGGGTTTGATTCCGTTGCTTAAAAAAAAACATAGAAAACACCACTGAATGTAAGCAGTAATTTTGTTTTAATGAGGATAGGACCAGTAGCGGACAGTGTGATGGAGCAGCAGGACTTGGCCTCCCAACTGCTGAGGTCAGTGTAGTGTGAATGCACTGGCAGGGCCAAACTGGTGTTCCTGTTGGTGTGTTTGCATCATGCTGAGCTTCCTATCATCTCACCCCACCCCCTCCTTCCCAGTAAGCAGCCTCTCCCTACCCCCAACTTGCTACAACTGACTTTCAGTGAGAATATGACTAAATTAAGAGAAGACGTAATACCCTGTGGAGAGGTCTCTTGTTTTAAAATGACATTTTCAGATATAGGATATTCCACAAAAGTAGGGTAACAGTTTAGATATAACAGATTTTTTGGGGGGAGAGAGTTCTGAAATTACTTATTTCAAGCTATGCTAACAAGAAAATAATTAAAATAACCATTTGCATTTTTCTGTTCATGGAAAATTCCATTTTAGGACACCAGCTCCTAGGTTTGGTATTTGTTTAACTAAATATTTTCTTTTAGAGGTATTAAAAGATAAAGGTAAAGGATCCCTGACAGTTAAGTCCAGTCGCATACATCTCTGGGGTTGCGGCACTCATCTCGCTTTACTGGCTGAGGGAGCCGACATTTGTCAGCAGACAGTTTTTCCGGGTCATGTGGCCAGCATGACTAAGCCGCTTCTGGAGAAACTAGAGCAGTGCACGGAAACGCTGTTTACCTTCCCGCTGGAGTACCTATTTATCTACTTGCACTTTTTGGCATGCTTTCAAACTGCTAGGTTGGCGGAGCCAGAACCAAGCAATGGGAGCTCACCCCGTCGTGGGGATTCGAACCGCCGACCTTCTGACTGGCAAGTCTAAGAGGTTCAGTGGTTTAGACCACATCACCACCCGCATCCGTCTTAGAGGTATTAGCCTTGGCATTTAGTCAAGTGACAGCAAATATCTGATGTTTTCTGGTCCCAACAACAAAACCCTGTACATTTGCTGTTGCTGAAAAAGTGTTCCCCTACTCAGTCCAGTAGTTCATCTTGTTCTGTTTTGAAGTTGGATGGTGGATGGATTTCTACTGTACAAACAACTGTAGCCTGGAAAGGCACTGCTACCTTATATTGGTGCTGCTATGATATGACACGGATTGGTGCACAAATTATTGCAACCCAGCCAGTCTTCCTTTCCTCTTATGCCCCATCAACCTAACTGAGGAAGCAAAACCACACCCTGCCTCCCTTGCATAAGACAGGCTGTGATCCTGCACAGATGTGGAACCGCTGTCAAGTAGCTAAGCCAATGGCAGAAATGATGTGCAATGTACCGTATTTTTCGCCCCATAAGACGCACCGGCCCATAAGACGCACCTAGTTTTTTGGGGGGGGAAATAAAGGGGGGGAAATTTATTTTCCCCCCAGGTGCGCTGCGCTAATACAGAAGCTTGGGGCGTGCTGAGGTCAGCGCGCCCCAAGCTTCTGGGTGCTGGCAAGGTCTCCGCTAGCCGTGGGAGAGCCGGGCGCCTCTCCCAGGGCTAGCGGACAACTGCGCTAATCCCGAAGCTTGGGGCGTGCGGAGCTCAGCGCGCCCCAAGCTTCTGGGTGCGCGCAAGCAGTCCGCTAGCCCTGGGAGAGCCGCGCGGCTCTCCCAGGGCTAGCGGACCGCTGCGCTAATCCCGAAGCTTGGGGCGTGCTGAGCTCAGCGTGCCCCAAGCTTCTGGGTGCAGGCAAGCTCTCCGCTAGCCCTGGGAGAGCTGGGTCTCCCACAGCTAGCGGATAGCTTCCTGAAGCCTGGAGAGCGAGAGGGGTCGATTCGTACCGACCCCCCTCGCTCTCCAGGCTTCAGCGAAAGCCTGCATTCGCCCCATAAGACGCACACACATTTCCCCTTCATTTTTGGAGGGGAAAAAGTGCATCTTATAGGGCGAAAAATACGGTATGTAATGCTCGACTTGATTCCAGTTCTGCACTGCAAATACCACATTGTTGTTTGCACAGATTGGTGCCTTGAATGTGTGATGCCAGTTTGCAAAAAGATTGGGGCATTTGTGGAAATTGTAGCAGGAAACCTCCCCCCCCCCATCATTCAGTTTGTACAAACTTCACACACACACACACACACACACTACATACGCTACACTTCTGTTATAAATTCATTGAAAATCAACCATACATCGGATTTGCACTGTTCCACTTTTATTTTACTCCATGAAGGAAGGACTACAAAATGGGGAAGGTTTGATACAGGCCAGCCCAGCACATCCACAGGAGCCCTGCCCAGTTGCTATGCCAACCCTGATCGTCCTAGACAGAAGACAATCAAGATCACAAAGAACTTGCATATGGGAGTGGATTCAGCATGGACTGGAACAAAGGATAATGATCAGATCTTCCCTCAGGGGGCAGGAAACTGCGACTACCTTTTGTCTTCAGAAAATGACTCATGGGGAGGAGGAGAAGGGAACCAGCCAGGTGACAGGACACTCAGGTTACCACCACATCTCCTCCCTCAACCCCTCCTTTCTGTAATGTATGCATGATGTTTGTAGGGGTGGGCTTGACCTAGAGGATGGGAATTTCAAAAGTTTTTATAAGGTCTTGCACACCATTTTCTGTGTCTTTTCCTCTCTCCTGCAAGTGAGGGGAACACCCTGTTGCAACAGTTCAATAAAGGCCAAGCCTACAGGCTGCTGATTTGCTCCAATTTACTCGGGTTGGTGTCTTTACTTTTTGTCCAAGGGAGCCCTCGGATTTTTCCGGTAACAAAATCAAGAACTCAAGACCAGACACCCCTATTGCTGCCATAAGTGATCCTTCTCCATCAAAAGATGTTGCCATAACAAAAGGCAACTGTGTGTGTACCTCCCTCTCTCTCTCTCTCTCTCTCTCTCTCTCTCTCTCTCTCTCTCTCTCTCTCTCTTTCTCTCTCAAAATTCAGTAATGGAGCCTTTCTGGAGAAAGCTGTGTTTTGATTAAGGAAAGAAGAGAAGGCAACCAAAGAAGATTGATATAAGAAAGGCTGCAAAGCTTATTTTCTTGCAGTGATATTCATGTCAAAAGCAAAATTAAACTTGAGTAAATGAGCAGAGCTTTGACATTTGTGGATCACGGTGAAGATTACTAAAGACTGAAGTTATCAGTGGGGTGGTATATGCAGCCAGGCGCCTGGATTTCAATAACCTCTTGATTGTCTACTTCATGTAATAATTATAACATTTATTTTTATTTCATATTTTGCTCTGCTTTTCAGACAAAATTGGCCCCAGAGTGGCTTATGACAATTAAAATGTGGTACATAAATATCCATTATCTTCCTCCTACCTATCCACTCAGCTTCTAAAACCCTGAAACACATTGACTAAAAGGGGCTTGGGGCTTGGTCAGGCATCCGAACTCAACCCTTCTCCTGCCTCACCCCCACCCCAGTAAAGCACTTAATCACCAAATTGTGCTGGCTGCCGTGTCTGTAATTGCAGTTTGGATGCCTCCTTCCCTTCATAAATCAAAATTTGCTGCACTTCATCATTCGAAAGATGCTGCTGCAGAGACATTGTCAAGGATATTTGTGGTGTTTGGGCAGAAAAGTGGTATTTGTGCAGCATGGCAGCTGCAATCTTAATAATCATCACAATTCTGAAGATCTCAGATGTCGGATGCACACTGGGATAAGATGACAGAAGAGTGCATGGAGAGCTGCTACCAGTTGCAGAGTGTTTTCATTGGAAGTTTTCCATAGTGCCCGACATCAACATGCTCATTACATGTAGTGGCTATGGGAAAGAAAACAAACATGCTCTGCTGTGTGTGATTAAGGTAACTTTGCCAGGCACATACATGGGATGCTGCCTTATGATTTCGGACAGGTGACATTTCTAGCCAGTGGTGGAGAAAAAGGGGCCTGGGTGGCGGTCCGCCTCGTGTGCCATCTCTGAGGAAGGTGGCAAGAAGGCAAACCGCCTGGCGGCACATGTATGGTTCATGCGCCGCATGTAGCACCACCACACATGTGCCGTATGTAACAGTGCCACGCATGCACCATATGTAGTGGTGCCGTGCATGCACCACCGGGTGGTTTGCACCGCCCCTCAACACCCCGCACCGGGTGCCAGTTAGTCTTCCTTTGCCCCTGCTCCTAGCGCTTCCTGGAGATGCCAGGATTTGAACCTGGGACCTCCTGTGTGCAAGCAAATTCTCTACCGCTGGGCTACGACCCTTGCTATGGTACCGGAGCATCCCACTCTCGTGATAGATTTATTGGGAGAGTTTATTTTAACTTAATTTGGATCTCAGAGTCCTGCCTCTGCAACAAGGCCTTTTCTGTGGTGGCTCCCTGTTTGTGAAATGTTTTCCCCAAGGAGGCTTGCCAGGTGTCATCATTATGTATCTTTAGGCTCCAGGTAGAATCTTTCCTCTATAACCAGCTCCTTGCCCTTTAACTACCTGTGGCCTTTGGGTGGAATGTTTTTAATGTATTTTACTTTTGTCTTGTTTTTAATGTATCTAGGTGAGGGTTGGCTGAGGGCATGCTGAGTTTGGTGGGGCAGTGCCCACAATTCATCCTAATGTTCTGGCTCTCATTGGCACACATTTTGCCTCTGTTTTCACTTCCAGACAGGGTTCCTTCACACGACACACACAAAATAATTTCGAACAGCATGGCGTCTTTGGGATTAGTGCAATTATTCAAGATTATTTTCATACATCTCATTTGAAACATTATTAAGGTAAATAATACACTATACATGTTCCGTACACTGAAGCAGCTAGCGATTATTTTCCTTCCGGGATAATGACGCCAACCCACAACTCTTTCAGATTCAGTGTTCTTATTACTGCTTTTGGCTTCTTAAGAAAATTGCAGACTCTCCCATGAAAAGTGTCTGCCTAATTTGCACAACAAATTAGACAAATTATAACCCCCTTGTGTATATATTATCTCCACCAATTAACAAAAAAAAAAAAAGGACAGAGGCTCTTTTTACTGACTTGTATATAATTGCGCCATTATGAAGCTTTAAAATATTCCTTATTGTGACTGGGGGTGGGGGACACACACACAGAAATGTACAACCTGGTTTGATAAAAACAGTATTAAGTTTTTGACTGTGTGCAGCTCCTAGCTATCATTGATTTGAATGCCTCTCTTTAAGAAACAATTATGCTGAATTTCAAATGCAAGAGTTGGTGTTTCCTTTCATGCCTTTGTGCATCATTCTTAGGAGAGTGAAGGCTCTTGAAAGCTGCTTTACATGCAAATTGATATCCACGCTCAAGTGTCTCATTTTTGTAGGTGTAGTGTAATCACAGAGCTGACCTTTGTTTGTTTATTGATAGTCTGTCTCATCACACAGGCTCAGGTGGCTAACAAAAGAGCCAGGATTATATCAAGCAGGGGTAGCTAACCTGTAAGGTTCCATCTTTGTTTTGGTAAAATACAGGACAGGGTGTCAGTGGGCGGGGGCAAATTCTTTTTCCTACCTGGTGCTGAAATACATGAGCTTTCACAAACATGCAGTACTGTACAGTACAGTATTGTACAGCAATACATGCAGCCCAAGGCAAAAAATAGATAAGTGGGCATGTTCTGATGAGGGGACGAGCTTTGTTCCACATGTTGAATTTTTGAAGGAAATATTAGGGGGCAGTGAGAGGGCAAGCCTTGTGGGAAGCTATTTCTCCCTCTCCTCCTCTCTCAAATATTAAGCACATAACTATGTTTAGACCTCAGGCTTCTGGGCTGCACTGACACAAAACTGCTAGTTTCTAGAGCGTGTTGCTCTCTGAGGGACAAGGCCCATTGCTCCCAGGGTGCAGCTCTGCAGATGGCTGCCTTAACCCAGTCAAAGCTCAGGGAACTGGAAGTGACAACATGGAAGTCTTGCCTTGGTTTGCTCCTCCTCGGGGGAGAGATGAGGAGAGGGAGAGAAGGGGGGAAAGGAAAGGAAAGAAGTGAGAGAGCAGAAGCGGAGTGGAAATAGGGGAAATGCAGGACAAACTGCATCCTGTATTGAATCAGTACAGGACAAAATGGAAAGCGAGCGAGGTCCCAACTAAAGAAGAATGGCAACTTAAACCGATGGAATATGCACAGCTTGTGGACCTAACATATAGAATAACAGAACAAGAAGAACATACGTTTAAAGAAGATTGGGAAATGTTTATTGAATATATGAGGGGAAAGTGTGTACACTTTAAAACGTTGACAGCATTAAGATGAATTCAACAGTGTAAATAAGTTTTGATGGATGTAATAATGGAATACTGAATGGTTTAGTTTATGTAAAATATGCAGGGATTTGTGTTATGCAAAATGAACCATGGAAAGAGAAGAAGGGAAGTCACTGATATTTTAAGGTTGCTTAAATGAATACTCCAAACTGTAAAACAGGAATCAATACAGGACATAGCATTTTACATTGTAACAGCAATTGTTGTTGTTGTTAATTATATGCTGCTTATCTGACTGGGTTGCCCCAGCCACTCTGGGTGCTTCCAGGAACTTAAAACATCAAAGTAAAACATCAAACACTAAAAACTTCCCCAAACAAGGCTGCCTTCAGATGTCTTCTAAAAGTCCAATAGTTGTTTATTTCCTTGACATCCGATGGGAGGGCTTTCCACAGGGCAGGTGCCACTACCAAGAAGGCTCTCTGCCTGGTTTCCTGTCACCTCACTTCTTGCAGTTCACTGAGCTGGATCTCAGTGTCCGGACTGAGGACAATCCTGTACAATACAGGACAGGTGGCAACCCTACTAATCTGTAGCCATCTATCTGTTGCTAGTCTACAGCTCGCATAGTCCCTGACCACTGGCCATGCTGGCTGGGGCTGATGGGAAATTGGGGTCCGACAACATCTGCAAGAACAAAGGTGTTGTCATGAATGCAATGCAGAAGTTACATCTGCAAAACTTTGATTCAAACCCCTATTCAGCCAAGAAATTCACTGGATGACATTGGACCAGTTATCTCAAACTAACCTGGCTCCAGATTGTTGTACTAGTAAAGGCAGGGAGCAGAAACCATAACAAGCACACCACAATATATTCAATAAATATATGAATGAATAAAACAAAACATTTTTATATTAAAAAATGGCATTTCCCTACCCTTTGCCATCCGGTCCCTAAATCACTACGTAAAGGTAAAGGGACCCCTGACCATTAGGTCCAGTCGTGACCGACTCTGGGGTTGCGGCGCTCATCTCGCTTTATTGGCCGAGGGAGCCGGCGTACAGCTTCTGGGTCATGTGGCCAGCATGACTAAGCCGCTTCTGGCGAACCAGAGCAGTGCACAAAAATGCCATTTACCTTCCCGCCGGAGCAGTACCTATTTATCTACTTGCACTTTTTGACATGCTTTCAAACTGCTAGGTTGGCGGAACCAGGACCAAGCAATGGGAGCTCACCCCGTCGTGGGGATTCGAACCGCCGACCTTCTGACTGGCAAGTCTAAGAGGCTCAGTGGTTTAGACCACAGCACCACCCGCATCCCTCTTAGAGGTATTAGCCTTGGCATTTAGTCAAGTGACAGCAAATATCTGATGTTTTCTGGTCCCAACAACAAAACCCTGTACATTTGCTGTTGCTGAAAAAGTGTTCCCCTACTCAGTCCAGTAGTTCATCTTGTTCTGTTTTGAAGTTGGGTGGTGGATGGATTTCTACTGTACAAACAACTGTAGCCTGGAAAGGCACTGCTACCTTATATTGGTGCTGCTATGATATGACACGGATTGGTGCACAAATTATTGCAACCCAGCCAGTCTTCGTTTCCTCTTATGCCCCATCAACCTAACTGAAGAAGCAAAACCACACCCTGCCTCCCTTGCATAAGACAGGCTGTGATCCTGCACAGATGTGGAACCGCTGTCAAGTAGCTAAGCCAATGGCAGAAATGATGTGCAATGTATGTAATGCTTGACTTGATTCCAGTTTTGCACTGCAAATACCACATCATTGTTTGCACAGATTGGTGCCTTGAATGTGTGATGCCAGTTTGCAAAAAGATTGGGGCATTTGTGGAAATTGTAGCAGGACCCCCCCCCCCAATCATTCAGTTTGTACAAACTTTACCTTCCCGCTGGAGCAGTACCTATTTATCTACTTGCACTTTGACATGCTTTTGAACTGCTAGGTTGGCAGGAGCAGGGACCGAGCAACGGGAGCTCACCCAGTCACAGGGATTCGAACCGCAAACCTTCTGATCAGCAAGCCCTAGGCTCTGTGGGTGCACTAGGAACACTGCGTTTCCCAGGGTCCTTGGCTGCAGCCATATGCCAGGGACCATTCTGTAGCGGCAGCCAAAACAGCTGATAGGGTAACAAATAGGTAAAGGCTTCCAGTACTCACAGCGAACTGAGGAGGGCTCATGGGAAGTTCAGGTGAGAATTCCCTTCACTAAACCTCTCTTTCATGTGTGCAACTTTGCTTAAGAATAATCCTGCATAGTTGGACTTTTTGAGCCCCCCCCCCCAAAAAAAAACAACTATTGAGAAGCACCCTCAAGGTTGTGTGGGTAGGGGTGGTTTTATTTATTTATTTATTTATTTATTTATTTATTTATTTATTTATTTATTACAAGATAGTTAAAATTTGGATAAGATTAACATCCCGCAGCTAGTTAAAATGAACATGGTAGAAATGAATCTTTTCTTTTGATGCCATCGTATCAGGTTGTCTTCAAATGACCAAATGTAATGATAAATAGCCCTGTAGTTGTCTTTATTTTTTTAGCGTTCAGAGAAGTGCAACTCCCCACGTTTCACACAAGCAGGTCTTCCAAGTTCAATTTAAATTTCCCCAGAGATGTAGGGGGCAGACCACTCCCCCTGCCCACCCTGAAAGTGCAGATGATATTATCGAAGCCATTTTTCCTCTTTCCTTAAAATTCCTGCAGTTGCTTTGTCTTAGCAGTTCAAAACCTTAGGTGCTCTGTTTGGCTATGCTTCTTTTAAAATCCATCTATGCCTGGAAGCTCAACTTAGCAATTCTCTCTCATGCTTGCAGCAGCCGCATATGCAAGAATTATGCATGCGGCTCATGCGTTCTAATTATCAAAAGTAGATTTAAAAGCATTGGTAAGTGTTTTCACCTGTTTGATGAATGAAGCTGAAGATCAGCCTCACGTTTGTGTGTGTGATTTTTATATTAGTTTAATGGAACCATATCACCACACTCTTTGAGCTGTTTATCCAGAATTTTCTGCAGCTAGTACAAAAAACGTATTTTCACTGTTGCAGACAATGAAGGATGTTGCTGGGTGATGCCTGAGCCTAGCTTTTATGCAAACCTAAAGCGTTCAGCAAACCTGCCTCAAAATAAGAGGAGAGTCTTGCATGAATCCCCTACACACTTTCTTTCCCACTTTGATCAAAAGATAGGTGCTTAGAAAAATGTCCTTCCTCATTCCTGTCATCCCTCCCCACCATCAAAATCCTTTCCCACTAACCCTACTCAACAAAATACAGTTTCCCCCCTTCCCTTATTTAATCTTCCTAGCAGTGATGATGGCTAGCCACAGAAGAAATTGGGGAGCCAAGGCAAGGTAAACCGAACCCCAGAGTGAGCTGCAGGGATCAGCTGCACCCCAAGGACTGATCTTGCTTAACCAGGTAAAAAGCTAAAGATACCCCTGACCGTTAGGTCCAGTCGCGGATGACTCTGGGGTTGCGGCACTCATCTCACTCTATAGCTTCCAGGTCATGTGGCCAGCATGACTAAGCCACTTCTGGCAAACCAGAGCAGCGCACAGAAACACCATTTACCTTCCCGTCGGAGCAGTACCTATTTACCTACTTGCACTTTTTGGCATGCTTTCGAACTGCTAGGTGGGCAGGAGCTGGGACCGAACAATGGGAGCTCACCCTGTTGTGGGGATTCGAACCACCAACCTTCTGATCGGCAAGCCCTAGGCTCTGTGGTTTAGACCACAGTGCCACCCGCGTTCCTCCTTAACCAGGTAGTGACCCCCAAATTGCAAAGTTATTTTTTTATATTGTCAGCTTAACTGTGAGGATTCCAGATGCCATGGTCAAGACTCGTGCATACCTGAGACAGTCTCAGGAGCTGTTAATGGACCACAGTCTTATGCTAAGGGAATTGGGATCACAAGACAGAGGCGGACATTTACATTGTTTTCATTGATAGTAATGGTAATTGATAAGGCAGTGGGGGGGGGCAGGTCAATGTACCCCTCCCCACAGTGCTGGATATATGCACAAGTAAGCTACAGTTTAGGGCCTCCAAATATGAGCGGCCTCTAAGTAAATAAATAACTAAATAATGTTTAAGTTTTACATAATTAAAGAATAATACCCGAGGGAGGTGGTACTGCTATGGGGCCACTTAACCTTGACATAGGGCAGACCTACATTGATGGCTTTTAATGTTAAGAAGGGTTTTGATAACATAGATGGCCACATGGCATCCTAATTATTATGTTCACAATGTGTTATTAACTTGTCTTTTTATCACCTAATATTTCATTGTTTTATGCTGCTATATCCATGAAACACTGCTTATATGTCCCTTTGTACCACTTTACCTTTTTTTTAAAAAAAGGCATTCAAACTCTGACCCCCCCTCCAATGGTATTTGAGGGGCGTTGTTCAGTTTCTCCTCCCGCCATTTTGCTTCTTCATAAAAATGTGGCACCAGAGGGCATAGCAGAGCAACCAAAGACCAGCAGCTAAGAGAGGACCAGAGTTTTGGCTGGTTATTACTTACATTTATAAAAAACAAAAACAAAACCAAAAAACCCAAGGTGAAAACCATTTTAAGTAACAAGTGTGCCTTGTGACATTTTAGAACAACATATTTAATATCTTTCTAAGAGGGAGAAATAACATTAAACTGGTCAGCGTAGGTCCAGCCATAGTTGAGGATCCTAACATGTATTAACCCATCCTTGCCTCCTTCAATCAGAGATTGACAAAAAGAATCAGCTGGTCCACTCAAGTCTATGGACACACACAAAAAAGCTTCTTTAGCTGCTTTGGGTTGTCTCCCTATAATTCCCTCCCTATAATTCCTGCCAGAACTAAGTGGCAGCGTACTCCCTGGGTCCCTGCCTCACATTTCTCACATCACCAATTTAAAGCCTTCTGTCAACTGCATCCTAACAGTGGCTCCTTTTCCAAGAGAACAATGAGCCTGTTCCTTGGGCTTCCTGATTGCAAGGTCGGTGGTTCAAATCCCAGCACCAGGGCGAGCTCCTGTTGCTCTGTCCCAGCTCCTGCCAACCTAGAGTTCGAAAGCATGCCAGTGCAAGTAGATAAATAGGTGCCACTGTGGCAGGAAGTTAAATGGCATTTCTGTGAGCTCTGGCACTTGTCACGGTCCTCTGTGCGCCAGTAGTGGTTTAGTCCTGCTGGCCACATAACCCGGAAAACTGTCTGTGGACAAACGCTGGCTCCTTCAGCCTGAAAGCAAGATGAGCGCCGCAACCCCATTGCCACCTTTGACTGAACTGTCCAGGGGTCTTTTACCTTTTGCCTTTTTACTGCTACTTTTTATTTTTTTAGAATATTGCTAGCCCTTCACGAATAAGGAACTGTGTGCTAGCTGAACAAGTGAGAGCAAGATGTGCACATGCTGCATGTGAAGAAATTTCTGTATGAGAAAATGTGGCTCATGGATCAGAGAGGAGAGGGGTGAGAGCTTCCCCGTGGCCTTTGAAAATCCATCCCTGATCTCTGATTTCCTGCCGTCTGCAAGTACTGTCTTCAGGGCTGGTGCTGAGCAAACACAGTATGTGGATAAATTGCTTAAGGAATTCGTACAGACATGCTCTCTGGCTGTGTTGGACTAGCCCTTGTTCAGTGACCCATTATAATGTTTACATCTGCTTTACTCAAAATCACTGCAGAGGAAATGCTCTTTATTCCAGCTGTGAGCCGATAATTCTGCTATTTCTCCTTTTTTTTGGGGGGGGAAATCAGAATGACACCTCGAAGGGATAAGAAATGCCATGCACTCCTTTTTACTCTCACCACTTGCGTTAGGCATAGATGCTGATATATATTCCCTAAGACTTTTCTCAGCCTGTTGTGTGTTTATTCTCTTGTCCATCCATCATTATTTATCAAGATTTATGTTATATGAAACACTGTGGTATGTAAATAGTTATTCATTATTTGATTCATCAGTACTCTGGATGGCAGCCTACACTACAGGTAGGAATGAGTGTGAATACATTCAGTTCAATATTTTTGTGCAAATCTAGTTACCTCTCACTTCCTGAACCAATGCACAAACACAGCTAGCATTTGAAATTCACACTCCTCCGAACTTTGTAATACAATTTGTCAACCAAAAAAAAAAGCATATAAAAACCTTATATTGAAGGAAATGTATCACATTAGGAGAAATTGCTTGCCAAACTATGTATATTGGAGAAACAGCTTACATACCTTAGGGGAAATTGCAAGCAGAGAAAAGAGAAAAATTCAATTGGTCTTATGAGAAAATGAGTAAAACTGAATTTAAGATTGGGAAAATGTGGAAATAAAATAGATAGGTTAATCCAGCCCAAACTATAGGCTTAAACTGGTTTATTATTAAAACATATTATTATTAAAATAATTTATATACTGTCTTTCATTTCAAGAAAAAATACCAAGGCAGCTTAATAAGCCTTTCATCTCCTCAAAGAACCCTGACAATTGCAGTTCTATGAGTTGGGCTAGGGAACTTGAATTCTCAATATCCTCACCAAACTGCAGCTCCCACAAATTTTTGGGAAAGCCATGACTGCTATAAACCTGATGTTTGCTGTGCCCTGAAATATTTGTTTAAAAACCTACGTGTTGTAATAAAATGGAGACAATTCTCATATAATTAACACAGAATTTCATATGGGATGGGGGGGCTGTGTTTATACTCCTATGTTTTCATTCTTTTTTTTAATGTTATGATTGCTGGACGAAAGAAGTTCTTTTTATTGCATTTTGCTTATGAAGGGGCACATGTCAGAATAAAATAAGGATTTCTTCCACCCCATTTATTTCCATAGAGAGAGGGAGCAGGATCATGGCTTTTGCATTTTTCTAAATCCATACAGACAAGCAAAATAATATGAATTGCACTCGTTGAGGTATGTTGATGGAAAACCCAGAAACAAAAGAAAAATCAATCCTCATGGCATCTTTGAAAATGGAGTAATAGGGAACAAAATCAAACCAAAATGCCTCATTTTTGAGTCACACACTAGATAATGTGACTTGGGGCTGACGGGCTATGTGTGCCTATTAGTTGTCTGTCTGCATATCTGTCTGTAAATGTCAGCTGCCTTGGCTCGCATTTTTGCTTACCCGACCAGACTTTGCTTTATTGATCTCTCCCTCCAATATTCATCTGTCCACCTGGCTCATTCCTTTATGCGGCCAGCCTTGTCATCACTCTCTGTGCCAGCGCGACTATATAATGAAACATGTCCTCTGCTATTTTGAATATGTCTTTTGAGCTGCTTCGGATGGCGTTGGAAGCTAACTGTTCTTGGTCGCATGATCTTGCGCTGAGTTTGGTCGCATGAAACAAATGGGGGAACCAGAACATCTTTGCTTCTGCCAGCCTGCTCTAGGTGGTGCTAGCAGTTGGAAGAAACAAACAGAAGCCCTCCAGATAGATCTCTTCAGGTAGCCGTGCAGTGACAAAGCATTTGCCAGTGCCCTGCAGCAGCCTACAGCTGTGTGGGTTGCTGCAGCTGGGAAAAGTTCCAGCTTGCCTCATCTGAAATCATGCCTCAGCTATCTAAGTGGTCAGATGAGTTATTTGTCCTGGGTGCCAGCCCCAAAAATATTTCCCAAAGCTCCTTTTATTGCTTGACAGCTCATGGCGAAGATGATGATGATGATGATTTATACCCTGCCCATCTGGCTGGGGTCAAATATTAAAAACTTTCCTAAACAGGGTTGCTTTCAGAAGTCTTCTAAAAGTCAGATAGTTGTTTATTTCCTTGACATCTGATGGGAGGGTGTTCCACAGGGTGGGTGCCACTACCCAAAAGACCCTCTGCCTGGTACCCTTTAACCTCACCTATTGCAGTGAGGGAACTGCCAGAAGACCCTCAGAGCTGGACCTCAGTGTCTGGGCTGAAAGATGGTGGTGGAGACGTTCCTTCAGCTATACTGGGCCATGCAAAGGAAGTTTTTATGTTTGATGTTTTATTGTGTTTTTAATATTCTGTTGGGAGCTCCCCAGAGTGTCTGGGGAAACCTAGCCAGATGGGTGGGGTATAATATTTTTATTTTTATTTTTATTTTATATTTTATTTTATTTTATTATTTTATTTTATTTTATTTTATTTTATTTTATTTTATTTTATTTTATTTTATTTTATTTTATTTTATTTTATTTTATTTTATTTTATTTTATTTATTTATTATTATTATTATTATTATTATTATTATTATTATTATTATTATTAACATCAATGGGTCAGAGAGGTTTCAGTGGCCTTTTGGGCAAGGTTGCCACAGCAAGACTAGTCCAAAGTAGGAAAAAGTGCTACTGTAGTCCTAGGGACGAACGATAATCCACAAATTAAAGTGAAGCATCTTGCATCTCCCAAGCTTATATGCAGTTAACAATCAAAGTCCACAGTTCTCCACATGTTGCAATGCATTTCCACTTCAAGCAATGTGTACAGCATACATAAAAATGCATATTTTATGAGGGAGGGAATGCATATTTTAGGGGGACATGCACAGAAAATCATATAAAAAGTGTTTTATTAGGGGAAAATGCATACAAGAGAAGCATATTTTAGAAACAATAGTGTACAAATAAAATGCATGGAAGATAAATGAAGCTTTTTCCACACAGTTAAAAAAACACCTACAGAAAACAGACTGCAATGGTGTTGCAATGAACGTATGTGAAACTGACATGAAATGGAAATAGGCTGATCCATTAATCCTGATGTATTGCACAGTATTACAGTGGTACCTCGGGTTAAGTACTTAATTCGTTCCGGAGGTCCGTTCTTAACCTGAAACTGTTCTTAACCTGAAGCACCACTTTAGCTAATGGGGCCTCCTGCTGCTGCTGCGCCACCGGAGCCCGATTTCTGTTCTCATCCTGAAGCAAAGTTCTTAACCTGAAGCACTATTTCTGGGTTAGCGGAGTCTGTAACCTGAAGCGTATGTAACCTGAGGTACCACTGTATACAGACAGCACCCTATGCCATGGTGTGAGGAGCAAGAAACACTGTGGCAGCTAAGGACCAGATTCTCATTCTTAGTAATTCTTACAATTTAAAATCCGACAGCCAAGTTATAAATCCAATGTAATAAACTCATACATGGCTCTGCTGAGTTGCAATCTTTTGAAGCATCTCTACATTTTTGCAAATGTGTATATAGTAACCAATAGCTGAAGATAAACTATATTTAGAAATGTGTTAATTGAAAGAAGACACATTTAAAAATGTGTTTTTGATTTTTCAGTGCACATTTTTTTTTCCATTGAAGAAACGGGATGGAAATAGACTTTGCAAACAATACATGTGAAACTGACTCAGGCTTGGCTACAGACCCAGCTGTCCATCCTTACCCTGAACGCCATTTCTTCTCCAAGAATAAAAGATCCAGTAAGTATAATTCAACACAATCAGGTCTTAAGTTGCACTGAGCACATTGCAAATTTATTACAATTTTTGTGTGGGATTGCTGTGCCAGAGTTAAACCTCCCTGCCCTCCTTTCTCTTTGCAACAGAAGACAGCAGGTAGGGAACGCTCAGGAGGGCTCAGAAGGTGGTTCAGGTACAGCATTGTAAAAGCGATTCACTTGTAGAGGACAAAAATGCTCTGGTTGAAAAAAATGAATTCTCATCCAAGTTCTTTTCATTTGGGATGGGGAAAAGAATGTCTAGCCAGGCAATTTTAAATAGTGTAAAGAAATTTAGTTTGCGTTGAATGTGATTAAGAAGACAAGAGCAGCTAATTAATTTTATAATGAATGATTTTAGAGTGTTGTTTATGCTATACTTTATACTGTTTTATTGTTGTTAGCCGCCCTGAGCCCGGCTTCGGCTGGGGAGGGCGGGATATAAATAAAAATTATTATTATTATTATTATTATTATTATTATTATTATTATTATTAGGACAGTTTGTTGGTTTGATTGTTTTTAAATGTTTGTATACCTATTTCCTTTCCCACTCTTGTGAACTATAGTAGTTTTTTTTTGTTCTCGAAGCTACCAGCATGAGTTTGACCAAACCGCGGGAGGCAGTGGAAGACAGGAGTGCCTGGCATGCTCTGGTTCATGGGGTCACGAAGAGTTGGACACGACTAAACGACTAAACAACACGTGTGTGTTTTTAAAAAGAAGACAGGGAGTGCACGTCTACTATGCTGAGGCAACTGCTGAAGATAATAAACAGTGTTTAAATCACACATTTCATTTGATTGTGCATTGAACTGAAATGCTTATGTGAAGACTGCAGCGTATTTATTCATTTCTCTAAGTCCATTATTCAGTTCATTGTGGCCAAGTATAGCCTTCAAAAACCGCTCTTTGAAGGACCCATGGCTGAAAAGTCTTGGCCAAGGGAAAGGAGCTGGAGGCGCTTCTTGGTATCCGGGACTGATTTATGTAGCTAAATGATAAGATACAGACAATCTACACAGACAGGCAACTTCTTCTGTCTATCCTCCCATCTGTGCTGAACAGCCTTTCAGAGCAGAAGCTGGTGAGAGGGCAATCAAGGTAGCTCACGGCAACAGTGTATAGTGAGGGCCACACATAACACACATTACCAATGTAGAATATGGTTTCTTAGAGCTCCATTAAATTTTGACACATCATCTCTCGCAGGTGACTGCTGCAGTTTCATTTCTTGTGTAGGTAGAATAATGATTTGCATTTGCCAACTTCCACAAGCCTTGTAAGAAACCAGTCTCACTGTCTCTGGATGTCGCTGGAGTTTGTTCTGCAACTTTGGAAAAACTATTAATCAGCCCATCAGGTGCTTCATGATGTGGCTCAGAGAATCCACTGTGTATGTTTTAAGATAGGTCTTCGCAAACTCCCCCATCTAGGTACTCAAACAACCAATTTAATTTGCTTTTCATAGGCCTTTCCTTTTACACATAGAACAAAGTTGGGATTCCCTCCACAGCACTGCGGCCATACACATTCATGATAAAGTCTTTGGGAGTAAACCCTGAGGAAAAAGTGCATATGTTGTGTTGTAGCACATCTTTGGGAAAAGAAAAGGCTAAGGTGTACACAAATCTGGAGTAGAGTCCCTAAGATGGTTGGATGGCACCTTGTATGGCTCCTTTGGGCAACTCCTGCAGCCAAGCTGGTGCCAAATGTACTGCTCTGCTTTCCTTTGGACCACATCATTGAGGCCAAGGGGCAGAGTGTCTTTGCATCTGGGCTGCCCAGGACCTCCATACACACTAATCAGTCTTGCACAATGGAGAGATCACTTTGGTGCCACGAATACAGAAAAGCAACACAGGAGGCAGCATTTATAAGTTACCGGTCTCTGCAGCAAATACTATGAATCTCCAGTGGTTTGACTTCACCCCCTAAGGTGCACTCCATTGTCTGTTGAGGCAGTCAGATGCCAACAACAGATTACCTCAGGTTAAGGTAATCAGTAGCCCCAGAGATTATGTTACCCTGAACTGCCTTGGTGTGCTGATGGACTCGTATGTCCATCTTCAGCCTGTGGGAAGGCAGCCCCTTGTTTTCATGTAGGGTTGTCATCAAAAAGCATGGGACACAAGTGGCGCTGTGGTCTCAACACTGAGCCTCTTGGGCTTGCCGATCAGAAGGTCGGCGGTTCGAATCCCCGCGACGGAGTGAGCTCCTGTTGCTCTCTCCCAGCTCCTGCCAACCTAGCAGTTTGAAAGCATGCTAGTGCAAGTAGATAAATAGGTACCGCTGCGGCAGGAATGTAAACAGTGTTTCCGGGCACTGTAGTGTCTGTCACAGTGTTCTGTTGTGCCAGAAACGGTTTAGTCATGCTGGCGACATGACCCAGAAAGCTGTCTGTGGACAAACGCTGGCTCTCTCAGCCTGAAAGCAAAATGAGCACTGCAAACCCATAGTCACCTTTGACCAGATTTAACCATCCAGCGGTCCTTTACCTTTACCTTTTACCTCATCAAAAACAATTCAAGGAAGTTCAAATGGGACAGTGCCATCCCAACACTTGCTGAAGCTTACCGAGGGCTGTGCGGCTGCACCAGTGCAGCACTTCTGGAACAGCTGTCAGTTCATCCCCTAAGCCCTAGTCTCATCGCTACCCACTGCACTACATCCCCATACAGGTGAGCTGCAGCGATGCCACTGCAGTGAGAGTGGGTCTACCCTACCACATCAGCCACTGCTGCTTAGATTGGCTGGCCAGTCAGTCAGTCAGTTTTATTGCACATAGCCGAAGGCTGCTGCAATGTACACAGAATTATTTGACAATTAAAAGAAAATATACTGAATTGATACAAAAGACTTAAAACATTTATATTATCAAAACATTACGTACTCTAAACAGAGCTATAAAAGTACCCCAATGTACAAATCAAGACATTAAACAATAGTCCTGGTACAGACATTCAGAGCCTGGTCCTGTGCAACTGCTTGGTCAACAGAGCAGGACCCTTGGCTTACTCCATTCTTGCTTTCTCTCCCCTTCCCTCCGAAGCCTTCTGGGTCTAGATATGGGGAAAGCTAGCCATAGCCATGACAGGTACTAGAATGTGGGAAGGCAGAAAAGAACAGATTTTGCATGTCGCTCGTGTAATGTTTCCTTCTCTTTTTTCCCCTCTCTGTTTCCCACTCCTATAATTCCATGGATAAAAGCATTTTAAACATTTAGGGTCTTCTTTCTCAAACCTCACTGGAGTAAAATAATAATAATAATAAAAAGGCCTCAGATTGTAGCATGTCACAGTGTGCCACCTGCACACAGCCAAAACACACTGCTTGACACAACATCTAATGCTGTGGGCGTAGCTGTTGTTTGCTGTAGGAGCTGTAAAAATTGAGCATGCCTGACTG
The DNA here is from genome assembly GCF_964188305.1 of Podarcis bocagei. Classification (NCBI taxonomy): domain Eukaryota; kingdom Metazoa; phylum Chordata; class Lepidosauria; order Squamata; family Lacertidae; genus Podarcis; species Podarcis bocagei. The sequence goes on along the minus strand of NC_138128.1, from coordinate 82,491,220 downwards.
GTTGACCGGTTGACTGGGCAGCTGTACAGGGGATGCTGAGAAATTTCCCTTAACAGTCTGGTTACACCTGCTTTGATTGTAAAGAATTGCAGCATTTCTGCCTCTTAATACAGTGAAGCAGGCGAACCGTGCTTTCCGAGAAGAGTATGGAGACATAAAGAAAATAAATTAATCATGTATGATTTTCCATGCTCGCACAGATGTTAAAAGCTTCAACACCACCCTCAGTGCATAACATTTCTGCTTGCTCCCATACAGTATTACCATAAATCGCTTTACAGCTTGAAATAGAAAGCATGCACAAAATGTAGAAGATGATCTTCTCTGCCCAAACTGGAACAGCCACCTACACTTCATCAAGATTTAAATTAAACATTTGCAGAATTGTGTGGGGAGCCAAAACAGGTTGAAGAAGTCAGGGAAAATTTCTCAGAGCGGTTCGGCACACCCGACCCATGAATAGCTTTGAATCTCCCAAGATTCCAAGGCAGTTGGATCTTATTCACAATGGCATGTGCAGCTCTCAGAAACAGAAACCCCAAGGTGAGAGCTAAGCTAGAGCCCTGCAAAGTATTTCATACAATAAAGCTAATATGACATGGGGAAGAACCTGCCTTGAAAAGCTATGGTTTTCCCAGTAGTGATGTATGGAAGTGAAAGCTGGACTATAAAGAAGGCTGATCGCCGAAGAATTGATGCTTTTGAATTATGGTGCTGGAGGAGACTCTTGAGAGTCCCATGGACTGCAAGAAGATCAAACCTATCCATTCTTAAGGAAATCAGCCCTCGAAGGACAGATCCTGAAGCTGAGGCTCCAATACTTTGGCCACCTCATGAGAAGAGAAGACTCCCTGGAAACGACCCTGATGTTGGGAAAGATGGAGGGCACAAGGAGAAGGGGACGACAGAGGACGAGATGGTTGGACAGTGTTCTCGAAGCTACGAACATGAGTTTCACCAAACTGCGGGAGGCAGTGGAAGACAGGAGTGCCTGGTGTGCTCTGGTCCATGGGGTCATGAAGAGCCGGACACGACTAAACGACTAAACAACAACATCCAGTGTGGAAAATCATGGCCCTCTGAATGTTGCTGAACATTAATCAATTCGTTAAAGGATGTTTGGGATCTCAGTGCTTCCAATTCCCAACTTTGCCCCAATATGGTATACAACATGGTATCTATACTGACAAGATGGGCCAATGGGCTCTTCCTTTTTATCTGTTCTTTTTTTTCAAAATTGAATACTAGGATTTGAAGCGCAGCTATTGTGAGGCAAATTCGAAACACGACTATGATTCTTTACAAATTGGTCTGTGGCATCTACTCTAGACTAGACTAGACAAGGATCTAGTCTTGACGTACAAGTTGCCACAACTCAGTTCTTAGCATTTCCAATTTGAGGGATGCAACTGAATTTTGCTACAATTGAATTCCTGAGGCAGTTTTTGAGGTCTCTTCCTGGGCAAGAACATCCAGATAATTTTGAAAGCAGCTAACAGCTTTGATGAAGTGAAAACATTTTCTTGTACTATGTGTATGTGTTGCTTTAACTGTTACTAAATATGTGCGATTTCAAAGTTATAGGCTGACAGAAATTGGAATGATAAACATTATGAGTACAATTAATGGACCCTGGAGTGCTGACACACTCAGTAGCTGCACAATTATCATAAGAGCAGGGAAATTACTTAATAATGGGACCATAGAATATCACTGTGCTATCTCCTGTGCTGCTGTGCAGTTCTGGCATGTGCCACATTAACAAATATAGGCCTTCCTTCTATATCTTACCTGTATAGGATTTGACAGCCAAACTGAAAGCAACTGCCTAGTCCGGCATTGTGACATAGTTCAGAACTGACCATGTGATGAGGCAGAATGAGGCAGCTGGGAAGGCTACAGCTGTTGGGGAGTAAAGAGTAGGGGGGGTCTGAAGCAGAGTCCAAATTTTACTTATACAGTGGACGCTCGTGTTGTGAACGTGATCTGTGTGGGATGCACATTCGCAACCCTTAGCGGTGCGTCTGCGCATGCACAGGTTGCAATTTGACGCTTCTGCGCATGCACAAAGCGCGATTTAGCACTTCTGCACATGCACGACCGCCAAAACCCAGAAGTAACTCGTTCCAGTACTTCCGGGTTTCGGCGGTCTGTAACCCCAAAAAATGCAACCTGAAGCGTCTGTAACCTGAGGTATGACTGTAGTTTACTTATTTGATTTTGCATGTTATATGTCAAGGCAGATTTACACACGCAAAAGGGAAGCGTTTTTAATGTATATTATTATGTTTTGATATATGTTGCAAGCCGCCCAGACTGGCTGCGGCAACCCAGTCAGATGGACAGGGTACAAATAATAAAATGATTATTATTATTAAGTTTCATAGGACCATAGAATTGTAGAGTTGGAAGGAACCCTGAGGATCATCTAGTTCAACCCCCTGCAATGCAGGTATATGCAGCTGTCACATACGGGGATCAAACCTGCAATCTTGCAGCTATTGGCACCAATTGAGCTATCCAGGCTCTCAAGCAAAATGGTGCAAGCAAATGATACTTTGAGAATCCTTTTGAGTGCCTGCAGCCTAAAGAGCTTTCTAGGCCTTTCTAGGTTTCTTAAGATACAAATACAAAAAACCTCAACAACAATACGTGTTTGTAGCAATGGTTAGCAAACAGGCATGGCGTTTGGCAATGGGCTCCACAGCATGTCTAAAATGGAAAAATGAGGTGGCCTTGATAGACCCCCGAGGCAAGCTATTTACTTATCAGTGTTATAGGTCTTCTCATCCTGCCTGCTCCCAACAAATAACATTCTGTGGCTACTGAGTATGCTCAGTCCTCAGGGTTTTCTTTCCTTCTCTTGGGTTTTGAAGAAGTTTATTTGTTTTCTACTTCTGTGAACCTTAGGGCTCCCCTAAATCTGTTGATACCTCCCTCTTGTGCATAGATGTTGCCAGTTTGACTGTTTGATGATGAGCCCTCAAGAGAAGGAATTCCCTATGAGTGTCTATGCAATGGAGCCCAGTTTTTAAAAATTCCTCACACTAGCTACATCTCAGGAAGATCTTATAGGAAAGCCAGGCCTTCTGCCTAGATCCTGAAGCAGAAAAACAGGAGTCCATAGAACCAGCCAAGTATGTGAACACACTGGTATTTATTGTGATAAATGTTGTTTATGTACACACTCCCAGGAAATGAACTGAGACTACAGCTTGCTCAGTCGCATTTTTAACAGTGGAGAATCTGAACAATCATCAGGCTAAAAGGTATATGGAGATTAATAGGGTTCATTTTTCTTAAGAAAGATTGTATTTATTAAACCATTATAGGAATTTAGGTGGAGATAACCTGTGTGAGAATTCAGATTAATGATTTGGCAATGAATAATCAACTGCGGATGTACCAAACTCTAGAGAAAATAAAATCGTTGAAGGCTGGTGTGATGGCTATTTGGTCTTAGAATGAGCACACAGGTTAGTCAAGAGCACCTTTGCATGCTATTCTTATAAAGCAGCATAATCAAGGGACAATGAGGCTGATAGGAGCCAATTCCTCCAATAAAATATTTGAAGGGGCTGCCCCCAGTTGATGGGCATTGCTATTCAAATAGTGTTCGTGCAGCACATCATGTGATCAGTTATGTGGGTTGGGGATTACTTGTCCCCCCCAATATTTTATTCAAGTTGGCACCCTGATGAGCCCGCACAATTGCCCCTCCCCCTAAGGGCACATGGCTTCCCTTACCTCTGACATCCGTGTTATGTTTTTCTCTTCCTCCGTCTCATGCCTCCTCTTCCAACTCCAACTTTCTTGCCAGGAAACACTCTTGACAGACACCTCCCATTAGCTATTAACATCAGGGGGTGGGAGTCAAGGAAGCAGAAGAGACCTCCTGATGCATTAGCACAGTGTCAGTGGTGGTGAGCTTTGCCTTTGTGATACAGAGCGCAGGCACCACTGAGCATTTTCTGTTGAGATACTTCCATTTTTTACTGAGATAATGTATGTGTCACACTCTGAATGCTCAGCAAATCAGCAAAGAAATGCTTACTGTTATCATTAGTAGTGCCAGCTAAAAGCCTGTCAAGTTGAAATGATGGGAGAGGAATGGAGAGCTCCCCATTCTTTCCTTCGCCTGACACCCAGCCCTCCCATCCATCACAGAGGCCATTTACACTGGGAAAGCAAAGAGCTGGGGCCTGGCATGCTTCCCCCAACCTACAATTGGTTCCTCAAACTGAATACGGCCTACAGACTAGGCCCAGAGGAACTATGGAATGGTTATCCCCTCCAGACTCCTCATTGTCCGCTTCCTGCTTCTTGAAACTAATCCCTGTTTTGTGTGTGTTGTGGATGACAGAGACACATTGTCCCTCTCTCATAGTCTTGGACTTTAGGATGGAGAAGATGCATACTGTTTCCATTGCATGTGTTTCCTGGTCACCTACTGTCAGGGTTGTGAGTACACCCCCCCCCCCGTACATACATACACACACCATAACCAAGAATTGATTTCTCCATGGGAATGAGTGATACCTAACATGTACACAGCAGAAAGTAAACGGGTCCCTTGGGAACAGAGTGCGGACTAAATCTGCTTCCTGCCCCTGGTGAACACAGCTACTGAGAATCAAGAGAATCACGGTTTGGATTTTGTTTGTTCGTCACACTATAGTATAGCACAATATGGCATTAAGGGATGGGGTAGGATATGAGGGGGCTCGTTTTTTTCACCTATAGGTTTAATTGAACATGACTGCTTTGGACTCGGACCACCCATGCAGTACGCTTTTCTTTAAGGCAGGGGTGTGAGAACCCTTAGGCTAAATATGGTCCCCAGGTCCCTTTATCTAGTCCTTGAGAATCTTCCCAGACACATACTTCCCCAGCTACATCTCCTCTCCAGCTCTGCTCTACACCCACCTTGAGTGTGTTTTCCTCACTGGAATGCACCCTTAAACCACGATAATGACTGCTCCCCGCTTAAAATGGGGGGCGCCCTTTGCGTGGACGCGTGCAGCCCCTAGATCTGGAGCGGCTCCAACAGCATAGGCTTGGCTTTGCCTTCCCTCAGGTGGGATACCTGGAGGTCTCCACCTACCTCAGTCAGTTGTCCAATCCCACCTGGGGGAAGCGTTGCCAAGGAGACCAGGCCAGGTGGGGGAGGGATTACCTGCCCACACAATAGAGGGAGGATTTGTCCATCTTCCTCTTGCGGCGGCGATACCAAGGTTCCCCGTTAAAGGGGTTTTCTGAAGGGAGGCTTTGGCCGTACACCGAAAGGTCGTCATTGCTCCCTCCTGCGGCGGCGGCGTTACGGGGGCGGCCATCTCTGCTTGAACATATGTTCTCCAGAGCCGGCCCATCCCCCACACACACACTGGATAACCCTGATGCTCCTTAGGTCCCCGGCTGGGGACCAGGGAGGGAGAACGCCCAATGCCTGAGCCAAGGTCTACCCACATTTGAAATTTAATAAAGTTGTGGCCAATTTAATCCCATAGCACGTTGTCTTGAGTCGTTATTCACATGATGGGGGGACCGTGCAGGATCTGGGGACTCCGCCTGTCCATGCAATGCCTCTTGCTTGCCCAAATGCAGGATAGTGTGTGTGTGTGTGTGTGCGCTCACTCGTGCGCCAAACCCTTTTTGTGTGCCTGGAATGTAGCCTACTAAGAAATCCCATCCATTGCCCCATCCACTTTCTTCTCTAGCTGCAGCCACCAGTGGAATTTGCACTCTGGACACCATACTGTTGGAAACTGGCCCCCTCAGGAAAGGCTGACTCCTCTTCCCAGGCACTCGGGGCCTGTTGCCGGCGATCTACCCTGGCTGGTATCCAGACAGATCAGGGAGGTCTTCAATAAGCGACACCTCCCTCCAGAGACGTGCACACACCCTTCCCCCTTGCATGCCAGCAGGAGAAAGAAAACAGTCTGAAAAGTAGTCTATTTTGTTCTACTTTATTTCACAGACTGTACAAAGACATGACTTCTCTTTCAGAAGTCTCCGTACAACTGACTTGACTCCCCCTTTACAGGAACAACAGGAAGGTCTCAAGTTACACTGAGAACACAACTCTGAGAAGAGCTTCGAACATCCGGTCTCATGCTCAGACCCAGCAAACACATCATGTGATGTAAACATTGAGCTGCTACTTTGCAGCTGCTGAGCAGCAGCGTAGCGTGAGTTGTCAGCACCCGGGGCAACGCAAGTAATTTGCGCCCCCTAACCCGGGGCAAGGCACATAATTTGCGCCCCCCCTAACCCCTAACCTGTGAGTTGCCGCTGGCGCTGCCGCCCAAACGACGCCGCTTGCCCGGAGGAGGAGGGGGGCAGAGAGGCAAGGAAAGTGCAACGGCCCAGCAGCTGCAGCAGCACCGGCGGAGGCGGGGCTGTGAGGAGGGGCTGCCTGGCGCGTCCTCCGCAGCGAGCGCTGAGAGCCGCTGCCTGCCGGGCGCCTTCAGCCCGGACGCGCGCACAGCTCGTCGGTTCCGCGAGACATGCGGCTCCGCTACAGCCTGCGCCCGAGGCTCTTCGGCGACTCCGGAGGCAGCGAGCGCGCCCCCCCCAGATGTTGCGCCCGGTGCGGCCGGCCCCCCTGGCACCCCCACGCTACGCCACTGCTGCTGAGCACTCATATTACAACACATACCCTCCAATATTCTGCCAATTAAAACTGGGAGAGGTGTCTTTCCGTGCTGTGCTTTCATGTGAGCCAGCTGGGGCTTCCCTGTCCCAGCCCCCTGTTTCTGTTACGGACAGCAGCTCCCTCAGCAAACATCACAAGAGCACCTCCAGCTATTCCTCTTCTTTGTTATCATCCTCTTCTCCATTGGCTTCTCCTCCTCTGGTGGGGGCGGCCTGCCCTTCGCCACAACCAGCTCCCCCTCCCTAGGCTGTAAATTGGGTGCCTTCCTTCATGCGAAAGACATGTATCTTTTGGTGCCAAGCTCTTGTGGGAGAGCTTGGTGCCGGAAATGGGTCATCCAATCAGAAACTGGAGTGGCTTCCTTAATTCTGAAAGATTAATATGATCTGAGGTGAAACCAGAGTATGGCTTCTGTAATTCTGGGATGTCCCGGTCAAATCGTGTTGACAGGTATAGGATGACTGTGAATGAGAAAATTTGGCTGCTGGGCTGAAAAAAAATCCTCATCTGTGTAAGAAACCCATCCACACAAGTTCTTGCCTTCAATGTCTTTTCATTTATATAGATATAGATATTGATTTGTATCTGGAAGTTCTACTGAGTGGGTGTTTAATCTTACCTATATACAAGCAGGTGATTCTCATTCAGAAAAATCTCCATCACTGCCAGCATTATTGCTCAACATAAATCAGAGTGCATTTAGAGTTCTGATAAAAGCATCCAATAAACTTTTCTCTGTATCATAAAATGAGACCTGTTTGACTCCACTCATTGCTAGCGCCACCTTTGGAATGAATATTAGTGAAATGGCTATTCCAAGACTTATTAGAAGGGATGGAGATTCATTCTTTCTTTTTGCTGTGCTCGTCCTTAACCCGCGCAGCCCATCAACACAGCATAATAACAGCAGAAGGAAAAAGTTGAATATTGATATTAGCTTTACCGGCATGTGACAAGCCTGGCATTTGCTTCAATTGGGAGCATCAGTAAAATAGACTCCAAAAGATTATAGCACAAATCATGGTTTGCAAGGAGTTTTCAGGGGCAATGTTTCCGTTCCTCTTTGAAACTGTAACAGTTAAGTCAATTTGGGAAGAAAAGGCAATTATTATTGAATTATATATGGCGTCGAAGTCCAGCTTTAGTTTGGGACAGTGTTCACATATTAGCAGCGTGGACAAATAGGGTGATCGTCAGCAAGTCGCTGTCACTCCGTTGCCCTCCTGTAAAATAAGATGGGGGGGAAAACACATTTGTCACACTGTATGACAAAGAGGATTGGAACATAGAGTGGAGACTGTTCATTGCGTTGTGCATTCTGGGCCTTGCATGCAGGTAGCATGACTGGTTCAGCTGCACTGGGCACCAGTACCACAGGGGGCACCACAACAATGATTTAGAACAGAAGCACACAGGAAGGATTTTTTTTTTTTTTTTTACTATGGCAGACCAACACGGCTACCTATCTGTAACCAGAAGCACAAGAAGCAAGGGGTGCCTTAAATCCACATCTAAATCATACACAGTTATTTATTCAGGTCAAAACTGATTATAGTAACCATTGATGCATGATGATGCCTTATCGGCCTACAAATTCTTCTTTAAAAATTATATATTGAGGATTTTTTCTCTCTCTTCTTTTCCTCAATACTGCTGCAGCCATACTGTTTTCCCATGCAAAGCTGGCTGTTTTTCAAGGATTTTCTATACTTTTCTTCATCAAGTGGTAAACAATTCAGAATAGTTGCACATTGCACTTGATGTAGTCTTATAAGTGGGAGGTGACAACTTAGCTGATCTTATCCAGAGTGAAAAGGTTAAATTAAGGAATGATTTATTCGGTCTTTGCCTTCCATTAGCAATGAATTTATTCATTGAAGAGATGAAAAATCTCCAGTTGTTTATTGTGTGTATATTTTATTTGAAACATGCTCCAAGGCCTGATTTGGTTAAGAATATGCTAACAATGAAACACACACGCACACCCTAATTCAATTGCAACGACAGAAGTTCATTTTATCTTGACTGCCTTAATAAATCCATTATGCACAGGTTAGTAAACCATGTAGTGATTGTGTTAATGAAAGGGGTGGAGTTAGAATTAGAGTTATACCAGTTTATCTAGGTTTCTTAGGCCTAGACTATGTGATCAACAGCCATGTAGGATGCAAGTATTGCAGGACTGTACCCCTTCAGCCTTGATTTCCCCTCTTTTGTACTCCTCTTGAATTCCCATTGCACTAGAAGAACATTAAAAAAAATAATTCATGAAAACAGACCAGACCATTTTTAGAACTTCAAAATTCTAGGGGTGAAATTTGGTTGTGGGGCAGTGGGGGGGTAGTGCTGTCCTCTGCCACTGATGCACATGGTAGCCACACACCCTGCCAATGGCGCATTCTTCTAGGATGTGCAGTTATGCATGTGCGTTGAGAGCTATCATAGAAGGCTATGCAGCAGCTCTGTGCATGAACATCTGTATGCACTTAGAATTCCTTCAGACGCTGGCCTAATGTGCAGATGGATGAGGCAGTGGCAAGGGGTAGGACGGGTCCATGTGGCCCTGCAAGAATCCCCATGCATTCCTTCAGTAGGTGGGGAGCGTCATCTGAACCCCTCAAGAAAAGTTGATTCCAGAGACCCAATTGCCTCCCAACAGAAAGAGCAGAAATTATATAATGGACAAGAGAAATTAGAGCAAAAATACTTCGAGAACATTTAGGAACATGGGGCTTTTATTACTCCCACATGATACTGTACAGATGGAATGTAGACACATATTTTTAAAAAAACCACACACTGTCAAAATGCTTTTTTAAAAAAAAGTATTTTGAAAAAATATTGAATTTGCCATGGGCTCATCATTGCCAACTAGTGTCACATTTGTGTAATGCGCTTAAAACTCACTTAAAACATTATATTTGCAGCTGTATAGCTGAGTCCTGTATCTTTAATCATAGCACTTTACCAAACACAGTATCTACTTAATGTTGTCCCAAAATTTAATTTATTATAGGCTTAGCTCACTGGCTGGTGTCTGACCAAAAATTAAAACTGGCAAGGGGAGATGGAAGGAATCACTTGCCTGGTGATAGCAAAAATAATAATAATGGAGGAGCAACACCTACAACCTGCAGGGCTTATTATTCCTCCAGAGCGGGCTATAGCAGCACAGAATCATAGGCAGGCTGTCAACAATGGCTACTCCCCAAACTGTAATAGAGGAATGTGATGGTCACAGTGAAGTTTAGAATGGGATCAGGGTGAAGGGTTGTTAAAAGCAGGACAAGGCGTATGGGGATATTCTGGGAGACGGGTGTGGGGCTGCCAGATGAATAATTGCATTTATTTATAAAAATGAATTGAAAATAACAAGGAGCTGATGACTGGTTTGCTGGATTGATAAAATAGATCAAAGTCCTTAATTGGGTTGCTGTTTTTGACCACAGTTGTGACCCCTTACTACAAAGTTCTGATTATAATCGATCAAATGTGGTTCCAAATAATAAAGGCTGCTACCTGCGCCAATTCTAGTGGAGACCTGGATTAATGGAGCTGAGCCACTGCAAGGAGAACATTATGGCATGTACTTTACTATAGATTTCTTTGTTTATAACCATCCACAAGTGCAGGCATTTCTCTTGTCCCATAAAGAGTATATCTGGAAGTTTGGGTTGTCTATACAGTGGCGCCTCGCAAGACGAAAATAATTCGTTCCACGAGTCTTTTCGTCTTGCGATGTTTTTCGTCTTGCGAAGCACGGTCCGTCGCAACTGCACCTCTTCAAGCGGCTTTAAGAAAAAAGTGCAAGACGTTTTCGTCTTGCGAAGCAAGCCCATAGGGAAATTCGTCTAGCAAAGCAACGCAAAAACGGAAAACCCTTTCGCCTAGCGAGTTTTTCGTCTTGCGAGGCATTCGTCTTGCGGGGCACCACTGTATTCCTCACTGCAGAGGACTTAACTCAAACACCTAGCTATTTTTCTTTAAAGAGACCCTATTTAGGCAAGAGTATTATACCTCTTATCAGGCTGTCTTCTTACATAAGCAGGTTGAGGTCACGTAATAAGGATAAGCCCCAAAGGAAAATGTAGATGTTTCTTTAAATGGCACTGATGACTCACAATGTGACATTTCCCCCCTTGAGTCACTATGGAACGAATTCTGCCATAGTGTCTGGGCAGGAAACTGAGCAACTAAAAGAGCTCTTTAAGGTGAAACGATAAGTGGTTATAAGATATTTCTTGGGTTCCCTTTCAGTCCTCAGGCCCTGGCTAATTTCTTTATGCCTGCAGCACATTAAGAAATAAATGTTCCCCACAGCTTCTGTTAGGGAAAAAAGTTATCTCAACTTCACAGCCCTTTGGAAACAAAAGCAGTCTTGTAAGTCATGGCCTGGTTTTTAACTCATGAAATTTCTGGAAGCAGTGGAGGATAGACAAATAGGGCAAATGGGGCATTGCCCCACCAACTCCTGTCTATCGTCAGCCAACCCCCACCCAGAGTGCGGCCCTTTAGAGTGCCACCAGAGTCTGTAATGTCAGCAGCCAGAACTTACTGGAACACAGTTCTGGAATCTCTCAGGTGAGTAGCATTGCCATTATAAGAGGAGGAGGAGGAGGAGAAGAAGAAGAAGAGGAGGAGGAGGAGGAGGAGGAGTTTGGATTTGATGTCCCGCTTTATCACTACCCTAAGGAGTCTCAAAGCGGCTAACATTCTCCTTTCCCTTCCTCCCCCACAACAAACACTGTGAGGTGAGTGGGGCTGAGAGACTTCAAAGAAGTGTGACTGGCCCAAGGTCACCCAGCAGCTGCAGGTGGAGGAGCGGAGACGCGAACCCGGTTCCCAGATTACGAGACTACCGCTCTTAACTACTACACCACACTGGCGCCCAGAACAAAGGAGGCATTCATGGTGAGTTTAAGCGCCTCTTTTTCTAGAAAAATAATACTGCCCCTACTTGTCTACTGCCTCACATCCAGTTGGGAGATGGCTCTGTCTTTCATTGGCTCTGGCTCCACCTACCGTTGGTCTCCTTGTTTTCTGCCCTGTCAATCCCAATGAGCACCACCCACTACTGATGGCAGGTGATCAGTTCCTGTCTATATTGCAGTTCCTGCAAAAGTGGGTGATGAACAGGGTTGGGAAGCTCTTTTAGTCTACCCCTAGAAATACATATACAGAGGGAATGCTGTGGCTCCAGCTTCACTAAGGAGCATGAACACACATGAAGTGACCAGCTTAATCAATGCTAGTGAAAAGCTACCAAATGTGGAAATATGTGCCAACTTCTGTTCACGTCCATATGGCAACATTTCCCCTTCCATCAACTTTTGCTTGTGGTTTGAGGACTCGATCCCCGCTTTGTGAAATAAAGACACACGGACACAGTGTATAAGGTTAATGGGCAAGAAAAGGCCACAACTTTATTGATTATAGCAAGTGAGAAGGTATTGGCTTAGGCATTGGACCACGACAGATTGACTCCACCCCCTCGAAGAGGGGGTGAGCCCAAAAGGGGGTTTATTCACCAGAAGGTGGAGCCTGTTGATGCTAATACAACTATAAGCTCTCCCCTGATGTCACCGAGGGTCGTGCCATGGCCCCCCGCCACACAGGCATCGGACAGGATCCACGACTGCCGGATTCCTTTAACGGAATACCCAAATTTGAAGGGGTAGGCGATGGCCACACCTAGACCTTCCACACACCAACAACACATTCCAATGCCTAACCGCCACCCAAATGGCTGGCGCAGCGGTATCTTAAACCGCACACCATGCCCCCTCCAAGCTGCCTGGTTGGGTGCTTACCTGTGGGCGTGGTGCGCCAGCCAGGTTAGTGGGACAGGGGGCATAATGCCCCCTGCGTGATGCAGTGATCGCATCCCGAGGAAGAGAGGCTTTACAGGGTCAAGGAAGGTTGTGCCTTTCTGAAGTGTGAAATCTGTTAGTTGCAAGTCATGCAAATAGGACTGAGATGAGTGTGGGGATTGGTGGAATGGCTGCTGACATCACAAAGACTCTGGTGGCACTCTAAAGGTAGGAAAGACAATTATATTTCTGCATACAGTTTCAAAAAGAAAAAAATACTGGCTGAAGACTTGCAGGACCTCCAACTGCTATCAGATACTTTCACCTCTCAGTTTCTCTTCAGTGATGCCAACAAATCAATTCAGAAGGAAAGGGAAGAGTCCCAGATGAAATGATAGAAGATTGTGCAAAACAGGTGAGGAAAGGGGGAAGATCTTTTTTCTTATGGAAATTATCACCATTCCCAATAAAAGGAACAATGGTTACACAAGTATTAAGGCAAGGTAACAATTGTTACTCAAACATTTCATTATTGCACTGTAGGCTGGAGATGCCAAATACAGACCTGAGGTACAATTGCTGTTTCTAACATCAGAATTACCTGGTTAAAATTCAGCTGCTCTGTGAAGCAACTAAATCTGCTCAACACCATCTGGCAGCTACGAAGTGGGGGGCAGGGTGATCTACTTTCTGCACAGGTATAATTAACTGATATTTCACTAGCAGAATGCAGTACGAGACATGAAATACACATCCCATTTAAAGCACTGACATTCTGTGACATAACTATATGAGACCTTCAGTGTTTCAGTTTTAATATTTCTGAAGGCTTTGATTTCATTAGTGTAGCCAGAGAAAGTGGTAGAAGGGGCAGCCTGTCATGTCTACAATAAAGTCTATTAAATATAAAGGCGCTGAAATAGGCATTCACTTTATAATGTATAGCACAGTGCCAAACATGAAAGGTTGGCCACAGAACTCATTTTCTGGAGAGCTTCAGATAAATCTGCTACTTATTTATCTCTTACACCGATCAGCCAGTGGTCGTACTGGGGGCTGCAGTCCCACAACATCTGGAATGCAGCATCTTCATCCCTGAGACCCTTAAATTTACAATATGGACTGCACAATGGCAACATCAGAGAAAGGAAAGGGGAAGGTCGCTAAAGGAGCAAATTGAATTTCTAAAGTGTGATACGGGCCTTTCTTTCAATGAATTCATAAGGGGTTAGTGAATGGGAAAACTACTTGCCTGGGGTGTTTTCCCCCACCTCTCTCTGTCACTCCAAAATTGGTTCTATTTCTGCTGCTGTTGAAAGTAACATAGATGCCAGAAAGCTGGGTAAGACGGAGGAGTCCTTTATTTAAAATATTTATATGCCACCCTACATCCAGAATTGTTTCTAGTCTGGTTCCCAGTAATAGTTTATTTGTGGAATTATTTATTTAATAGAAAGCTTTTGTCAGCTGCAAAACAGCCCTCACAAGGCAGCGTACAATTCTAGAACAAAACATAACAACATATCATATCATCCCTTTAAATACGTGCACCCATTAAAAGGAACAATACAAAATGATCCGCAGTGTAGCAACTAATGAAACGCAGACTGTAATAAAAACATTTTTAATATTACAGCCATTTTTAAAAACAACAGCAACAACCCTAATAAAATACGGAAAATAAACCACAGCAAACAGAAGCAAAGAGATGCTTTCCAAACAGAGAGGTTTTCACCTGGTGCCTAAAGGATAATGTTGTTGGTGTCAGGTCAGGCTCCCTGAAAAAAGGCATTCATAACTGGGTCACCACAGCCCCAGTGGCCCTCTCCCGAGGGTCTCTGCACCCTCACATACTGGATGTTTGACGGAAATGGGAGGACTTGTCTGAAGCCCCTGGCCCAAGCAAGACACAATGTCTTCAGAGCATCGGAATTTCTCCTGAAGAGGAAATATTCCTAAGCATCATCTAAACCAGCATTAGGGAAGGCCCACAAGCCTAATTAGACTGACCACCCCTCCCCATTTTGCCTGCCCTGCAAAGCCATCTGGAGGATGTCACAAGCAGTCAGCTGGATTTGGAAGTTTCTGCAAAGGAGAAATACCTTTCAAGGGAAGGCGTAAGACTTTTGATAAAGCTTATCAGACTTTATCAGGGGGTTCCATTCACCCCTAGATCAGAAATATCGTGGGAGTGCAGGAACAGGGTGTGCTTGCTGCAAAAATTACCCTGGCTCACCTTGTTCTCTGTATGAACAATTGTAGCATCTGCCTGCCTGCCTACGCACTGGGCTTTGCTGATGGTGGGCGTAATAAACAATGTTTATAACTCCCATAAGAGGTGGAAAGCTGGCATTTCCTAACCCACACTACTAGAAAAAAGAAAGTGGGAATTTCTCCTCACCCTGACACCACCTTCCAAAATGTCAGCAGCAGCCGGAAGCATATTTGTGACTGCAGAATGCAACCTATATTTGCTAGTAATTTGGTCAGTCATCAGGTATTGCTTTTTTCATGTACAGTACCAACATTTCAACTGAATTCATATTAGGTCATGTAAAAAAAAGAAAAAAGAATCAGTATATTTTTCTCCTCAGTTTTAACTGTCCAATATCACCAATACATTAAAGATGGACTGAATTTCTAAATATATTCTGTAAAGTCCAAAATCAAGCACGTGAGATTTAGGAGAGGGAGACAACAGGCAACATATAGTTGTATAACTTCGATGTTTTAATCAATGTCCACACATTCATTGGTGTACCTATTATAATGCACTAGGCACTGGAAGGCAATATTTATAACAAATATTTAATGCGGATTCAGTGATTAAATAGGCAAATTTAATTTTGATGACCTTCTTCCCCCCCCCCCCAGGTAATCAATGTAGAAGTGATTACATGACAAAACTAGAGTGCTTTTATTTTATGAAAAGGCAAATCAAACAGAGAAACTTCACCTTTCAATTGAGCAATACTGATGAATGCACAGACCGTTTCCCAGGGATTAATGGACAGCTGAGACAGTTGATGGCTGGAGGCTTTTGCTTTGGGCCATTAACCTCAGGTGGTCATTAATTCTGCTAATAATGCCATGTGTCTTGATCATTATTGCGCTTCTACCATGATGGAGTAGCAAAGGTTCCATTTGAGAATATTAAAATATGCATTAGAAAAAATATTTTTTTCAAACCTCCTCGTTTGGTAACCATGACACAGAACAAAAGAAGCCAATCAATCGCCTGATTAAAGTAATTTAGTGGTTTCCATCTGTTTTATTTAAAAAGCTCACCAGCAACACCTTTTTTTCTGTTTGCGATCTGCCTGGTAGAACACTTATACTGGGAGTGAACAGCCCAATCCTGAGGGCTGCTCCACACTGCACATTTATCAGCTGACAACTGCAACATCCTGTGACAACCTACATGAGTGAATGGTCCATCCTAGATCAAACATCTGAGGTAGAACTCTGCATCGCCCCGTGTACAATCTATTTCCATTTCTCACATTTCAAGTTCACTGTAGCCATATATGGCAAAATCAAATGAGATGCCCATAGATGTGGGAACATGCTCTGAGAACAGTGACACCAGTAACTAGGATGGGGCAAAATGGCAATCATATCAATGTTAGGTTATGCCAAGGTTGCAGGCTGATCTTGAGTCACTGCACCAGCCAAGGAAGATAGATTCCAACTGATACAGATAATGGTGATGCTTAGGACTGAACATGGAATCTTCTGCATGTGATCTACCTGTGAATTATGGTCTTTATGGCTGTGAGACAGATGCCTCGGTCAGACTCGGTCATTATGCATGGAAGACCAGGAAGGCAAGGCAAGGGTTCAGGGAAGGAAGCAGAACATGGACAGCTCCAAGTAGCATTGTGCAGAATTCAGGCTGGCTGCAATAGCATTGAAGAGCAATAGGCTCGTGAGGATATTGCTCACTTGAAGGTCTGGGTCCAAATGAAGGTTTACAGGCCAGCCAAATTTCCTAGGTCTGCCCTTTGATCCTACCAGACACATTCCACCAGAGCAGTTCTTATGAAAGTAATTCTTGCACCTAGTCTTCTTCAGTGCTTTTTTTCTTTTTCTTTTTAAAAGTTAGAGGTACTCTCATTTTGACTCAAGAAAATCACTGGGAAAGGAAATGAAGTTTCCATTGGAGGTGGTAACAACGAAACTGACCAATCACCGTGATAGATTCCTACTTCACATATTAAACGCTCGCTTCCATCTGAGACTCAGGAAACACCGTGACAGGAAATGAGGCTGCCATTGGGGGTAGCAACGGAACTGATGATTCACCATGCTAGAGAAGAAACTAACATTTTTTTTAAAAAAATTAGTTTATTCTCCCATTAGATTCACAAAATGTTTAGGGGCATTGACTATAGTTGTTTTAGCCTGAAAATCTCCAGCCTGTTCTGAGATTGTTTATTATGTCAAGAAAATGTGACAAACTTAACCACTGGCTGTCCTGAGGTATTCACCAAGAAGCATACAATCATAGAATTGTAGAGTAAGGAACTATGAGAATAATCTAGTCCAACCCCCCCCCCCCGCCGCCATGCAACTTTATCCAACTTAGAGCTTGAACCCACAACCCCGAGATTAAGAGTCCCTTGCTCTGAACTAGCCTGAAGACATAATATTTAAAAACAAGGTCTCTGGCTTCCCAATTTTTCTGAAATCTAAATGTTGAGATCATCCACACAGATATATATTTTTTTCTAATTCCTGATGAGAAGTGATTTTTTTTTAATAATTTCTGCTAAAAATGCAAACAATTCTCATACATTATATGCAATACCACACATATGGCATAATGTGCATAGTAGATACATGCACACTCTAATGTAACCCATAAACAGATACCATAATACATATAACCATATAAGATGCTTTTGTATCGATTATTATAAAAGTAAAGTGGTACCTTGGTTCTCAAAGGCCTTGGTACTCAAACAACTTGGAACACAAACACGGCAAACCCAGAATCAAGTGTTCTGGTTTGCGAACATTTTTTGGAAGCTGAACGTGCTCTGTTTTGAGTGTTACACTTCCAATTTGAGTGCCATGCTTCCGTTTTGAGTGTTTTACACTGAGGGACGCCTATTTTTGCTATTTATTTTGTGTTTTTGTTTTTGCAGCTTTTTCGGTTAGTTTGTTTTTGTGACTGTGTGGAACCCAGTTCAGCTACTGATTGATTGATTGTGTGACTGCAGTACATTCTTTATTGCTTTCATTTTATGGATCAGTGGTCTCGTTAGATAGTAAAATTCACATTTAATTGTTGTTTTAGGGGTTGTTTTTAGAAGTCTGGAATGGATTAATCCATTTTACATTACTTTCTATGGGAAAGCGCGCCTTGGTTTTGGAACGCTTTGGATTTGGAACGGACTTCCAGAACAGATTAAGTTTGAGAAACAAGGTACCACTGTATGCTGCAGAGATATAGTAGCACATGCAGCTTGACCCATTTACTGTATATGTCACACACACACACGTATTTTTTCATACAATTTTGCATTTCAGACAATGCACAAACGGCTTGGACACAAGCAGCTGCTAGATGCAAGAGACAGACTGATGCAGGCAAAGCTCAATTGGTTCAGGAGCACCAGATTCCATGTGTAAATCAATTTAAAATGGACTCCTCCTCCTTTTAAATGGACTCCTCCTCTATCCCTACCTTTGTTGAGCAGGAAATGTCTGCAAGAGGTTTTCACTTACATTCACTTGAACATGAGTAGAGCCCTCTAGGAGATTAGTGAGCTGATAAAGCAGGGTCTTCCCTGATCAAGTGGAGGGTCCTACTGATGTTCATGAGAATATCAGCAATGACCCACAAAGGGATAGATGTGTTGGCGCCAAGCCATGCGTATGCCGTTCTCACCATTTTTGGAGGGAACAAATTTGCCACACCCCTCCTTCCCTGGAAGAAGAGGAGAAGTGGTATCTCCCATAGGGAAAACATTATGGTTTGATGGGCGATTTTGCCCAATGGGGAGGTGTGGTGACAGGCTATTTAAGATTGTTCCGCCCCACACTTGGTTGAATCTGATTACTTAATTGGTCTTGTAGATCCTCAAGTTGTCATATTTAATAAATATAACCTATTTATCCACATTTTTGTCTACCTTGTGTGCTGGTAATGTGCCCTTGCCCCACTTTTAAACATTGTATTTTCAGATAGATGGTTGAACGTGGCTATTGTTCTGACACATACTTAGAATTATCTTATGCCTTCTCCTTCAACACAGGCCCCGACATCTCAGGACTGCCTCCGAACATGCCATGTTCCTAACTGGGTTTAGATCTACTTCTTTTTCAGGTTACTTTTTTTTTAAAGAACTTTTGTACTAGCTTATCTGCATGAATACAAAATATATTAAAATAAATTATTTTCAAATGAATGTAAAAGCTCGAGGTTTTTCGACACTGGGATGATTAAAGTTGATTATCATAGCTAAATGTTGACAATATAATATATTCCCCAATTATGCCTCTGAATACTAAATCTTACATTGCAAATTATTTGCTTGTCATTGAGCTCCTTTTGCTTAAAAATAGTGTCTATTAAATATAGGGTTTTATTTAAAAAATTCAACTCACATGCACCAAAAGAAGAAAATGTGACCATCAGTATATCAGTAATCCAGTAGTCCATCACTACATCACCTGGTCTACTTGTGTATAGGTTATTATTTTAAATGTATGTTTGGAAAAGCAATGGAGGAAGGAAAGTTTCAGATGGGGGTTTGAATCTTTGTAGCTGAGCTCCAAGGTCACTGGTTGCAGGGATGCCACAAGACCTTCACTCGGTTTTGGCATGTTTTCTTTGAGCACAAATATACTACACTATGGCCCAGGAGCCTACATGCTGTTATTATGTCAGGACATTACCAGCAGATGAGAGGAAAACATGTCTTTCAAGCATCCTTGTGCTGATATCCCCAGATAAACTGAAATAGTTACTGAGTCTGTCCACTGATTTAAGAATCTTAGTTGATCATTCTTCTTTTAATCAATTACATAAATGTACACGTTACAACTTCTATAGGTCTCTTTTCGAGTTAATGAAGCTAGTTTGAGTGAACTTACAATTTGCTGTGTGATCTATGAGTGTCTACTCAGTACTGCCATTAAGTTCATCAGGGCTTACTCCTAGGTCAGTGGCTAGGGGAAACTAGCCCCAGCAAATAGAAGCTATGCTCATTATTAGAAGGAAAGGCTCTCTTTAATATTTTCTTTCCCCTTCCTTATTAAATAAACACAGCAGAACCTCCAAAGGCTAAAAAATAAAGAAGTGTTGCCCTTGTACCTCAGCTCCACCAAGTAATCAACTAAACCTTTGGTTGATTAATCTACAGATTAAACAAATGAAAGTGTGCAGACCTAATAGAAATGAATAACTGGCTCAGGTTAATGAAGAACAATTGGCTGGTCTCTCAGATCTCATTAGCCTTTAGTGAGTGTCATCAAGAAAGCAGTCATTTGGGTGAGCCTTACAATAGCCTCATTTTTCTGAAGACTGCCTGGTTTCTGTAGTCAGTTGAAATGGTGTGCTGGAGGAGGAGAGTGGGGCCTCCACAATGCAGTAGACATATATACTTTCTGGTAAATACCGTATTTTTCGCCCTATAAGACGCACTTTTCCCCCTCCAAAAATGAAGGGGAAATGTGTGTGCGTCTTATGGGGTGAATGCAGGCTTCAGGAAGCTATCCGCTAGCTGTGGGAGACCCAGCTCTCCCAGGGCTAGCGGAGACCTTGCCGGCACCCAGAAGCTTGGGGCGCGCTGAGTTCCGTACGCCCCAAGCTTCGGGATTAGCGCAGCGGTCCGCTAGCCCTGGGAGAGCCGCGCGGCTTTCCCAGGGCTAGCGAACTGCTTGCCGGCACCCAGAAGCTTGGGGCGTGCTGAACTCCGCACGCCCCAAGCTTCGGGATTAGCGCAGCGCACCTGGGGGGGAAATAAAAAAAATTTCCCTTTATTTCCCCCCAAAAAAACTAGGTGCATCCTATGGGTCGGTGCGTCTTATGGGGCGAAAAATACGGTACCAAATCACATGAATTGGTCCTCCACATGATTTGCAATTCATGCTGAAGGTCATGATCACACCAGGGAATATTTCATGACAGAGGGAAGCGGTCTGCACCAAGTTCCACAACATTTATTTCAGTGTTGTCCTAGCTGAATTAGGAGTGGTGTGCATGCATTGCTAAAGGTATTTCCAAAGCATATCGGAATCCTCAAAGCTTAAAAATAAGTGGTGCAGAAGCAACAGGTTATAAATAAAAACTGTCTGCTCACGAATCTTGATCAGATAGATTTCACGAGTGGTAGACAGTAATGCTCTCTGTCACTCAAAAGCTATTAAATTCTAACTCAGCAAACAGGCCTAAATAAATAAGGGAAAAATTTGATTTATGTTTCATGCTAGAATGACATCTTTGGGAGAGCTTTTCTTTGTTTTCTGCACATCTGAAGTTCAGAAAAATGCATCCCAGGTTTTCAGTAGTTCAAAGAGAAGAATTGTGTAGCTGTTGTTCACCTACTATGTGGTTGTATGTAGAACAAACTGTGTATTCATTTCTTATGTAGACAGCCCTAGCATCCTGACTTAACAATACACTAATGGAATCTATATTTGCAGTAAGTATCCAGGAAACAGATGTTTGAGAATAGAACTACGCTGGTGGCAGCAAACACAGACTATGGGACACATGCTGTTGTTTATTCACCATACAGAAATTGAAAGGGAGAAGGCTTTGAGAGGGAGGAATTAAGTATACCTCATTAGGGCTTTATAATTTTATGAGTGAAACTTAATTTTTGCAAATTTCTTCAGTGAGGGGTCTTAAAAATATATTTCTTGGTGCAAAGAATTCAAATCTGCTTTTATTTATGTGACTGGACAACATTTAGCTTGGTAAGTCTACATTTGATGAAGAAGCACATAAACTGCTTTTGGAAAACCAAAGAATTATAATGCTACCTTCTGAAAATAACAGGTGAGGAGGAGGAGGAGGAGGAGGAGAAGAAGGAGAAGAAGAAGAAGAAGAAGAAGAAGAAGAAGAAGAAGAAGGAGGAGGAGGAGGAGGAGGAGGAGGAGGAGGAGGAGGAGGAGGAGAAGAAGAAGAAGAAACAGCCAGTGCACTCTGGCTAGAAAAAAAAGAGCCCTGGTTATAGCATAGTATCAATGTAAGGTTGCAGTGAGGTGTTACAATCTATGCTAAATACACATCAATCACAAATTCCAAATAAAAGTTCTTTTAAAAAATGGGATAGACTTTAGGCAAGGCTAGCTGACTATCAGCCAGAGTGAGGCAGCCACCAAAGATAGCTAATTTGGGGTGTCACGGAAGGGCAGCAATTTTCTAGTTATTTAATTTATTGTTCTGTTTTCCTGCCAGAGAGAAGAAATGGCTTTTCTGCCTCAGCTACCAAAATGACTTAACAGTGCACCTTGCCTTTGCAGAGAGGTGTGTACAGAGGGATGCTGTCCCAACATTTGCTGCTAGTACAGCTGCATTTCGGTGGTTATAGCAGCCTGCTTTTTAAAAATGCAGCTTCCGGTTTGGGAAATGGGTCTCCTCACCAGAATCGACATTTCACAGCTGGCTCCCCTGTCTCTTCCTGAAGGAGCAGCAAAGAAGCAATGATGGTAAGTGGTAATGGTGTGAAGTCATCTTACCTGGTCTGCCAAGTTCTCTGGCTACAAGTGCTGGCTTTGCAACACTGGCCCCTTCTCAACACACCTCCATGATTGTGGACTACATTGTAAAGCCATTCTGTGGGCAGAGGCGCATTTAGGGAAGCGTGGCCGGTTTGCCCACCCTGGGTGCCAAGGCAAGAGGGTGCTGCTGGAGGGGTGCCACAACACTGACTTAGAACAGAAGGCCAGAGGTGGGAGGGAGCACCAGATTTTGGCTTCACACTGGGTGCCGCTGAAATTTGAAAGCCCAAAGTCCCCCACTGCTGGGGGTCCCAGGTCACTGTAGGTATTCTTACCAGCTTTTTATGTCCTATTGTTGTCTGAGTTAGAGCAGAGTGGAAATTCCACAGAAATATGCCTTCCCAAGTGTTTTGTTTTTTTCTCCCCACCACCACTCAGAAAGAAAAATCTACTTCCAGAATTTTCTCTGAATATTCACCACTATTTCTTCTGGGGCAGCTGCCATTACACACACACACACACACACACACACACAGCCTTAGAATGACATTAGGTTCAGGGTTTTGTTGGGGATACAAAATGGTGGCTGGGCTGCCAGCATAACCTCAGGGGCCTTTTGCAGAAGCAGCAAAACAAAACAAAACTTTTAAGGGAAAGATGGCAAGGGGAAGCTGTGTTCTTGCCACTCCTTAGTGATGAGCCCCACCCCTGAGAAATTCTTAGAGAATTTCTCCTCCCTCTGGAGAAATTGTTGAAATGTCTCCCTTCCACGCCATTTTTCTGCCCACAAACAGAGTAGATAATGTTGAGAGGCCATTTGTGCCTCATTCTATCCAGGATTCTTTGCTACTGCTGTTCAGTGTTCCAGTATGTTTCAGTGGGTATTAGTTACAATTCACAGCCATGTTCTGCTGGTAGCTTTGAGAAGATTCATCTTCATAAAGGAGATTATAATTAGAGAGTATCATCCTGGCAAGCAGTACCTTAGATACCTACCATGTAAAGATGCCTTGGTGGAAGGAAAGATTATAGAAATATAGGTGATTTCATTTGTTAGCAATATTACAAATTTCAGAACAACAAAGAATTTGCAGTTAGTGTTTCTTTCAAGAGCTTTTTAAGCACACGGCTCAAGGCTGGTTTGAACAAAATCAATTAACTGGTTTTTGGGTTTTTTGCAGTTAGCATTCTACTACCTGCTGCATTTATTTCTGATGATTAAGAAGTTCCTGCAGTGAGGTGTGATTCTGTGGATTTGAGCTTTGGGCTTTCAATAAAAGGTGTCTAGAGATATCTCTTTATTCTATTAAGAAAAGCATAATGAAGTAGAATCTTTAGATCATAGTGTGGGGCAAACCTAGCAGGGGGTAAGAGTTTTCCGCCTTCCTCTGAAGGAGGAAGATAGGTACTGCCTTTTAGTACGAAGAAAAGTGCGTGTGCCATTCCTGATCACAAATGGAAAAGGCTTTATGTCGAACTATTCAGTTAAACATTTTAAGAGGGGGCACCTTCAGGGAGGTGCAGAGGGGTGCCACCAAAATGGCACCACTAGGGAGCCTCATCTGTTTTGGTTACATCTGAGATGAATAATTTATGGCTCATCTATATCCGGTGGCTTGGAATGTGCACCATAATGGAAAACAGATAAAGAGGATAACAAGAGACCTCTGAATGTGTTGCTATTTTGGGTATTGCTTTTAATTAGCTAACTGGTGGTTTTCATGTTGAGTAAAGCAGTGATTTAACTGGTGTTTTATCTTAAAACGTAGCAAATGAATTAGTGGATGATATCCCTGTTGAATTACTACTCAAGTAAACGAGGGATGGGGAATCTGTGGCCCTCCAGTGGTTGTTGGACTACAGCTCCCATTGTCCCTCACATTTGACCATGCTGGCTGGGGTTGATGGGAATTGGAGGCCAACACAATCTGGTTTCTCTCTCCCTAAACTAAATGATGAACTAACCGATCAGCTGAGCCAGGGTTCCTCAAACTCGGCCCTCCAGATGTTTTGAGACTACAATTCCCATCATCCCTGACCACTGGTCCTGCTAGCTAGGGATCATGGGTGTTGTAGGCCAAAAACATCTGGAGGGCTGAGTTTGAGGAAGCCTGAACTAATCTGTGGAAAGAGACAAGGATATCCACTGTCTGCTTTGGCAATAGGACACTTCAAAATAACCTAATACTAAAGGTGTTGTGATAAACCATACTGAACTGAAGAGGCCAATTTGTGGGCACCACTGTCTTTAATAGCCTGAGCCATTGCTGCATGAGTCCGTGGTGGTTATCAGACTCCAAGATTCCTCATTCTCCTTCCCCCATCCTCACTCCAGCACACCAGAGGAGTATCATTTTTTGATCTGATTTATTTAATTATTAAGGACAGAAAAATTGCCTTGCTTGATCTGATCAAGCATGCTTCTTTCAAAGAAGCAACCTCCTGGATGCTTATAGAAGATCAGAAGCTGGGCACAAAAGAGATGGCCTTCTCCTGTTCTTTGTCTTCTGCATCTGACAGTCTGTACCTGGAGGCCTCATTTATCCACAACAGCAATAACTGATGGTAGGCTCATTCACCATGAATTAAAATTATTAATGTTACAGGCTTCACGTTAGGACTGGAGGATTTAAACCTACAACCTCAGACGGAGGCTTCATGCAAAAAGGATAGCGCAGCAAAAATCGTAGCATATTTAAAGGACAACTTTCAGCCAACTGCAATTGCCCACCCAAGGATATCACTGAGAGAGGCCCTTCTCCATGTTCTGCCACTGTCAGAGGTTCAGCTGTGTGTGGTCTTTAATGCCCTTCTCCACCAGAACAGCCATCCATCCCCCACTTTGCCAGCATTTTAACAATAACTACCAGTGATGCTAATGCCCATTCAATTCAGCCTTCCGTCCAAAGTGATATGTTCCTTAAAATGAATGGCTGCGGATGGTGACTGAAATGTATTTTCAGTAATCCCAAGCAGAAATAGCATAAAATAAGGCAAATATGCACTGCAGCTTGGCACACTGGGACTCTGTCTCCTTGTTCCATTCATTTATATTCGTATCAGCAACACCAGACTGTCATTTAACCAAAGGAGCTCATCTATCAAAACCAAGATTGCTATTTTTTCAGTGGCTAATACAGATGGCCAAATCAAATACCGTTAGGAAATAAGGATCTTAATGGTATATGTGTTATACAACATGCCATAGAGCGGGTTCCTGGTCAAAGTAATGCTCTGCTGTAGTGTCAAGAACATCTGCTTCACTAAAACACTCCTCTTTGGCTAAGTAGTGCAAAATCTAAAGATGGCAACTTTTCCAGTATTTCAAGAATACTGCTCAGGACTAGCTCCAGGGTTGGGGGGGCGGGTCTCACAAAGTGCTGCCTGGGGTGCCACTTTCAATCTCACACACCCCAACTTCAGACTTACTTGACGGAAGCAGTATGTGGTTTATGAAACCATCACTTTAAATCGTCCACGGTGCCATGGGTACACCAAAGCACTGTGGGAAATGTTGCTGTTTGATTTGTCTTTTCTCAGACCAGCAAAATCTGACTAAAAAACTTAACTTAGCTCAGTCCAGACACTGAGGTCCTCCTCTGAGGGTCTTCTGTTGCTTCCCTCATTGTGGGAAGTGAAGTTATGGGGAACCAGGCAGAAGGCCTTGTCAGTAGTTGTGCCCTCTCTGTGAAACGCCCTCCCTTCAGATGTTAAGGAGATAAAGAACTACATAACGTTTAGAAGACATCTGAAGACAGCCCTGTATCAGGAAGTTTTAATGTTTGTTATTTTACTATGCTTTATATGTGCTGTAAGCCTCCCAGAGTAGCTGGGGAAACCCAGCCAGATAGGTGAGGTATAAACAATAAAAATATCATCATCATCATCATCATCATCATCATCATCATTATCATTATCATCCCGCATTCGCTTCATATTTAAACCATGCATGTACCTATGAGATAGCCACTGCACATGTACAGATGATAGCTTCACAAATAGGAGCTTTGCAGGGTGGTACAGAGGTGAGTTGCCAACAAAGGTCCGTATAGTAAAAGCTATGGTTTTCCCAGTAGTGATGTATGGAAGTGAAAGCTGGACTATAAAGAAGGCTGATCGCCGAAGAATTGATAATTTGAATTATGGTGCTGGAGGAGACTCTAGAGAGTCCCATGGACTGCAAGAAGATCAAATCTCTCCATTCTTAAGGAAATCAGCCCTGAGTGCGCACTGTACGGACAGATCCTGAAGCTGAGGCTCCAATACTTTGGCCACCTCATGAGAAGAGAAGACTCCCTGGAAAAGACCCTGATGTTGGGAAAGATTGAGGGCACAAGGAGAAGGGGACGACAGAGGATGAGATGGTTGGATAGTGTTCTCGAAGCTACGAACATGAGTTTGACCAAACTGCGGGAGGCAGTGGAAGACAGAAGTGCCTGGCATGCTCTGGTCCATGGGGTCACGAACAGTCGGACATGACTAAACAACTAAACAACAACAACACAGAGGTGAGTAAACATGTTTGTCAAGTGAAGACATCCTCGCTGCCTCTCTGATGTGTACATTACAGTGCAAGTGCAATTTGAATGTCAGAGGTGGGAAATGGCTTTGCTGTGCTTAATTAATGTGTACATACCCCCAGTCTACAGATCTATAAACCTTTCTGCAAGCTGGTTCACCCACTGTACTTGGGACTGGAACTCAGGGCTTGCAGTACAACGTGGAGGCAGAAACTTTATTGCATGTACAGTGGCCCTTTTTGAACAGAACTGCGCAGAATGCAATGTGTGGTTGCTTCCTGCATCCTTTTAAAATGCATTTTACTTAGTGCTGTGGTGGTATGCCGTGCTTTGAAGCCCCTCCAAGAAGCTTTGCACTGCAAAAACAAGAAAAAGAGAGCTCATCTTGTAAGTCAGAGGAGAAACCACATTGGAATCTAGCAGGCCATTGATGGAGCATGGCAAACTTAAATGGGTCATCCCTGGTGGAATTTGTTTTCTTGCTTTTCAGACCCTGCTCCCCCATACAGATTATCTAACCAGATAATTGGAACAATAAAATAGTGACAAATTGGCAACTCTAACAATGACTGCATTTTCAGTTGTGCTGCAGGGAAAGTGGTAAAAGCATTGTAACCAGCCTACAAAAAGGGATGACTATGTTCCGTTGCTCGGTCCCAGCGCCTGCCAACCTAGCAGTTCGAAAGCACCCCGGGTGCAAGTAGATAAATAGGGACCGCTTACTGGCAGGAAGGTAAACGGCGTTTCCGTGTGCTGCGCTGGCTCGTCAGATGCAGCTTTGTCACACTGGCCACGTGACCTGGAAGTGTCTCCGGACAGCGCTGGCCCCCGGCCTCTTAAGTGAGATGGGCGCACAACCCTAGAGTCTGTCAAGACTGGCCCGTACGGGCAGGGGTACCTTTACCTTAACCTTATGTTCTCTTTATCGCAAGTGACTTTGGGAAAGCATGGGTGCCTTCTCTAAATCATATCCCGTTGTTGCACTACTTGTATGATGCTTTATGAGTGCAAGCAGGAGAATGGGTATTCCATATGCATCATTATTATGTACTTGGCATTACCACAAAAAGAGATTCAAGGGACACACCTTGAACCAGCCTTCCGATTGTGTCCCTCATAATTTAATGTTTGGCGTTTTATTATATTGGAAGCCACTCAGAGTGGCTGGGGAGGAGTAATAATAATAATAATAATAATAATAATAATAATAATAATAATAATAATGGCATATATGTTGTTACACTTATACCTCACTTTTTCTCAAATGAGGACACTTCTCCCCTCTCCATTTTATCATCACAGATAGCTTTGGCTGTGATGTAGCTTAGGGTGAGAGAAGGTGATTGGCCCAAGCTCACTCAGTAGGCTTCATGGCTTACTGGGGATTTGAACCCTTGTGTCCTAGGTTTCCGTAAGAGAAAACACTTGACCATTATGTGTGTTATGTGTGTGTGTGAGAGAGAGAGGGAGGGAGGGGGAAACAGAAGCTTCGGCAATAGTTAATTTAAGGAGGCAGGCATATCTTTTCATTCAGCACTACAATAAAATGATGGTTGAACATGTTGCACATATTCTCTCTCACAGTTGTTGTCCTCCCTGTGCCAGATGTTATCCGCTTTCATCAGCCAAGCCATCTTCAACCGTTTTCTCAACATGAGCCAACCAATTCCCAACTGCCACATGAACACAGCTAGCTTCCATAAAATCAACATTCCAGGGTTACCCCTAGCAACCTAATGGAAGTGGGTTTCTTTCTGTGAGCCTCATAAAATTGTTACTGATCAGGTTCGTGCACACCACTACCAATCCAAATTATAGCATTAATGGAAGCCTGTTGGAAAGGGCATTAGTTTGATGCAGTACATTAGCTGGTATGTAATGGATGGACAAATAGGGGATGGGTCAAGAACTATCATAAAACACTGTGTACCAGTGTTTTAGGGATTAAACTGAGACCTAGGAAGATGCTTCATTCGGATTTTTCCTCTACTATGAAACTCATGAGACAGCCTCAGACAAAACCAATATTCTTTCCTCAGCAACCACTCAACACTGGCCTACTTCACAGGGTTTGTTTTATTTTAGTTTATTTATAATATGTCTTTCAAAATAATCCCTCCCAAGGCAGCATACAACAAAAATATTGAATTAATGTGTTTAATTGAAGTCATCACTAAAAATGTATGTAGTGTACAGCAAAGTGGACGATCCCCAGTTCTCCATGACCCACTTCTAGGATCTTGAAGTAGAGCAGAGCAGCAGAAGCCATAGACTGTAAGTAGCAAGGTTCAGTATGTATTTACTGATTTAACCCACAGTGTATTCAGCCTACACACGATGGACCTGATTCAATGAATGAAATCTGCTAGCAGAAGCCAATGCAAAGTCTACCATTAACCAATGGGCTTTCCAGCCCCATTCCCTTGTGTGCCCCCTGCACCTGTCCAATTGACTTGGCAGCAAAACCCAGAATAGCATGGGGGGGGGAGGGGAGATCATTCCATCTGGCAAGCTGAAATGCTTGTACAGATGGAATGATCTCCTTAGTGCTATGCTGATTTCCTCAAAATACCTTTAAAGCACAACTGAAGCACATTCTGTTCCTGAAAGAATTCTGGGCACTGTAGTTTATTAATGGTTGCTTGGAATTGCAACTCCATTAAGTGTACCTGACAGTGCCCAGATTTTTTTGCATTTCTCTCTTGATTAGGGATTTAAAAGAAATAGCTTTACAAGTTGTGTGTCTTTCCCAATTTGATTCTCTTACATGAGTTTTGCATGTATTGTGGTATTTTATGCATTGTGACTTGCAGGGTTTTTGGGTTTTTTTCATAGTTTGGTCATTATTTATTGTAATTGTTAAGAGTAAATTTCTGTTTAATTATCATTTGCTGATGTTTTGAGAGTTAATTTTATTGTGTGCTATTATATCCTAATCGATTATTGAATATTACTTTATTTGATACAAGCTGTTCCATTTTAAAGTTATGTTTTGCTATGACTTTTTGTATTGGGTTAGATTATTATAGGGTGTGTCATTTGCTGTATATTTTGTTGCTGCCAACCACCTTGCATATGTTGTTGTTTAGTCGTTTAGTCGTGTCCAACTCTTCGGGACCTCTAGGGAGTCTTCTCTTCGCATGAGGTGGCCAAATTATTGGAGCCTCATCTTCAGGATCTGTCCTTCCAGTGAGCACTGAGGGATGATTTCCTTAAGGCAGTATACACATTAAAAGTAAAATGAAATGTGCACACACAGCCTAATAAGTGGCAGTCATGCCACACGAAGGGGAATCCGCATTCAAAGAGACTGTGGGAACTGAGAGCGCTCTCTCTCAGCAGGCGCATGTATCATGTGCACTGATTATGAGACAAAGGTATAACAGCGACATGGCTGAGTGGGCTTCATTTGTCTAGCTCTCCAAAGCAACATAAATAGGCCCCAGCTGGTCATCCAATTTTGTGTGAGTAAATATATTAGCAATGTAATTGTGGCACAGCTGAGTAAATCAGTGATATTTGCATGCCAGCACAGGTGAGACCCAATCTTTATCACTGCCTGCTCATATATCCCCTCAATCTCGTTTCATCAGCTCGTAAGTAGCCCTTATCCAGTAGTCTCTAGTGAGCGCTGACAGATGCACAAAATCAAGATAAAGGGGGCCAAGTTCAAAGGAAGCTTTCTCCAAAATTTCTCATCATGGTGGGAAAAGGAAAGGTGGTTCTCCTCTCAAATTCTACCCTGGCAAATGAGAGCCTGGCAGTCGCTTAGGCAGTTCCTCATCAATCCTCCCTCTTCGCTCCTTTATCCACTTCCTTCTACAAACTTCTTAGGCCGTAAGAAAAGGAGCTGCATATTTGACCCCGTCTTAGCAACCTTTTAGAAAATCATATTCAAACAACTTTTCCCCAAAGGAAATGGAACTGTTGTTTTATTTCCAAATGCTACAAAACAGCCCAAAGACTGTAATTGCTACTTCAAGCTGACAGTTATTTTCAGAAGAAGCATGCCCCTAATCCTACTGATGGTTTGCAGGTCACAAATAACATACAGCTGTCAAATTCCTATTGAGATAAACATGCAAACACTTATTTAACTACTTTATGACTCTGAGTCTCTCCCTACCCCCCTTTTTTTACCAACCATAGACATTTCATCTACATAATATCTTTTGAAATTAGGGCAAGAAATAGAGATTTCGCATACCAAAATGAGTTTTTATTCTTCAAAAGGAAGAGCTCTGCCCCATTGTTGTCCTTCCGTGATATATTGCAGTGCTGCTGCATCAGAAGAACGTGGGGGATGGATGGATGGATGGGTGGGTGGGTGGAGAAGGGCAGCAGGACAGTGAGGTGGAATCGGGATGAGTGAGAGTACCAGAAAGGAAAGGGCTGGTGACCAAAAGTGCTTGCTGTGTCAGTTGATTAGGTAGGACATTATCTCTCATTCTTTATTGAGTGCCTGCATACTTCTGTTTGTTTAGTTCCATAAATATACACAACAGTTGGTTCAATTAATGTTCAGTATGTGCTGATTCAGGACTGCAGAACTTGAGGGAGTCACACTCTGGTCTCTGCATCACATGGGCAAAGTGAAGGACAACCAAGCACTATCTATTGGCTTCTGATTGACCTGCAATGTGGGTCTAATGCCGCTGGACGACACTGAAAGGTTCTTGTAAACCTTCTTCTCCTTCTTTGGCGATCACTCGTAGCTGAGTAAGATTGTCTTCCATAAACACGGTTTTAACAATGAGTCCGTAAGTGACATTGGTTTCCAGGCAGGAGTTGATCACGGTGTGGATTTGCCAAGCGTGCCTTCCTCTTAGCACATTTCTCCCTTGTGTCCTGAGTTTGAGTGTCTTCAAAGCCCATGACACCTTTGGTAAAGGCTGTTCTCCAACTGGAGCACTCGCAGGCCAGTGTTTCTCAGTTGTCAGTGTTTATACTACATTTTTATATATATGCCTTGAGAGAGTCTTTAAACCTCTTTTGTTGACCACCAGCATTACGCTTTCCATTTTTAAGTTCAGAATAGAGTAGCTGTTTTGGAAGACGATCATCAGACATCCGCACATGACCAGTCCAACAAAGTTGATATTGAAGAATCATTGCTTCAACACTGGTGATCTTTGCTTCTTCCAGTACACTGGTATTAGTTCGCCTGTCTTCCCAAGTGAGTGTCTACTATCATATGAAAGAAGGTGTAAAAATTATCAGAGACACCGTTGATGGAATCTTTCGAGGAGTTGGAGTTGGTGTTTATACGTGGTCCATGTTTCACAAGCATATAGTAAGGTTGGTAGTACAATAGCTTTGTAAACAAGCACTTTGGTAAACCACTCCCAGTATGAGCTGCAGTATTCAGTGTGAATTACACGGCAGAGCTGATATGAATCACTCTATTCTAGCCACAGCCCCTCCCAACATACCTTATGGAGAATGAATTGTATTTGGTTTGGAATTTGCATTAGTGGGCATATACAGTGGTACCTTGGTTCTTGAACTTAATATTTTGCAGGAGTCCATTTGACTCCCGAAACAGTTTGAAAACTAAGGTGCAGCTTCCGATTGGCTGTGGGAGCTTCCTGCACTCAGGCAGAAGCCATGTTTAACTTTTGGCTTCCGAAAAGCATTCACAAACTGGAACACTCACTTCCAGGTTTGTGGCGCTCGGGAGCCAATTTGTGCAGGAGCCAAGGCATTTGAGTACCAAGGTACCACTGTATATATGGTATATATGGTACCCTGCTCAGGGAAGTTTTCAGTGTGTGATATCTTAGTGTATTTTTGGTCTTTGTGGAAGCTGCCCAGAGTGGCTGGGGAAACCCAGCCAGATGGGCGGGGTACAAATAATAAATTATACACACACACACACAAAAAAAAAAATTCACACTAAATAAGAACTCGGTAAGATGGTGAATTCTATTCTTGCTGCTACCTCTGGAAAGGTTTTGAGATGGGGATAGCACATTGGCAATCCATCCCTCTCACCTTAAAATCATTATTTATAAATTCCTATGGACAACTCTTATCCATCTCTGGGATGTAACTGGGAATATAACTTTTTTAAAAAATGTAAGAACTATTCCATATAAGAAAAGTACATTTTGCATTCAAACCTGCATCATCAAAATTTGTGAAATTTTAATGTCACATTGAATATTCATTTCGGATCGTGGAGCTAAATTTCCTTAAAGGCATCACAGAATTGTTTTCATTGTTAAAATCAAGTGTTATGGGGCAGGATGGTGGCAGAGAGAATGCTCAGCTGTTATTCATTGCACAGACTGATTCTATTCTCGATATTCATTTAAAAACTTTTTAAAGAGTTCAGCTAAAAAGGGGGGGGGGGGCATAAAGATTGTGTGATGGCAGACTGCAGCAAAAGAGGGTAGATATCCAAAATCAGGGCAGGGAGAGAGAAAGCACCAAATCATCATTATAATTTGACAGTACAAATCAATCATTTGTGACCCAGAGCACTGCAGGGGGCTGTAGTACAAGTAACAGAGAAGCCAGATTGCAGCTCGTGGAGAAACGTTGCCGAGACAGATTGTCAGGGAAATGGCTGCCTTCCAGTAATTCTTTACAGAATATGGGGAAAGGGAACAAGTATTCATTTTGACAATTATCAGACAGCTGATTTGAGAGAGGAATTTAGCTCTTTTTCAGAGTGGGGGAGTGCCATGACATTTGGAAGGTGATAGAAAAAGATGACAAAGCATAAATTTCTAAATAAAGCACAAAGAGGACATTTTGCAAACCATGATACATGGAGCAAAAGGGGCCTATGCCACCTCCGGAGACTATCTGGAGTCAAAGCTGCTCAGGGGAACAGACAGAATTGTGAAGGAACTGGTGCCTCTGAGCACATTCCCAGCTCAGATCAGGAATTTTGTATCTGTACCAGAATTCTGCCCAGAGCTCCTACACACAAAAATCTACTCCTTGTCTATCCCAAGTTTTATTTGTTTCAGTAGGCAACTACAGAAACAGAGAGGAAAACCCTTTTTAATTTTTTTATTTATTGAACTGATATACTGCCCTATACCCACAGGTCTCAGGGCGGGTACCTTTTAGTACCTTTAATTTCAGGTTGTTGTTTTTTATTAATAGTACATGTGTGCCACGCAGTAACTTAGTTTCTTGGGAGGCTTATTTATGTGAAAGGGGATTACAGAGAAATGAATGTACATGTTTCGCCCTTTCTGATGTTTATTATGTTGCTGCCCCTTTAAGTAAAAGTAAACAAATAAGTTAAAGTCTGGGAAAGTGAGGGGAAAGAGGTAGACCCCCAAGGGCAGTTGAGTGAAAGTTCTGTCATGGTCCTACTCTGTTTAGGCCCCTATAGAAATGTTGAAGTGGCTCTGGGTCAATAAAAGTTTGTTCTGTTTGCATCTCTCTGGGCTGGACTGTAACATTTAGCAACCTGGGAGGATTTGACTGAAAGGGTCTCACCCTGTGAAGGGCAAACCTACAGAGCTGTGGAAGAAACAGCTTTGCTTCCACAATTCCCAGCCAAATAACCAGAAGCATTATTGTAGCACCCTGCTTGTGGTTAACGCTTAGCTGGAATGAAATATTCAACGCAGCAACAGAGAAATTAAAATAATAATGTATTTGTCAGACAAATAAATGAGAGGCACAGTGGTATATGGTTACCAAGCTCTGGCCTGCCTCCTGCCATTATGGCCAGCACTTATATTCCCTCAGCCCAGCCCCCTTGCTCCTCCTTTGGCTGCCTCTGTCCAATCAGCCTGGTTGAAATTTCTATTGGTTGTTTGCTATAACCAATCTTAAAAGATACACCCATATCCTCCTGTCCTTATATGGAACACAAAGAGCTATATATTGTTACATCTATAAATGACAAATAAGTAGTAATATATCTTACATGTGTCTCAACAAGGATCCTTAATTACCAGCTCACCTCTTGCCTTCCTTGCCCTCCAAAACAGATGGTTAATAATTTTAAATTTTTATCTTGATCAGATGTCAGAGACCTTGGGTTCATATTCTCATGCATCATCAATGAAATATCTCCTTTTGGAGGTCTTTAAACAAAGGCCTGACACCCATTTGTCATGAGTGCTCGATTGGCGTCTCCTGTCTGGCAGGGGGCTAGGCTCATCTGCCCCCCTGGTCTCCTACAGCAATATGACTCTATGAAATAAGAATTTAACATTTCTTTCTTTCTAGATCCTTTGCATAATTATATTTAAGCTAGTATATTTCATACATTATCATAGATAGCTTTTTAGAAGGATAAACTTCCTCAAAGTAAAAAGGAAGGAACAGTTTACAGCCTCAAAATAAAATAGGAAAAAAGCCTCTTCCCCTGTTTACACTCCCCCCCTTCTCCAGCCAGTTGCTTTGTTTCCATGTGCTCTTGGCCTTTTGTCCTGTGGCTCAAGTTTAACGGTTTTATTTTACTATTTACCCATTCCTAATTATGTTTATCTCTGCCCTTTTTTATCTTCTGTAACATGTAGGGTCAGTGTCTTCACTCTCAGTCTGTAATTCCAGCTTTTACGACTTTGAGAATTGTTTTCTGCTATAAATCAAGGGGCCCCTTGTCTAGGAGGAAAACATTGCCAAGCAGCTGGCTGGTCTTCTGCCTAGCATGAAACATTTGAAAATCTAAGCCCATTTAATTTAGGAACCTGATCAAGATATAAGCCAATATAAGCCTTGATTAAAAATGCAGTCTATATTCAGATGCCTCATTCCCCCCTTTCAAGCTCAAGGACCTTGCTACCAAGCGTCCTTGATAGCTTGATCTTCATCATATTCCTGAGGTAAAGCTCTGTATAGGGCCATGATATGAGGTAGAGTTTCATTCGGAATCATCTTGCTAATTGTACTTCTAAAACATGAAATGATACATGGCATCATACATAAAACCATCACTACTACCGTCAAGAAAAACAAGCAAGACAATAATATCCCTTTGAGTCCTGTGACATTAGGTAACCAGTTAGTGAGCCATCCCATATCCCATCCTTCCCATGTTTGTACTGGGACATGTGCTATACTCTCCATCTTTGTGGCCAACACACGGATTGCCTCACCATTATCAGAAATGTTAAAGCAACAGGCATTCCCTGTCAAGTTCAAGACTCCACATAGGCCTCCCTGCCTGGCAAGTACATAATCCATTCCCATTTTCAGCTGCAAAATGGCGGCTCTACTTTCATCCAGCTGTTGTGCAATAAGTCTCAAACTCTGGGCCGTTGCATTGGTTACAAGTTCCACTACTGCTTGTAATCGAATTATTCTGTTTAGATTATAAATAGGATCCCGTGCCCCTTGTATGAGCTCACCAGGATTCCAGGAGGCAGGATCATAATAGGCTATAATGCGCTCTGGTGGCCAATCATCAGTATCGCTCCAACTTTGGGTACTTCCTCCTGCTATATGAGAAATATCAGCGTTTCTTCGTGTTCGCTTAGCTGAACTAGTGGGCATAATCCACATTGGTGGTAATACCTATCCCAGGAAACAAGTCCCACTCCATTTGGAAGGGAGTTTCTTGTATGCCCATTCTCCACATATCCACCACAACCATCGGGTCTGAGGTTTTTGGTACGTGGAGTACAGAAGGCGAAATATCACAAGGGGTATAGAGTTCACAGTGCAGTATGTTAGATTGCCTTTCTCTGTCACAGTTATGTTCCATACCACTTTCCATGCATGAATAAAAGGAGGTGCACAGGGCAAGGTATTCCGAGTTCGATAGGTAGTACCGTTTGCCCAGGTTTAACTATTCTTAATATAATCCCAAGTATAGTGGCAATGAGAAGAGCCTACCATGGGAGAATCAGCTGCATCTGATGATTTATGTACACAGAATTCCCCTTGTACAGGTATAACTCGTAATGGTTTAGTTGAGTTCCATCCGGGGAAATTCTGTACTTTTGTTTGGTGTGGCATTTCGCTTACCATACCAATGGCATTTAATGGTATTGGTAATAAGGGCATACCTCCCTCTGAATCATCTGGCCCAAGAGAGCAAACAAGGCAATTGGTCCTATTTGCAACATTGGCTACCATCTCAGCTAAGCCTACCCACATATTGTGGTCATAGCGGAATCCATATTTAGCAAATTTGGTCAGATTCAAGGACCCTTCCCCTTCCCAAGGGATCAGGATTAATAATAAAATCATGTTGATGTCTAGCATATGCATTCCTTCCACAAAAGATTACCTTATTGTGATAGCATAAAACTATTAGTCCCAATATAATTCCCCCAGTGACAGAAATGGGGAACCACCAAGACCAAAACATATATCCCAAGGATCCCCAATGTGTAATATCTCTGATAATTGTTCCACAAGGGGGGCAGTCAATTAATTGTATAAGAGAATCTTTCCTTTCACAATCGCTGGTTCAGATGCTCCTCAAGCTTCAGGCGTGCGCAGGTCAGCCAGCTTCCAGGTTGTGGCTGCAGCAGGCCGGTCGTCTAATGTTGCCCGTGACCTAGCCCGTTCCCCGTAGGGCTAGATACAGGGTTTTTTTTGGAGAGAGTCAGTTTTAAAGGATTAGAGGGGTCACCTTTGCATGTCCAACTGCCTTCGGACTTCTTCAAACGGGAGTGATGAATCCAGGGGGTCACCTCAGCTACCTTCACCGCTGTTGGAGTAGAGAGCAAGACGGTGTAAGGTCCACGCCACTTAGGTGCAAGTGGATCACGTTTCCACTCTTTCACCCATATGCTATGCCAGCCTGGAGCTGATGAATCGGCTTGGCAATGCTGCACGGCGTGCGCTCGAGGGCCCACCTGTTAAGATAAAAAACAAACAAACAAACACGGGAGAGAGACAAAAACACGGGAGAGAGATTGCACTTGTCCCTGTGTCACATGGTCTCCTATTTGTTTGAGGTCAGTTGGAATATCCTGAACAAAGGAGGGCGGCCTCCCATACAGGAGCTCAAAAGGTGACAACTTAAGTCTTTTTGTGGGTGCGCACCGAACACGAAACAGTGTTATGGGTAACACGTCTACCCTCCTGAGACTTTAGACATATTAGTGGGCTTCTGGCATGCCCTGCAGATACCTTGCACAAGCGTCTGGCGGTAGGTGGTAAGCCTGGCCAGGTGAATTGCATTGTTTGGATCCCAATTAGGATCTTCCAAGGGAAAGTTGTCCTGGAGATGACGGTCAATATTAAAAATATTTCCCACTCTGGCCTGCTCACGCAAATATATCTGTGCCTTTTCAATTATGTCTCTCCTTTCCTCAGTGGTGAACAGAGTATTCAGGAGCTGGCGACAATCTGTCCAAGTAGGACTATGAGTATTTACTATTGAGGTCACCAAGTCCATCATAGCCTGAGGTTTTTCTGCGAAAGATGGGGTGTTTTCCAATTCATCAGACCTGTAGTCGTGAATGGAATATATTGCAGGGTCGAAGTTCGAGGTGGCCGTGGTCCGGGTTGCCCATTAACCAGCACAGGCTCCTCAAGTGCATCAAATACTCTTCTGAGAGGGGCTACTACGTGATCTTTCTCTTCGCTTTGCTCTAGGGGCCTCAAATCATAGGGGATGGTATTTGTCCCAAGGCGTTCTTTTAGCAGCTCTATACGCCTGGCTGTATTGCTTGCTGACCGATCAAGGTCTCCCTGTAACTTCTGTAATAATTCTCTAGGACTTGGATGTACAGGGGTTTGGGGTGGGCAATTAGTTGTTCCACTAAAGGAGACTGTAGATGGAGTTCTACTGGGACTCACAGGTGGAATAACCACTTCTGCTTGGGCTTCATTATAGGACTCCAATGCCTCCTGAAGATATTTATCATAATCTATCAAGGAATCAAGTTCTGTGACTCCAGCCCCATTATTCATTCCACTTTCTTGCCTTGGGGTTACAACTGGTGGAGGGTTTGAATTAGGCTCCCTTCGATGTGGAGCATAGGGTGGAGGTGGAAGCACCTCTTCCTCTGGTCCCTCAAAAATGGGTTTGAGTTTATTTGGCAAGATTCCTTTCCTAGCTTTGGCTTTTACAGCCAATAATTTGCATCATTGGACTTTGCATTCCCTTATCCATGGAGGATTTTTTATTTAATGTGCTCAGCCAGGAATCTATATATGAAAATTGTTCTGGGCACCCTCCAGTTTCTTTGGTGATGTTAGACCAAAGTTTGCTTACTAAATTTATATCAAAGGTTCCCTGAAATGGCCATCCAGTATTTTCTTTTGGCCACTCTAGTTCACATAACGTTCTCAAGCGTTCTGGCGTCATTTTGACTCCATATGCCCCTGAGAAGGCTTTCTTAAAATTATTTAACATACATTCAAGAGGTGTATTTTCCCCCCTTTGAACCCCCAACTCCCATTGTATGGCCCTGTGAAGTATCCACTCAGTCACTCACACACACACCTTACTGGGAAACGAAGTAGTACTCACTCCACACTTAGGTCAGCTACACATTGTACTTTCTCACACATGCAATGCGCTAGATACTTCAACCACACTCTACCTCCCAACTTTCCTTTCCCTACACCAGATCACCATCTGATGTACCCAGCCACCTAGCGTACTCAGTTCCCCTTTACTGAGACGCAGAAGTTTGATCAGGACTTCTCTTCCTCCCAATTAA
The DNA here is from genome assembly GCF_964188305.1 of Podarcis bocagei. Classification (NCBI taxonomy): domain Eukaryota; kingdom Metazoa; phylum Chordata; class Lepidosauria; order Squamata; family Lacertidae; genus Podarcis; species Podarcis bocagei. The sequence goes on along the minus strand of NC_138128.1, from coordinate 82,451,955 downwards.
TTGGAGGGCCAAAACCCCTTAGTGCACTTACCCTTAGCTGGTTGCCTGTTTATTTCTCTGGTCCCCCCCGGTCCGTCGCCGTCAGTGGGCAGGGTATCAGACAGACGAGACTGCTGCGTTCCCCTGGAAAAAAATTTTCCCAGTGCGCGCTGGGTAGGCAGTGAGTGGTCCTCTCTCTTGTACCCTGCTCAGTAAGGCGAAGGGGCTGCGTTCCAGCAGACCACTTATCCGAGTCACGGCACCATAAAATGTAGCACCCTGCTTGTGGTTAACGCTTAGCTGGAATGAAATATTCAACGCAGCAACAGAGAAATTAAAATAATAATGTATTTGTCAGACAAATAAATGAGAGGCACAGTGGTATATGGTTACCAAGCTCTGGCCTGCCTCCTGCCATTATGGCCAGCACTTATATTCCCTCAGCCCAGCCCCCTTGCTCCTCCTTTGGCTGCCTCTGTCCAATCAGCCTGGTTGAAATTTCTATTGGTTGTTTGCTATAACCAATCTTAAAAGATACACCCATATCCTCCTGTCCTTATATGGAACACAAAGAGCTATATATTGTTACATCTATAAATGACAAATAAGTAGTAATATATCTTACATGTGTCTCAACAAGGATCCTTAATTACCAGCTCACCTCTTGCCTTCCTTGCCCTCCAAAACAGATGGTTAATAATTTTAAATTTTTATCTTGATCAGATGTCAGAGACCTTGGGTTCATATTCTCATGCATCATCAATGAAATATCTCCTTTTGGAGGTCTTTAAACAAAGGCCTGACACCCATTTGTCATGAGTGCTCGATTGGCGTCTCCTGTCTGGCAGGGGGCTAGGCTCATCTGCCCCCCTGGTCTCCTACAGCAATATGACTCTATGAAATAAGAATTTAACATTTCTTTCTTTCTAGATCCTTTGCATAATTATATTTAAGCTAGTATATTTCATACATTATCATAGATAGCTTTTTAGAAGGATAAACTTCCTCAAAGTAAAAAGGAAGGAACAGTTTACAGCCTCAAAATAAAATAGGAAAAAAGCCTCTTCCCCTGTTTACACTCCCCCCCTTCTCCAGCCAGTTGCTTTGTTTCCATGTGCTCTTGGCCTTTTGTCCTGTGGCTCAAGTTTAACGGTTTTATTTTACTATTTACCCATTCCTAATTATGTTTATCTCTGCCCTTTTTTATCTTCTGTAACATGTAGGGTCAGTGTCTTCACTCTCAGTCTGTAATTCCAGCTTTTACGACTTTGAGAATTGTTTTCTGCTATAAATCAAGGGGCCCCTTGTCTAGGAGGAAAACATTGCCAAGCAGCTGGCTGGTCTTCTGCCTAGCATGAAACATTTGAAAATCTAAGCCCATTTAATTTAGGAACCTGATCAAGATATAAGCCAATATAAGCCTTGATTAAAAATGCAGTCTATATTCAGATGCCTCATTATGGCTACTAGAGATGGGCATATTCTTTCCATTTTAATTCACAAACAGATATACTCCTGAATACCTAGGGGGTCTTGTGGCTGTGAAAAATCATGGCCATACTTTGGATGATGCCATCTGAGTTCCAAACCAAAAGGCAAGGTGCTTGCTTGTTTTTAAGGCAATGTTTCCCACACTTAGGTTGCCTGCCATTTCATGAATTTCTCCCTCTCAAATTTTGAACAATTTCATTCTAAGCAATGTGCTTCTTCCCCCTGCCCTTCCCAGCAATGCATCTGGAGATTCCCTCACACTGCATGGTAACACATCTTGAAGCTACCTCTCCCCCATCCACAGCACATGGTCAAGATATTCTGCTTCTAGCAGTGAAACCAGGTGAATGCTAAGTCAATGCTATTGCTTACTTTTTATTTGAAAAGGCTGAGACGCAAGCTGAAATGATGAAGAAGCATATTAAATCAGGAAAATAGGCATGAAAAACAGATGGTCAGAGGGACAGCCTAACTAGCGGAACAATTCCCCCCCCCCAAGTCAGCAAAACCTGTTACAGTGCTTGCCGTACTGTACGAGCCCAAAAAATAAAATAAAATAAATTTGGCTCTGGAAAACAAATGTAAAATGGAGCAGGCTAATAACAGAATGCAACGGAACTGTCTCTGGAAACTAGTATAGTTTTTTTATCTTTCCTTCAATTTGTACTTTTATAAAAGGCATTTGGAGTTGTAGGAGCCCTGTGGTTGATAACTCTGCAGGGAATTAAAACCACAGCTGAAATAGGAGCTACTAAACCTGTGGTAGCTTTGTAAAGGTTTTGCTAAAACAAGTAGCACGCCTTTCAAATTGTTTGGTTGACCAGACGGTGCACCACAAGATTACTGCTCCCTGAATGAGTTTGTGTTTCAGCTCTCCTCCTCATGGTCAACCCTCTCTAATTCTGCTCCAGAACTCTGCCAGAGTCTTAGCACTGAAAAGACTGCCCATTATTAAGATTTCTACAGTTTTGACATATAGGAAAATGTCAGCAGACTCATCTCCATGGGAATGTTGATGGTCTTTCATATTTTAAGTAACAATAATATTCCCCACAGCTTGGTGGCCAGAAGATTCATGAAAAGGTGCTCACTTATTTGTGTATGTATAAATTTTTATTATTTTGAATATTTGCTCCATGGTTGCCTTCCAATGAATAAACTGAGCTCACACAATAGAGCAATCATATGGGTAAAAGCAGTACAACTGGACTTCAAAAAAAACTCACAAAGCTCTTCATCATCATTTGCCTCATCTTCCATCTTTGAAATCTGCAGAGTTTTGACAGTTCAGCCAAGGATAGTTGCTGATGCTTGACTCCAGCCTCCTGCAGGGTGAATTCGTGTTAATTGGATTGTGTAGTCCAAACCTAACAAACCTTGACAATGCCATTTTGAATAGTTTTACTGATATTTCTGTCACTTACAGTTGAATAGTGGAGAATGCCTTGTTAATGTGTGTCCCTCTTTCCCCATCTTTCCCCTTATTCTCCTTCTTGTTGTATATGCTTGGCTGCTGCTTTGGTGTTCTGGTACCTCTGAAAGTAGAATCAAGAGCCTGTGGTTAACAAGAGGGGGAAATTCCTATCTGTTACCAGGGCTTTCTGGAGAAAGAAAATATTCCTGTTAGTTTTTAATATGTTGAAGCTAAAGGTAAAGGGTAAAGGGACCCCTGACCATTAGCTCCAGTCATGGCTGACTCTGGAGCTGCGGCGCTCATCTCACTTTATTGGCCGAGGGAGCCGGCGTACAGCTTCCAGGTCATGTGACCAACATGACTAAGCCGCTTCTGGTGAACCAGAGCAGTGCACGGAAATGCTGTTTACCTTCCCGCCGGAGCGTTACCTATTTATCTACTTGCACTTTGACGTGCTTTCGAACTGCTAGGTTGGCAGGAGCAGGGACCGAGCAATGGGAACTCACCCCGTTGCGGGGATTCAAACCGCTGACCTTCTGATCGGCAAGTCCTAGGCTCTGTGGTTTAACCCACAGCGCCACCCGCTACTGGAGTTTAAAGCAAGGACTTCACCTGTAACAAAATGTAATGTGGGTTATAACCTCTAAAGCAGTGATCCTGTTAGCTAGGGATGATGGGAGTTGTAATTCCAAAACAGCTGGAGGGCCAAGTTTGGCCATCACTGCTATAAAAGGACTCTGATAGATCAGCTTGTCACTTCGCATAGGCCCATGCCCACAGAAAGCAGTTAGAATCTCATATCTTCTAATATTTCTCCGATGAAAATAGGGACATCCTATTTCATCATCGTTATTATTCCCTGCCCATATGCCTGGGTTGCTCTAGCCACTCTGGGTGGCATCCAACTTATATAAAAACATTAAGCATTGAAAAACCTCCCTATACAGGGCTGCCTTCATATGTCTTCTAATGGTTGTATAGTTACATATCTCCTGCGCTCGGGGGTCGCATAACTCCATACCCTCTAACATTTCTCCAGTGCAAAGAGGGACGTCCTACCGTACCCTCCAACATTTCTCTGATGAAAATAGGGATGTCCTAAGGAAAAGTGGGACATTCCAGGATCAAATCAGAAACTGGGACAGCTTCTGAAAATCTGGGACTGTCACTGAAAAATGGGGACACTTAGAGGGTCTGGAATCTGTTCATCCTGAAAGCTTCTGAGCATGAATTAGATCCTTTCCACAACCCCCAGTGCCTCCCGTAAATCTAATGGGTCAGAGAAACTGGTCATCCAGAGGGAGTGGTTGGAAAGGCTTGATTTTGCAGCATGGTGTTTGCAACTGGCTTGGAGGCCCTGATTTCGCAATAATGGCGCTGTTTGTACATCAGAGTTTAGAGCAGAGAAGGGCAACCTGGGGCACTCTCAGTTCTTTTGGACACTATTTCCTGTAAGCCCCAGTCAGAATAGCTAATGGCTAAGGATGATGGGAGTTCTAGCCCAACTAGAGTGCCTACCCTGAACTTTAGAGGCTCCAAGACAAGCTAAGTGTTGTTCAGAATCCTTTGTAGACCCACCATGCCATATCAAATCTAAATTGAAATGGGTCCACAAATATTGACGTCTCAAATCGGCGACCAGGTCCTGAATCTACAGCTGGAACCTGGATTGTTTTCCACTCCCAGTTTTCTGTGGCACTCATAAGGGTCACTCTACATGATGGCTGCATCTGTGATGCCAGCATTTTCTCTGTAGCTACCTGCTACCTCCCCAAAAGCTTGCTACTACCAAATTGAGAAGTTTGCAGCAACATGAAAACAATAGGCTTGACTGCTTCAACAGCCTCATGGTGTTGATTTAAAAGGTGCTTCTTCAAGAGTGCCTGTTTGTTTGTAGCTGCTCTAAAAATTAAAAGTTCATGCAAAATCACTCACAGTTAATACAAAGATCTTGTAAATGTGTGAGGTGTAACGAAAACAGTTCTTTTTAAGGCTGGGAGAAAGTGTTAGAATGCTGGAAGAGCAAACCTGTAAAAAAGAGCTAAGAACTGAATTTGTGAGGAAGGATTAAGAGCCCCCAGTGCCACAGCTTGGTTTAGATTGTAAAAGCCTATAGGTATTTTACAGGGAGAACAGGGGTTTATTTAATGATATAGTAATATTATACATGATAGTATAACTAGGAAGAAATGGTCGGAGAGAAAGGAAAAAGTTTTTCTGAACTAGTAGATTAGGATGTAGTCAAATTCCCCAAGGGAAATGGCTGGAATAGATTTGCTTTGGGTTTTGGGTTTTCAAGATTAGACACCATTATAAGGAGTGATTTGACACATGAAATAAAATGAGTGATTTGGTCTAAGCAATATTAAATGTTTGGAAAATTTTCTACATTCCAGTTTGCCCTTTTTGAAAAAAGTGCAATTCTATATCTACTCAGAATTAAGCCCCAAGTATTATAGTACAGATGGGACGCGGGTGGCGCTGTGGGTTAAACCACAGAACCTAGGACTTGCCAATCAGAAGGTTGGCGGTTTGAATCCCCGCGATGGAGTGAGCTCCCATTGCTCGGTCCCTGCTCCTGTCAACCTAGCAGTTCAAAAGCATATCAAAGTGCAAGTAGATAAATAGGTACTGCTCCAGCGGGAAGGTAAACGGCATTTCTGTGCACTGCTCTGGTTCGCCAGAAGCGGCTTAGTCATGCTGGCCACATGACCTGGAAGCTATACACCGGCTCCCTCGGCCAATAAAGCAAGATGAGCGCTGCAACCCCAGAGTCGGTCACGACTGGACCTAATGGTCAGGGGTCCCTTTACCTTTATTATAGTACAGAGGGGTACAGGTGGTGCTGTGGGTTAAACAACTGAACCTAGGGCTTGCCGATCAGAAGGTTGGCAGTTTGAATCCCCGCGATGGGGTGAGCTCACGTTGCTCGGTCCCTGCACCTAGCAGTTCAAAAGCACGTCAAAGTGCAAGTAGATAAATAGGTACCGCTTCAACAGGAAGGTAAACGGCATTTCTGTGGACTGCTCTGGTTCTCTAGAAGTGGCTTAGTCATGCTGTATGCTGGCTCCCTTGGCCAATAAAGCGAGATGAGCGCCACAACCCCAGAGTCGTCCGCGACAGGACCTAACGGTCAGGGGTCCCTTTACCCTTTACTTATTATAGTACAGTGTACCTTGGTTCTCGAACGTAATCTGTTCCAGAAGTCCGTTTGACTTCCAAAATGTTTGAAAACCAAGGTGTGGCTTCTGATTGGCTGCAGGAGCTTCCTGCACTCAAGTGGAAACTGTGTGGGATGTTCAGCTTCCAAAAAACGTTCGAAAACAGGAGCATTTACTTCCAGGTTTTCGGTGTTTGAGTGCCGTTCAAAAACAAAGGTTCGACTGTATTTGCAAAATTATGAATTAACCACAGACTAAATTGAAACAAGCTATACTTAGCAGTGTGTTGCCACAAAGCAATATACAAAACTGAAACTAGTCATATACTGTACTGTACTCCCTTGTTTCCTTTTCCTGTTGGTCTCACCCATAAATGATTCCTCCCATACAACCAAATCACTTTAGTTCCTACTTACTCATATTATGAGTATGATAGGGTTGCTATTAAAAATATGTACATTATGTATTTAAAATATTTCTAACCCACCCTATATATAAATATGTACATTATGTATTTAAAATATTTCTAACCCACCCTATATATAAATATGTACATTATGTATTTAAAATATTTCTAACCTATCTGATATTAGGATGTGCTATAATCATCAACATCTTAGGAATATAATAACAAGAGCAATGCAGTGGAGACAAAAGGATGAAATTAACAGTAGCAAAAACAATTGGACCATGGCAGATATTAAATCTCCCATACAAGCCTGTTGAAAGAGGTGTGTGTGCATGTGTGTGTCTGAACTAGGGATGGGCAAGTAGGTCAATGTCAGGTTCCTTCAATTTCTCATTTTTCCTGTCAAATTCTGTTCCCCACATTTCCACAACAGTTTGCATTTTTTTAAAAATAATTCCTCATGAAAATTCATCAGTATTTTAGCCAGAACATCTCCTAATAGGCATATTTTTACATGCAATATAATGAATTATATGCAATTTCCCCTCATATACACATTTTCACAATACAGTTTCCTCTAAAATAATTTTTACTTGTGCATATACATTTCTATGAACAGCTTACCCTAGTTTATGCAATTTTGTACATGTTACTTTGCTGGATAAGTGCATTGCGACATTCGTAATGTGCAACTTTCAAAGGATGGCTGTGTTTCAGTTAATGTATTGTTTTGGAAAGTGCAAATTTTATTAGCTTGCCTTTAACTGAATCAAATTTATCTGCTATCACTCATACTTTATACTTTTTTGATGCATAATTAATAAAATGTAAGTAAATCCCTAAAAAAATTAACGGTTATAAGTAAGAAGGTTATGAGTAAACTAGATGTTTAATGCACAGAAACTGCTTTGCTGTGCTTAGTTTTCTAAAGAACCATCGTCATCAGTAATTGCTCTAGTTTTCATTCCCCTAGAGAAAGATGTTAACCACATCTGTTTTAATTACCGTATGCCTTTGCTATTCCAAAGAGAACAGAATTCTTCAGACTGGCTTAAGTAACCACCCCTCCCCACCCCCCACCCCAAAAATGTTTTAAGTATGCATGATTAGAGCATTTAAATAATCAACTGTTTTCACTAAACCTGCCATCATGGCTGATTGACAAAACATTGTTCAACCGGAAGTAGCAATTAATTACTTGATTGGGCCATTAAGCATCTGCTAAGCCTTTATAACTCAATAAACTTAACAAGTTTCATTAAAAATCAGTGGAACATGACTGGGGGTGGGTGGGGGATTCTAAAACCAGGTCTGGGTTTTTTAACAGGGTTTGTGTGCATGTGTGTCTCTAGCACAGCAATGATCGTTTGTGCCTTTTACCAGCAGACATAATTCCGTTCTAAAAAATGTGTGTTCTTTTATTTCCACAATAAATCAGACTGTTCTCTTATATTTTGGCTGGCAGGTGGTTAATGAGCAATCTTATTAGGCCATCCTATTGCCCCATTTGTCTGCGGGTGGAACTAGATGATAGAAGAAGCACAGGGCTGCTGCTTTTGCTGCCACTTCCATTTTTTTTGTTTTCCTCAACATAATGCAGCTTGCAATGTGATATCCTTGCACTGTGCATTTTCCCTCCATGGCAATTCACATCATTATAATGTTATAATGTATAGAGCAAGGTTTCCCAAACTTGGGTCTCCAGCTGTTTTTGGACTACAGTTCCCATTATCCCTGACCACTGGTCCTATTTCCGCAAAACAATGCCCACCTGTCAATCAACTGATGTCACTGGGTGAGTTCAGCTGATGGGTAGGGGTGGCATTCAATCCTCTGCAGCTGAGCCCCACAGAGAGCAGAACCAAAGCCTCTGTTCATCAGAGGAGAGTGGATAATTCAACCTTGCTCGGTGTTGCTTTGGCTGGAAATGACCTGGCAAAGGAGACCCCTGCAAATAGCAGAACTGAACCCTTCATTCATCAGCCAGTGAGCAATGAGTTCAATCCTCCTAAGTGCTACCTCACCAGCACACTGGCAAAGCATAACCCACCGCAGGTCAACTTTGCCAGGTTTGTAGGACAACTCTCCATATGCCACCTGATGGCATCCTGGCATCATATTTGGAGAGGGACGGGGGTGGGGACCCATATATACAGTTCTACATAGTGTAGGGCTGTCGTACATCCAGATTTTCCTGGACATTACCAGGATTTCAAAGGTGGGATTGACACCCGGGGAGAATTTCTGAAAGTTGGTGCATTGTCCTGGATCTTAGGCAAGTCAATTGAAAAATCACTCAACAACTTTCGAGGTGTCCTGGCTGTTATTTTTTGAAATATGGCAACCCTGACATAGTGCAAACCTCGGTAGTAGGGAAGTGAGTTACAAATCAAAAGTTTAGGCCTAGTTTTCAGCTCAAGCTCAATGTAGGCTCAGTTTTAAGTTACTGAGTGCAACTAAGCTAAAGTATAACTGTAGGCCTCAGTACACATGGGTGTGAGCAATGCACCAGATAGTTTACTCAGCAGATTGCAGCCTATAAATGCAAATTCTGGTAGAAGACCCAGGGGGGAAAGAAGACCAGGAGAGAGAGAGAGAGAGAGAGAGAGAGAGAGAGAGAGAGAGAGATCAGAATGGTGCTATGTGTCAACCCATTCCAGCTGCTAGAGAGTCCATCTGCTGTCATGCCTAAGAAGGAAACATAAGCAACCAAATCAGTATAAGAATTACAATCTTGATTGGTGGTCTGATGCTTTATTTCTGCTATGCATTAATATGATCTAACTAGGTTGCTTTATGTCTAGTGTTTGCTGAACCCCCACTAAATCCCATGGACTTCACCCATAACTGTACTTATTGCCTCTGAATCCAAAAGAACAGCTGCCCTTGGCAGAAAATTGCATGAATTCTTGTGCATCTGTCTTCATGGAAAAGATGTCAAACAAAACCTTGTGCCTAAACGAATTTTCACATGAAGAGAGTCCATGTTGGAAAACAGACTTAAAATTCACTGCGTGCTATCTGATAAAAGAAAACAATGACGATTATTTACAGGTGGTACCTGACCCCATCCAAATTAGCCAAAATAAAAATAACAGCAATAAGTGATGGAGATGTAAACAAAATGAAGGAACCTTATTCCACATGTGGTGGACATGCCCCCAAATAAAAAAAAAGGGATATGATCTATGAGGAACTAAAAAAATTATAAGCTAAAACATACATTTTTAAAGAAGCCTATTAGCTTCAGTTGATCGCCGAAGAATTGATGCTTTTGAATTATGGTGCTGGAGGAGACTCTTGAGAGTCCCATGGACTGCAAGAAGAACAAACCTCTCCATTCTTAAGGAAATCAGCCATGAGTGCTCACTGGAAGGACAGATCCTGAAGCTGAGGCTCCAATACTTTGGCCACCTCATAAGAGAAGACTCCCTGGAAAAGACCCTGATGTTGGGAAAGATGGAGGGCACAAGGAGAAGGGGACGACAGAGGATGAGATGGTTGGATAGTGTTCTCGAAGCTGCCAGCATGAGTTTGACCAAACTGCGGGAGGCAGTGGAAGACAGGAGTGCCTGGCATGCTCTGGTCCATGGGGTCACGAAGAGTCAGACACGACTAAACGACTAAACAACAACATTAGCTTTCCTATTAGGCATTCTAACGATAAGCATCCCAAATGAAAATAAAAGTGTTTCTTTATGCGACAACAGCGGCCCCCCAATTGTGGTTTATCATTAGACACACTTCACCTAACGCCTATGCCAGACCTTTCATATCTGTATTTGAACCAAAAAAAACTCTGTTCTGTTGTCTTGACTGGTTATTTCACCACATAGGGAGTGACTGGCTCATGGAGCCTTGGCATGCAATAGGATGATGGATTATGTGGGCATTTGGGCTGATCCAGCAAGGCTCTTATGTTTTTATGTACATGGACATGAGTAGCAGCCACAGAAGCCTGCTTCTATGCATCCCTTGATGGACGGGGTGCCTGTGATTTTTGCTTTTGTTTTGCAGTACGTGTCCCACTTATCCCCAAATCCATCCAGCAGCCATCACTATTCCCATGTTGTAGATAGGAAAAAGAGGTTGAGATATGTCAAGATATCACAAAAGGAGGGGGGAGAAGTACTTTATAATGCCCTTATTCCAAATTTATGCGCTCTCCCTCCCCTCCTGCAGGTAAAGACATTGAAGAAGCCGGGAGGGTGAATTGTCAGCCCATATTTTAAAGAGCAGTTCTGTCATAAGCAAAATGTTATGTGCTGCAGTACATAAAAGCTTTACCTGCGTATGAATGCAGCAGCACTGGCTTGTCAAAGGGGAGGGGAAATACTGAGCACTATTAAACAGAATGGGCCTCATTCTGGTCGCTGACACCTGCATATGTCTGAAAGGGAATGGGATTGTATTCGCATCAATGTTGTGTCAAAGAGAGCTGAATCTTCCTGGCTGCCAGTATCACTTCTGGTTTGCATCCTTTTTACAGGCCCTGTTGGGTAAGATTATTGAAAATCAAACAAGCCTATAGTACCATGAATATTTTACTGGGCCAAGGATTTTTAATACAGGAATCTGGTTCTTCCCATTTTCATGGCATGCCTGCCATGAAATAAAGCATGAAAGCAGCCAAGCAGCCTTTGATGAAATACATCAGGACAAGGTTGAAAGTAGTGCAATTACGAGATAAAACAGTGATGTTTTCCATCTTTTGAATTGACCCTGTGGCTGTCTAAGACTGCAAACCTAGCCACATTTACTTTGGAGTAAATGCCATTGAACATAGTGGGGTTTACCTCTGAGTAAACATAGCTAGGACTGAGTTGTATTTAAAGATATCAAGATTTGGTTTGATTTCTTTTTTAAAAAAACACACAACTAAGAACAGTTTTAATTTCTGCAGCTGTAATCCTGTGTACATTGCTTTGGAGAAAGGCAAACAGGGATCAATGGGAGCTTTTGAGTAAATAAACAGGAATTAGCTCAAGGGCGGATTTTTAATTTGCTTTGTACTTTGTACAACTGCAGAGTGATGCTGCCAATATTAGTGCGATTCCGTATTGTCTTGTGGATGCAATTAAAGAAAGTCTGTGTGATGCAATGAGTAGGGTGCTGGGTTCAAATCCCTGTTCAGCCACAAAACCCACAGTGTGTCTTATGGCAAGTCGATGTCTCTTAGTGTAGCTGAGCTCTCACATGGCTTTATAGAATAAGGCAGCTGCGGGGAAACGTTGGCCATCCAGATGTTGCTGAACAAAAACTCCCATCATCCCTGGTCACACTTGCTGGCCAGCAATATGTTTTCCTGTGAAGTCAGTTTAAAAAGAAGGGTGTGAGGGGTTGTAAGCTAGGTCCCGGCCTCTTGGCATAAGCCCTCCCTAAGTCATTGCAAGGCTGCATACATAATTCTCTCTCTGGCTCATTCCCAACAGGCCTGGAAGGGCTGGGTCTTGGTTTGCAAGAAGTTTTGTGAGGTGAATTATTGGAACTATTGCAAAAATGGATGAAGAGGAGGATGGTTATTTAAGATAATTAAAGGCAATATGAATTTAAGAAATGCATAAGAAGTGAAAAAAACGGTGGATCATCAGAGGCACTGATGGAAGTCCAAAAAAGATTGTATAAGTGGTGAAGTTTTGTGGTATGTATTATAATTTATATGTTAAAATTAATAAAAAATATTATAAAAAGGAAGGGCTGGGTCTTGATTGTCCCTACTGCTCAAAAGGCTCCTACTGCAGAAGGTATCTAGAGACCACCTAGCTGCAGGTCCTGCAGGTCCTTGTTTCTTGCAAGAGCCAGGCACCCTCCCTGCCCCATCTCCGACTCCCAAACAAACAGAGATATGGGCTGAGTGAAGACCTACACCAGGAACAAGCAGCTGAGATGTAAAGCAAAGCCTGTGAATCTTGCTCTTTTGAGATTTAGTGATGAGGGAGATCAGCATTAACTGACAGTGAACTCAAGAAAAAACCTGAGGGTCTTCCACCCTCTTCCAGGCTGTGGATATCCGCAAAGTGAAGGCCCAGGCTCAAATCACATCCGCTGAAGCAACAGCGCTTGCTGCTGAAGCAAAAATGAAAGCATCTTTGCAGTTTGCAAAACCTCCAACACAATCTGCACCACAAGAGGGCTTTTCAGTAGCCAAAAGCAGAGCTTGCAATAGATGTAGAAACACGCAGAAGCCTAGATTGTGTTTAGTCTTCTGAGTATTGTCCTACAAATGCTCTTGAACAAGCCACTTTGCAAAAATGTGGCAGCTCGAAAGTGGAACAGGTTATGAGCACATTGCTGATAGGTATAATGTCATCTCAGTGACTTGCAGAGTACAAGAATGGTATAGCACAGTTCCCGTAGCTGCTGTAACAATCTTTCTTAAATTAGATAGTGGAGCAGAAACAACCACTAGTCCAATGGATGTAGCGGATGACAGACAAAATGCATCCAGGGTCAAAGCAAACAGGTTGTTTTGGGAGGTGCACACCTCAAGCGAAAAAGTGCAATTATAGCATACCACCTTTTATGTGATAATGATGAATCACCATTCCTTGGGTGATAAAGACATCATGTTGAATCCACTCCAAAGGGTTGGCAAGATGTCTTGTGCAGCACCTACAAGGAAGGATGGCCTTTTCAAGAACTGGTTGGATGTTTTGGAAAACCTAGTTGATTTCCTGGTACCTACTACCACACATATGTGAACCCAACAGAACCACAGTTGCACATAGTTTTAGGAATAATCCCTATTCTTACCCTAGGAAAGTTTAAGTCCATAACTGAAAACCCCAGAAGATACAGGCAGGCCTGGATATAGGTTTGTTGAGGCCCTAAGCTACTGAAGGTAATGGGGCCCTTTATATGTCCAGCTGTCCTTTGTCAACAACAAATTGTTGCTGTTTCTTGTGTTGAATATATGCTATATGGTAATTTATGGACCTAATAGGTACCTAAAGCCATTTGCACATGCAGAATGTAGGCACCCTATATATAGAAATGAGCAAACCAGTGATATTTTAGTGAGCAGGCTAGCAGGCGGGGCCCATTACTTACATCATAGGAGCCTACGCAACACAAAACACTGTTGCTTTATGTAGGTTTTTTGTTTGTTTGTTTGTTCTTTATCTTCTATTTTGGAAATGTACATCCAGTTTTTTCCTTTAATTTTTTTGGGGCCCCCAAGAGAGTGGGGCCCTAAGCTATAGCTTGTTTAGCTTATACGTAAATCCGGCACTGGATACAGGAGTCATCACAAAAATGACTGGGTCCACTCCCTGGGTCAACAGCTTGGTGAACACACACAGGGAGGGGGGAATGGATCACTATGACTCTGCTTTGACCCATAAAGCTATGCTGAGACAACGGTTCTCTATCCCCTCTTCGCCTTTCTTAAAAGTACCATTTGCACTTGCAGCAGCACAGGGTTCCTCTCAGAAGTTTCCTTGCTGCCAGAACTTCCTATACTAATCATGTGAGTTTGCATGGTCACGCAGTCATTCTAAAAAGTGCTCCTGGCAGGGAAGCTTTTGAGAGAAGAGCCACACACAGACACAGATACCTACCGCTGCAGCAGGTAGAAGTCCCGACACACAGAAAACAGACCACTTTGCACACTTAACGGGGCAAACACAGTGCAAAAATCAAAAGCAACTTTGTCGAAGCTCTTTGCCCTGCTTGCCTTTTTGTAGCTCTATTCACTTTGCATGCACCAGCCCTCGTACAGCTGAAAATGAACATTGTGAAAGGTTTTGCCCAGCTCGACCTAAAATAGTTGCTGAGTCTTCATTTTAAACGAATCATAGATTCATGATAAAGTAAGGCTTGAAGGAATCTGTCAGAATGCACCCTAAAATTAATCACATAAAACTAGTACAGTGGGAGGGTCATTCTATCTTACAAACATATCAATTTTCTGCTAGTCATTTCTCTATTAAAAGGGAACAGCGGCAAGAACGAAAAGCAAAATGTGCACATGCACATACTGTATGTACAGAGGACGTCAATTATATTGACCTTGTACAAGAGGGCATATTGACTTTACGAAACCCAAGTGCTTTCCATGAATTTAGTTAATATTTGCAGAAGAGTTTGCCCAACTCCTTGTAAGAATTAGCATTAGTATGAAGAAATATTGCTTTTGTTGTTGTTTGAAGAAAAAAACCAAAACCCAAATCATTGTCTACCTAGACACTGCCAAAAAAGAGGACAAAAGAGGAAACAAGAGTCAATAAAATTTGTGTTTGCTAATTTATATGTAAAGATGTATATTTAGAACTTATTGCTATAAATTAAACAGAAATGCAATACATTGCACCATAGTGCGGAAGACTGTAAACAGATGTCCTGTTTGCCTGCTCAGTCTGGTGTCGAGGTGCTATTGATGGGCAAGTTCAAGGCCTGTTCTTCCCTCTTATGGTTCTATCTTTAAGCCAGGCTTACACCGAACAGCCCTTCAAAGAGAGGACTATCTTCTGAAACCCTTTCTAATAAAGCGACTTCTGTTAAGTAGGGCACAAGGGTACCCCATTCCCACTTTATTCTTAACATTGCTTTAATGCCTGAGGTTGAAGTAGCAGTTCAAGCAACTTGTGGTAGGATCTGGTTTCCTTTTCTCAAATATTTATGAAGGAATTAGTGTGAAAGTATCAACCATAGGATCTCTCAAGGAGACCAACCAAGATGATCAAGGGTTTGGAAACCAAGCTTTATGAGGATTGGTTGAAGGAGCTGGGTATCCTTAGCCTGGAAAAGAGGAGACTGGGAGGAGATATGACAACCATCTTCAAATATCTCAAAGGCTGTCAGATGGAAGAGGGAGCATTGCAAGCTTGTTTTCTCCTGCTCTGGAGGGTAGGACTTGAACCAATACCTTCAAGTTACAAGAAAGGAGATTCTGACTAAACATCAGGAAGAACTTTGTGACAGCAAGAGCTGTTTGACAGTGGAATGTTCTCCCTCAGGAGGTTGTGGACTCTCCTTCCTTGGAGGTTTTTAAGCAGAAGTTAGATGGCCATCTGTTATAGATGCTTTAGCTCAGGCTTCCTCAACCTTGGCCCTCCAGATGCTTTTGGACTACAACTCCCATGATCCCTAGCTACCAGGACCAGTGGGATGATGGGAAATGTAGTCTCAAAACATCTGGAGGGCCGAGGTTGAGGAAGCCTGCTTTAGCTGAAATTCATGCATTGCTGATTCTTGTATCTCCTCCTTTTTACCCCTGTACCCCATCTCTCTTAATTCTCTTTCTTGTTTTCTTTTCTTCTAAGTAGAACAGGGGATGGGGAGACAAGGGTGGTACGCACAAAGGAAATGCCATGTACACTTTTTCACATTTATATCATTAAACTAATAGGCAGCTGGTAGAATTGAATTGGGCATAATTCCAGAAAGTTTCTAACTTTCTCTTTCCCCCCAATATTCTTCTCTCCATCTCCTGGAGCCATAGAAATCACAGCCACCATTGCCTGGTCTTCAAAGCTCACCCATGTGAACTCTTTTCTTAATGAGAGACCACTGGGTGCTTTTCTGGGAGAGCCATTGCAGTTAAAACTGAAATCCAGCTACTTTGGGCCTCGGATCCAAAACCCCAACATTTTTTATGGGTGAGTTCAAGCTGTTTGATGTCCTTCAGTGGAGACCAAATGAGTGCTTAGCAACAGTATATTGCTTTATGTTTGAAGGATGAGCTGGCATCTCCCTCACTGACTGAGGCTCTGTGTTCTCTGAGTTAGGGTGATGAGTAATTTAACCCTGCATGTGGTGTTGAGTGTTGAGCTTATGTGGGTTTAAAGTAAGCGAGTTAACCTCCTATTTGCTGGAAAGTCAGCTGGTGAATTAAGAGTGTTCTAGCTCAAGAAAGGGGATGGCATATTGGAGATCAGCTGGAAATAGAACTGGGATGAGTACTGAAGAATTGAGGGGGAAATTGATGACATGGAGGCTGTTTGAGTTATGAAACAGAAACTGGAGGGGGAAGACTTTTGTAAATCCCCAACCCTGATAATTTTAATTTTAGTAGGCATCCCCTGTAGCTGTATCCTCCTTGTAGATCTCCCGACACAAATATATCTGGCCAGCTCTCTTCATATGTCCAGAAGACATATTATAGGTTTTTTTTTATTGCATTGAATTTAACTGGTTAGCCATTATGGGAGCCAAGGAAAACTATATTTTAAAAAATGAGACACAATTCAGCCCTCATTAAATACATTTTTAAGTGCCATTGATTTCAGTGACAGAGTTAGCACTTTCCCACTGAAATCACTTGGGACTTAAAAGTCCATTCCTTTGTCTGAATAATGCCCATAATAAATGAAAATGAATGCCCAAAATAAACAAAATGATATGGTTAAAGAGGGGAAACTGAGGCATGTAATAACTCTCTTCAAATATGATTGTTATTTGCTGTCAGCCAAACAGATGGCACATTCAACTGGCTGCATAGAATTGCCACATCTCAATATGCTTTGTTGTCCCTGATAAACGTGACTAGCATTAGCACATGACCCTGGGTCTATGGATGATTGACTGGCTCACTGATCCATGGTCCAGTGTCTTGGAGAGCAACAGATATACTGTCCTGAAGTATGTAGCTCGATGGGAGAAGAGTAGGCAAACTTCTACCATGTTCTCTTTTTTTTATAAGATATTTATTAAAATTTTCAAAATATTACAAAATGAAAAAATAAAAAATAAAAATAAAAAATAAAAAACAGTTAAAAACAACTCAATCTTTCCATTACTTATTTTTCATTAGCTTGTTTCCCGGACCTCCTCGCGCCTCCCTTTTTTGTATTCCAGTTCAATTTGTTAGTTCAGCAAATCCTTCCCCTCTTTCTTTATCCTAATCTTTAATCTTAAAATATTGTGACATTAATTTTTTACCTATTAATAATCCATTTTTCATATTCCCTTATAGTATTACAGCTAAAAACCACTTAATTTCTATCCAACATCATTCTAACATTCATTAATTTTACAATATTTCTGTAAATAGTCTTTAAACTTTTTCCAATCTTCTTCCACCGACTCTTCTCCCTGGTCTCGGATTCTGCCAGTCATTTCCGCCAATTCCATATAGTCCATCACCTTCATCTGCCATTCTTCCAGAGTGGGTAAATCTTGTGTCTTCCATTACTTTGCAATAAGTATTCTTGCTGCTGTTGTGGCGTACATAAAAAAAGTTCTATCCTTCTTTAACACCAATTGGCCGACTTGTGGGGTGCCTCAGGGTTCTGTCCTCTCCCCCATGCTTTTCAACATCTACATGAAGCCGCTGGGAGAGATCATCAGGGGATTTGGGCTGGGTGTTCATCAGTATGCGGATGATACCCAGCTCTACCTCTCTTTCAAATCAGAACCAGTGAAGGCAGTGAAGGTCCTGTGTGAGTGCCTGGAGGCGGTTGGAGGTTGGATGGCGGCTAATAGATTGAGGTTGAATCCTGACAAGACAGAAGTACTGTTTCTGGGGGACAGGAGGCGGGCAGGTGTGGAGGATTCCCTGGTCCTGAATGGGGTAACTGTGCCCCTGAAGGACCAGGTGCGCAGCCTGGGAGTCATTTTGGACTCACAGCTGTCCATTTAGGCACAGGTCAAATCTGTATCCAGGGCAGCTGTTTACCAGCTCCATCTGGTACGCAGGCTGAGACCCTATCTGCCTGCGGACTGCCTCGCCAGAGTGGTGCATGCTCTGGTTATCTCCCGCTTGGATTACTGCAATGCGCTCTACGTGGGGCTACCTTTGAAGGTGACCCGGAAACTACAACTAATCCAGAATGCGGCAGCTAGACTGGTGACTGGGAGCGGCCGCAGAGACCACATAACACCGGTCTTGAAAGACCTACGTTGGCTCCCAGTATGTTTCCGAGCACAATTCAAAGTGTTGGTGCTGACCTTTAAAGCCCTAAATGGCCTTGGTCCAGTATATCTGAAGGAGCGTCTCCACCCCCATCGTTCTACCCGGACACTGAGGTCCAGCACCGAGGGCCTTCTGGTGGTTCCCTCACTGCGAGAAGCCAAGTTACAGGGAACCAGGCAGAGGGCCTTCTCGGTAGTGGCGCCCGCCCTGTGGAACGCCCTCCCACCAGATGTCAAAGAGAACAACAACTACCAGGCTTTTAGAAGACATCTGAAGGCAGCCCTGTTTCGGGAAGCTTTTAATGTTTGATGTATTATAGTATTTTAATATTCTTTTGGAAGCTGCCCAGAGTGGCTGGGGAAGCCCAGCCAGATGGGCGGGGTATAAATAATAAATTATTATTATTATTATTATTATTATTATTATTATTATTATTATGCCCAGGAGAAAGGCCTCTGGTTTCTTCAGGAAGGTGTATTTAAATACCTTTTTCATTTCATTATAAATCATCTCCCAGAAAGCCGTAATCCTTGGGCACGTCCACCAAAGGTGAAAAAATGTACCTTCAGTTTCTTTACATTTCCAACATTTATTGTCGGGTGATAAATTTTTGCAAGCTTGACTGGGGTCATGTCCCACCTGTATATCATTTTCATAATATTCTTTCTTAAGGCATTACATGCCGTGAACTTCATACCTGTGGTCCATAACTGTTCCCAGTCAGCCATCATAATGTTATGTCCAACATCTTGTGCCCATTTAATCATAGCAGATTTCACAGTTTCATCCTGAGTATTCCATTTCAACAGCAAGTTATACATCTTTGACAAAATCTTAGTTTTTGGATCCAACAGTTCTGTTTCCAATTTTGATTTTTCCACCTGGAATCCAATTTTTTTATCCAAATTGTATGCCTCCATTATTTGATAATAATGAAACCAGTCTCACACTTTTTTTTTTAATTTTTCAAAACTCTGCAATTTCAATTTGTCTCCCTCTTGTTCCAAGATTTCCCAATATTTCGGCCATTTGGCCTCCATATTGAGCTTTTTCTGAGCCTTCGCTTCCATCGGTGACAACCACCTTGGGGTTTTATTTTCAAATAAATCCTTATATCTTATCCAGACATTAAACAATGCTTTCCTGACAATGTGATTTTTGAATGCTTTATGTGCTTTGACCTTGTCATACCATATATATGCATGCCATCCAAATACATTGTTAAAACCTTCTAAGTCCAAGATGTCTGTGTTTTCAAGAAGCAGCCATTCTTTCAACCAGCAAAAGGCTGCTGATTCATAATAAAGTTTAAGGTCTGGCATGTTCTCTAATATAGTGGTACCTCAGGTTACATACGCTTCAGGTTACATACACTTCAGGTTACAGACTCCGCAAACCCAGAAATAGTGCTTCAGGTTAAGAACTTTGCTTCAGGATGAGAACAGAAATCGTGCTCTGGCAGCGTGGCAGCAGCAGGAGGCCCCATTAGCTAAAGTGGTGCTTCAGGTTAAGAACAGTTTCAGGTTAAGAACGGACCTCCGGAACGAATTAAGTACTTAACCCAAGGTACCACTGTACATTAAACAAGTTCACTTCTGTTACATCATGACATGTCTTCAGACTATCTCCTCCCAACACATTATTACACACTATTGAAGTTCTCTGAATTTTCTCTACAGCAAGCTCTTTGCAGTTTCCCAGTGTATAAATGAACATGGGGGAGGAGGGTTGGAATCCTGTCCCCGATGTGCTACTTGCCTCCCCACCTCTGCACATTCCATTTCTTACTTCCAGTGGCCTGTGCACATATCAGAAGTGATCCATACCCTACATTTTTGTCCCAAGGCTCTGTGTGTAGACATCTCTGTGAATGGCATCTCAGCTGCTTGAGGGTCAGGAATGGGGCCAGCACCCAGAAGGCACAACCCCACCCCAACTCCAATGAAACTTTCCTATCATTCATGTCCATTTAATAATGAATGTGGATTGACACAGTCTTCCCAAATGAGTCATGAAAACTGTTGAGTACAACACAGGATTACATTATCTTTCATGCAGAAATGAAAGAAAAAGAAGAAAAGAATTGTAAATCATGAAATAAGACAACAATAAAAATGGCTCATCAAACGTAGTGTGAAATGTATTTGGCCATGTGCTAATTGAGATGGGCTGTTACAAGCTGCAGAGCATGATATTTAATTAGATGAGTAATGAGTGACACATTTTTGAAGTCCTGGAGTTTTGATTAAATGGGGTTTGTTTGTTTTTTACTTCTGTGTTTCTGAAAGTGAAAGAAAAGGTCATAAGGAAATGAGACCCCCCAAAAAAAATCATTTGACAGCAGCCTGATCCAATAAGATGCTAGTGGAAACTGTCATAAATCCCAGCAGCAAGGTGTCTTGCCCCTTGGGTTCTAGTTCCCCATTGTTTGATTTTACCCTTTACCTTGGAGTCTGAAAGTTGGAAGAACCCTGAAACTTTAAGCCAACATATTGAGACCTGATCGATGCTCACCCAAGTTTTGTTCAATAATATTTGCTGATCCCTTTTAACTTGAATTACTGGGGATTGTACCTAGGACCTTCATTCAAAAATATACTCTGTCGGTGAGCTATGATCTTCCTCCTGTAGAGCATAAAATTAGTCAACAGCATGGCACCCATGAGAACACTTACTCACAGAGGCCTTCCACAGAGTCTCATCCCACCACTGAAATTAGGGACGAAATACGCATTCTATTGTAGTGCTTATAATGGGTTGTGGTATATGTGTCTGTAGTGGCCATGAAATTTTGTCCAGTTTGCGAATGTAGTCATGGGCCCCCAGAATGTTCACTGCCCCTGTTTTATTGTATATGCTTTTTGTAAAGTCATTCTTTCATGGAGTTGTGAGTCACCACCGTAGAAGAGTTAATCTTAAAGAGCTAAATACAATCCCAATGGCATTTGTCTCTTTTTCACTAACGTTTGCCCAATGCTATAAATTATTTTTAAAAAAATATTTTTATTGATTTTTGACATACAAAATTAAAAAACGTACCCCACAAAATTATCACAAATACAATATTATTAGACTTCCATCAGCACCTCTGATAATCTTCCGTTTTACATCACTTCTTATCCATTTCCTAACTTAATACTGCCTTGATATCTCTTAACCTATTTTCTCTCCTTTTCCATTTTAACAATATTTCCATTAATACTCCTCACAGAACTTCTTGCAAACCTGGCCGTGATCGTATAGTGGTTAGTACACTGCATTGTGCCCAGTGCTATAAATTAATTAATTTTGGACCACTAGCTTTGCTGTAGAAAACCTTGTGTAAGCTTGATCACTACCTAGATAGAGAAACCACTCAAAAGAAATCACTCTGAGTCACCAAAGAAAGAGCAACATAATAGAAAAATAAATAACTAATATTTGACGATTCGTTATAACCGCTAATTCTGATACAATACTTCAGCTCAACATTTCTCTCACGTTGTATCTGCATATTTGTTTTCAACACTCCTCCAAGTGTCAGCTGCATTTGTGGACCACCTTGTCTTCCTAACATTCAAGAGAAGATAATTGTAACAAAGTGTAACTATCTTGAGTCAGGAGCAACCATGGTATCAGATTAGTGTTTTCTGGTTACTATGGAAACAACAGATGCACCAGAACGGAAGCTTCTTGTGAAAAGGGGTGGGTGTGGAGAGAATGCAATTGCTCCTAATATCATCCATGTTAAAATATCGCCACAGCAACATCAGTAAATTGGCTCCTCTGGCTTTGGAGATTTCTCTTCATGGTGATTGAAAAGCCTTATTTGAATATGCAAGGACATAACTTTGATGTGAATGTAGAGATGAGGTGGGCAACAAACAGCGTTTTTGTCTGGTGGCTATGGGCCTGTTATGCTGGGAAAACTTGGATTCCAGGACCGGGCTGGGATCACAAAGCTACAGCTCTACTAGTGCTAGAGAGTTTGTTCTCCAGTTCATAATCAATGATGTTTCCAAAACTCTCTGCTCATCTAGATCTCGCTGCAGAATTTGGCTTCGCAGTTACACTGACTTGTTTCCAAAGTGGGAGTGACATACAGTGGTACCTCGGGTTAAGAACTTAATTCATTCTGGAGGTCCATTCTTAACCTGAAACTGTTCTTAACCTGAGGTGCCACTTTAGCTAATGGGACCTCCTGCTGCTGCTGCTGCTGCTGCTGCGCCACCACCACATGATTTCTGTTCTCATTCTGAAGCAAAGTTCTTTTTTTAAAAAAAGATTTTTATTGATACAGCAAGAAAAAAGAAAAAAACACAAATACCAAATTACACACAGGAATAACCATAGACACATAATTTTCTTAGCAAACAATAAAACATATACTGGTCTTAATACTAAAGACCGAACCTTCCGTCTATTCCATATTTCGATTTCATATTACTTATTGCCAATACACACTTTTATCATAATTAAACTTTTTCTAAATATATCTAATTTCTTATATCTACCTTGCAACTATTACTGAAGTTCTGAAGCAAAGTTCTTAACCTGAGGTACTATTTCTGGGTTACTGGAGTCTGTAACCTGAAGCGTCTGTAACCTTGAGGCACCACTGTACAGTATGAGGTATTCTCTCTTTTTTTCTTTAAAAAAATATTTTCTCAATTAATTTAAAACTTTTCTACCTCACCTCTCAGTAAAAAGCAGTCAAAGGAGACTTGCACTAAAACCATCAGTAGCAGTAGAACAGCAAGAGTTCTGTTCCTGTTGTTCATTGTGCTGTTGGCAGCCACTACTTCTCCCCTTCCCCACAATGTCCTCTTGAAACAGTGTAAGTCATGAGGACTCTCATGATCAGTTGCCGTTTCATAGAATTATAGTTGGAAGGGACCCCAAGGGTCATCAAGTCCAACCCCCTGCATAGCCGCCCTGAGCCCGGCCTTGGCTGGGGAGGGCGGGGTATAAATAATTCATTATTATTGTTGTTGTTGTTGTTGTTGTTGTTGTTGTTGTTGCAGGAATTTCCCCCTCCACAGTGTTCTTATAACAATGCTATGTCCCACAGGCTTGCAACTATTTCCTTTCCAGGTCCATATCAGTGCATAAAGGCTTTTCTAATAGTATAAGCTTTCAATTTATACTAGGAATCCTCTGCACACAGGTTTGTAAAATGTTGTTCGCTCTACTCGACCAGCATTTTCAAACTAGCAAATTCCATGAAAGATCAGCTTTCCGCCTCCCTAATTCTGTGCCGCTGTTTCTGCTGTCTCTCGAGACAGACGGATGCCAAAAACAACTTGCTCTGTTGGGCAAAGCTGCAAGAGATACAAAGTTCTCTTGTCCAATATTTTATAGTGGCGGGGAGAGCAGGGCGTTAAAAGTATTACAACCATGAGACAAGGATAAGGCAAATTATTTTCAGGTGCTGCTTTAAGAATACATGTTCTATCTCTTCTCATGAATAATAAAGGGAAGCCAGTCACCCGCTCTCTACGTTTAAAAGGCATATAAAAGAGGAGTATTTGCACTATGGAGAACAATCTTATGGAGTGTTGCTACCCTCTCTGTGCAAGTGATGATTTTGTAGGAATTTCTTTTGTGCGCATGAAAAAGGTTCTGCAGTGGTGTCATGCAATAAACTTATGATTGACAGAGCAAATATTAGGATTTCTGCCAACACACAGAAGTACTGTTTTGACAACTGTGTCATCATGAATTGGAGTTACGGAAAGAGCAGACTGTAGCATCTATAGGAGTAGAGCATCAATGGGCTGCATCAATGGGCTGCATCAATAGGAGTATAGCATCTAGATCAAGGGAAGTAATAGTGCCACTGTATTCTGCTCTGGTCAGACCTCACCTGGAGTACTGTGTCCAGTTCTGGGCACCACAGTTCAAGAAGGACACTGACAAACTGGAACGTGTCCAGAGGAGGGCAACCAAAATGGTCAAAGGCCTGGAAACGATGCCTTATTGGAGCCAGTGTGGTGTAGTGGTTAAGAGCGGTAGTCACGTAATCTGGGAAACCGGGTTCGTGTCTCCGCTCCTCCACATGCAGCTGCTGGGTGACCTTGGGCCAGTCACACTTCTGTGAAGTCTCTCAGCCCCACTCACCTCACAGAGTGTTTGTTGTGGGGGAGGAAGGGAAAGTAGAATGTTAGCCGCTTTGAGACTCCTGAAGGGGAGTGAAAGGCGGGATATCAAATCCAAACTCCTCTTCTTATGAGGAACGGCTAAGGGAGCTGGGCATGTTTAGCCTGGAGAAGAGGAGGTTAAGGGGTGATATGATAGCCATGTTCAAATATATAAAAGGATGTCACATAGAGGAGGGAGAAAGGTTGTTTTCTGCTGCTCCAGAGAAGCGGACACGGAGCAATGGATCCAAACTACAAGAAAGAAGATTCCACCTAAACATTAGGAAGAACTTCCTGTCAGTAAGAGCTGTTCGACAGTGGAATTTGCTGCCAAGGAGTGTGGTGGAGTCTCCTACTTTGGAGGTCTTTAAGCAGAGGCTTGACAACCATATGTCAGGAGTGCTCTGATGGTGTTTCCTGCTTGGCAGGGGGTTGGACTCGATGGCCCTTGTGGTCTATTCCAACTCTATGATTCTATGATCTAGCTTGGGCCTATGAGGAGAAGGAGGGTCACATGTTCCTGACCTGCCCCATGTATTGCATCATTGTTGCCTGATTGACATGCCTCTCACATGTTGCAAGGGTAATTTTTGCCGTGTGGCAAAATGGAAGCATTTCAAATCCTGATCTCTCAAAGTTCTCAGTTGCATGAGGAGCCTGCATGCTTACAGCAAGATCCCCACTTGCAGAAGTCACCCTTATCGAGGTGCACAGATCAGACAATGGTGGCACGACAGAGGGGAGTGGTGACCCCACTCTCCTCCCTCATGCATTTGCAGGTGCACAAGGGGGGAAAGCTGAATAAGGCCAATGCCATGCTAATTCATCTGGATTTATTGGGAATCACAAAGGCCACAAGAGTCTCCATACTAAATGTTCCACTACAATTGCAGCAGATGGGTGAAATCGTATCCCAAATGCTCCCCAGTGTCTGGAAGCAGCAGTTCACAGTCTCTTAACATGGAGTTTTACCAGCTGTTTTGGAGGCTGTGTAGAGATAGGGAAGCTGTTGAATCCTCCAGCAGGCAGATTTTGGGGGTTTCCTATATTCCAACATAGATGTCCAAAGTTGCACAAAGTTAACTGAGCAAAGATTTCTACTTCTGAATCTACAGCACATGCTCTGTATTGACAAATCATTTTCCAGGCTCCATGATAGCAGATCATTATTATTAGACAAGATGTATTAAGGAAGCACTTAGATTTTCAGAGAACAGATTTCTCATCCTACTGCATTATATTGCCATGCAGCTACAGAGGCCATTCTGGAATTGTGGTAACACTTGTTAGGTAAACAAAGTATAGTAGTACTGTATTAGCTTTCATCTGAGAGTGTTTTAATGGTACCGCCTCACATACCATCTGTTTTAATGATTTAAAACTCTATACTGGGCTGGCTTACCTTATGACACCCTGAGATGAATTGACTACAAGTTCAGTGAAGGGGAGATATCTATATCCATCCTCTGGCAATCAGTCCCATTGCCCACAATCTTGCCATATACAACACAGCAGAGCCTGGGAATAAAGACAGAAGAAGGACCCTGTTAGTTCATACCAAAGACATATCTAGTCCAATGTTCTGTTCCTGACTGTGGCCCACTAGATGCCTCGGGGAAGCAGAACATTCCTCCTCTGTTGCCTGGTATTTAGATGTAGGCTTACAGGTAAGAATAGATATGGGGCAGGAAACCTGCAACCCTCAACTCCCATCACATTTGAGTCCTGATGTGAACTGGAATCTGAAGGTCAACTGGTTCCCCACCCTGTCAGTAGACCTATATCCCATTAATTAATTTAAAAGCCATTTAATATGGTGGTTATCACCACATCTGGTGGCACTGTATCCCATGTATCCATTAGGGATTGGGTGAAGATTTGCTTTTTGTGGCTGTTGCTGTTCTGTTATGAACCTACCACCAAGCAGTTGCCGGTGTTCTGCAGAATTACACAACTGTGATCATAAGGACCAACATCTCTGCCTGCATGCTTTGCAAC
Organism: Podarcis bocagei; assembly: GCF_964188305.1. Lineage (NCBI taxonomy): Eukaryota > Metazoa > Chordata > Lepidosauria > Squamata > Lacertidae > Podarcis > Podarcis bocagei. The sequence goes on along the minus strand of NC_138128.1, from coordinate 82,425,530 downwards.
TTTCCATGGAGAATCATTGCATTGGTGCTGAATACTCAGGTACACTGGGGTTGTCAGCCATTAGCAGTGCTATCGAACTCCTGTTCTATAGTGGCAGTGACAGATGTCATGGCAGTGATGGCCAGAAGGAGAAAGGCTGCAGGGAGCCAACAAGCCCATCACCTACAATACCTCCTGCTGTAGGCATATGTAGCAGCAGAAGCAATTGTATGGATGAAGTAATGCTCCATTTACAACTCAGTCATCTGTCTCCTTCACCTGCTCGCGCAAGAAGGCATGCAGGTGTGTTGTGCAGCAGGCAAGGATGGACTGATAAGATCACTGCAGAGAGAATGTACAGGAGGGTCCGTGACTATTCTGCTTCAGTGAGGTTGCGCAAGTGCAACGTCTGGAGTCAGAAGTGACCACCACAACCACAAGAGAATAATCATGGAAGCCATCGAGATAGAGAAACACCCTCACAACATGAACAAACGTGACGACACGTCCCGCCTGCCAGACATCTGGAAATTAGCCCTCCCCACAAAAACCGACACCAGAACCAGAGGCACACAGAACGCCATCTCCAATCAACCACACCAGACCCAAACCCAGACCCTCTCCACAGATAAATTACAGACACCATCCAGTAGCCAAACCATAGTGGCACCTCCGGATGCTGCACCCCCCTGCAATCCCTACACAGATCTGGCTGGCACAGGGCACAAAACCACAGCTCGCCCCTATACACGAAGCCAAGCCAGAGCACAACTAAGTGCAGTACAGCCATCTTCTCAGAAAAACTCTTCACAAGCTCAAGAGGTCAAGACACGAAAGCTTTAGCAACTAATCCACACCTAATGACCCTCCTAAGTGGTACTCAGAATATCACTCCAGAAATCACTCAAGATATCCCTCAAGTAATTAATGAACAAAAGAAGAAAAGGCACACTAACCTGGGAACTTCCTCTCTGCCCAGAACGTTGGAGGCTATACACCACACCCCCTCAACAGTATTTATAGGAACTCAAACACTGAGATCCTGCTCTGTTCTAGTAACAAGAAGCCGAAAGCACCAGCCTGAAGATGACGAGTGAGACCTCGTCGAAACGTCGCCTAGACACCCCAACTCTTACACGGGAAGACACCCGAAGACACCAAAACCTGCATATATATATATATATATATATATATATATATATATATATATATATATATATTGCATTGAATTGCATAAACGATTTCTAACTCAGCCACAAAGCATTATATTATGTGAAAGAAAAGCTCTCATCGGGTGCTTCCGCCAACTGATGATGAAAGGTAGTTTGTAGAATAAGTTAAACATAAACATTTTCAGAAATACATATACACTCTCCCTGCACCTCCAAATTCTCTCACAAGGTGGGTACTATGGCAGGTGGGATTGCCCACTCCCCCCGCCCACTTGATGTCCGCCCCTTTTATTTTATTTTAATAATGATACATTTTTTGGCCCTGCACATAAAGCTGAATTTGCACAAGTTAAATGCTGGAATATTCTAAAATGAATAGCAGACTCTATTCCTACGTGGGTTAGCCAATTGCTGCCATACTTTGTGCAACTGCTATACAGTAGCTTATAAAAGGATCACTGATCACTTGGATCACACAACATGGCTGAGTTAAATGCCCACCAGTTCCCCTGAATTGTTTGATGGTGGGGGGTGGGGAGGCATTTAAGCTGAGCTGGCTGTTTCATGGAAGAAATATTGCTGATCAAACACCACCCCAATTATTATTGTGACTATTTCTGCCTTGCTGAAAAGAAGCATCACATGCCCAAGACAAAAATCCACAAAAACTAAGCAAGGGAAGCTTTCTAGGGGCAGAGGCAGGTTTTCAAATTACGTTGTGTTTTGTATGTTATCATCTTGCTCTGTTTGGAGAGGGATCTGGAAGTTCAGCCACATTTTGATATGTATGATTCTCTGTTGATCTCCAGTAATGACACTTTTTTCCTTTTTATGCCCTGTCCTTCAGTCTTCAGATCATTTATTAATCCATTCTTTACTCCCAATGTGCAACATACGTTAGTCTTGCTTATTCAGTCATGTGAAAAAAATGGATTCCATATGTTCTCCCTTTTGAGCTACGGGTTTTTAGTGAGTCAGCAGGAGCAATGTTTGATCTTTTGCTATTTTTAGGTACTTATTTTGCATACAGTTTAGCATCCCAGCAGAACTGTGCATGACTCCCAATTCTAAAGCACAGGAGTTCTACTGGTATGACCTCATGTCCCATTCAAAGAAGAAGAGTTTGGATTTGATATCCCACTGTATCACTACCCGAAGGAGTATCAAAGCGGCTAACATTCTCCTTTCCCTTCCTCTCCCATAACAAACACTCTGTGAGGCAAGTGGGGCTGAGAGACTTCAGAGAAGTGTGACTGGCCCAAGGTCACCCAGCAGCTGCATGTGGAGTAGTGGAGACGCAAACCCGGTTCCCCAGATTACGAGACTACCGCTCTTAACAACTACACCACACTGGCTCTCAAAAGCAAACATGCAGCCTTGCACCATTTTTATCTGCTGATCTAGATACAAATTCATTCCCCTGGTTCTACATTTGCCCTCTCCAGAAAAGGGTCTCAAGGAGTGGTGAGGATGCCCTGTAACAGAATCAAGGGTAGCCTTGTATTTGGCTTCAGACCCTACATATTGGCTCCATTGCCCTTGGTAGAAAAGAAGAAATAAATGGAAATGGAAATGGAAAGCAAATGCAACTGATCAAGAGAGGGACAGGGCAGATGGGGGGAATTAAAGCATCTTAGTGTAAAATACAGGGCTTCAAAAAGAGCTGAGAAAAGATCTACACAGGGAAAACAACGAGTCAACGAGCCTCACCATACAGTACGAGGATGCCACATTGCCAAATGAAAGAAAGCAATTTGGGAATGGACTGTTAAGTGGGTTTACGGGCAACAGAAGATGAAGAGGAGAAAACAGGTTGGGAAAGAGGGATATGCCAAACAAAAAGGAGAACCTTAGTGCAGCAAATATAGACACAAAAAGGAAACATCATCCATATGTCTTCCCCACAATGGCGTCCTTCTCTTTTTTAACACGGGGGAAGGAAAATTGAAACTGATGAACTAATGAAGGTGATTTGTTTGTGCTTTACACACACACACACACACACACACACACGAAGTAGGGGTGGAAACCTCTAGTATTCACCCATGTCACTTTATCATGTGTTCACTCCTGAGCCTGTTCCATCCTGTTTCCAGTGCCGGATTACCAAATAGGCAGAGTAGACACCTGCCTATGGGTCCCACGCCTTTTAGGAGCCCCACGACAATGGGTCAAAATATTAATGATTTGATCTTGAAAGAAAATTACATCAAGCTTTCTTAGTTCCACGTGTCAGGCAGAAGCAGTTTTTATTTTTAATTTATCTTTTAAAACATTTATTTCTCACCTTTTCCTCCATGGCGCAGAAGGTGGTGTACAAAGAACCATAGAATCACAGAAGTGTAGAGTTGGAAGGGAACACAAGGGCCATCTAGTTCAGGAGAGGGGGCTGGCCTCTGAAGACTCCTGAGGGCCAGATGGAGAGTGTGGATGCCATGGGCTTCAGATTCCCATCCCTGCCCCAAGCCTGTTATTTCCCTGCACAGGAAGTCAAGGCGTTTAAATTTCAGTTTGACGATGAATGCCGAAAAGAGACTCTTCACAAATTAGCCTACATAACAAGAAAGAATCTGTTGTTGAAACAGATTCACCAGTCACTCTTCAGCTGTTGTGGTGGGCTATTTGCAAGCGTGCAGTTGCATTTAAATGCGGCTCCTTCTTACAGATGTTTTCTCAGGAGGAGCTCGAGGGAACATAGAGCCAGACTACACATTAATGCCTCTCACATGAAAAGCTGCCCAGCCAGCTCTTCCTGTTTGGAATTTTGAAGCCTTTTTGCCACCAGGTTTTTTTATATATATATATATATAAACTAAAAGCTGGAGGGGATTGAAGTCTTATACACAGGAAAGGAGGAACCGCTGGCTGGCTTTCTTCTCCTCCTCCTTCTGTGGGTGTTGTTTATCCCCAGATCTCTCTTTCATCACAGCTAACCTTCCTTAGGAGTTGGGGGAAGGGGAAGCAGCAGACTCGCACGAGACTCACATGAGATATTCACCACATCATTCATAATATTCCAATCCCGATTTTCAGATCAAGCTGCATCGTAAAGCAGTCTATGATAAATCATGCTAATAATGATGCAAATAAGGCGCTCCTGATACAAACTGCAATTCTGAAATGCTTCATATTATTTTCTTCCTGCTGTAGGTACACCATTTAGAGCAGTGGTGTAGAACTTCAGGCCCGGGGGGCAAATGCAGCCCTCTGTCCTCTGTAGACTCACCCAAATTTCTAATTGTCCTGCGATTTCTAGGCATGGGTCAGAAAGTTTTTCCTTTTTCTTTTGTCCCGCCACATTCCCTGGGAAAACTCCCTTTTTACTGCTAATTGGAACTAATGTTATTGTGGATTAACGTTTGTCAATTTGGCAGTAAACCACAGGTTTCCCTGAGGAAAGCGACAGCCCCCCCCCAAAAAAAAACCCCAACCCCATCAGACCCCTGCCTAAAAATAACAGGAGAATGAGAAGTGTGGGTGAGCCCTCTGTTGTGTATTCAGTGGTCTGTGTTTGCCTGAGCTTGAGTAGACTAAGGAGTCTGAGCCCAGTGGCGTAGTGTGGGTTGCCAGCACCCGGGGCAAGGCAAGTAATTTGCGCCCCCTAACCCGTGGATTTGCGCCCCCTAACCCGTGGATTTGCGCCCCCTAACCCTAACCCCCAGGTGTTGCGCCCGGTGCGGCCGGCCCCCCCTGCACCCCCCACGCTATGCCACTGTCTGAGCCCCTGTGTTCTGATTCGATACATGATATCCAATCTTTAGCATTATCAGATTTTGGGCTACTGGCATTGGCTCTTAAACTCTGAATTACAATTAACAGCTTACAGGTTTAAACAGCCAATCACATTGAGAGTGGGAGTGGTCCGAGCCTTTGGAAATACATATAAGCAGTTGCTTCGCCCCTGTTGTTCAGTTCTGTTAGCTCGATAAAGTCTCTTACTGTGATTACTGTGTCTCACCTCACACAAACCCATATACTCTTCACCCTCTGTCTGGCCCTTGAGACTTCCCACCAGGCTACACCCCTGCTCAGCTACACCCCCTCCTTGAGAGGCTTGGGTCTTCCTCCTCACATGAATCTAATTGCATGGAAGGGGGAAGGAGGGTCACATGTTCCTGACCTGCCCCCTGTATTGCATCATTGTTGCCTGATTGACATGCCTCTCACATGTTGCAAGGGTAATTTTTGCCATGTGGCAAAATGGAAGCATTTCAAATCCTGATCTCTCAAAGTTCTCAGTTGCATGAGGAGCCTGCATGCTTACAGCAAGATCCCCACTTGCAGAAGTCACCCTTATCGAGGTGCACAGATCAGGCAATGGTGGCACGACAGAGGGGAGTGGTGACCCCACTCTCCTCCCTCATGCGTTTGCAGGTGCACAAGGGGGGAAGCTGAATAAGGCCAATGCCATGGTAATTCATCTGGATTTATTGGGAATCACAAAGGCCACAAGAGTCTCCATACTAAATGTTCCACTACAATTGCAGCAGATGGGTGAAATCGTATCCCAAACGCTCCCCAGTGTCTGGAAGCAGCAGTTCACGGTCTCTTAACATGGAGTTTTACCAGCTGTTTTGGAGGCTGTGTAGAGATAGGGAAGCTGTTGAATCCTCCAGCAGGCAGACTTTGGGGGTTTCCTATATTCCAACATAGATGTCCAAAGTTGCACAAAGTTAACCAAGCAAAGATTTCTACTTCTGAATCTACAGCACATGCTCTGTATTGACAAGTCATTTTCCAGGCTCCATGATAGCAGATCATTATTATTAGACAAGATGTATTAAGGAAGCACTTAGATTTTCAGAGAACAGATTTCTCATCCTATTGCATTATATTGCCATGCAGCTACAGAGGCCATTCTGGAATTGCAGTAACACTTGCTAGGTAAACAAAGTATAGTAGTACTGTATTAGCTTTCATCTGAGAGTGTTTTAATGGTACCACCTCACATGCCATCTGTTTGAATGATTTAAAACTCTATACTGGGCTGGCTTACCTTATGACACCCTGAGATGAATTGACTACAAGTTCAGTGAAGGGGAGATATCTATATCCATCCTCTGGCAATCAGTCCCATTGCCCACAATCTTGCCATATACAACACAGCAGAGCCTGGGAATAAAAACAGAAGAAGGACCCTGTTAGTTCATACCAAAGACGTATCTAGTCCAATGTTCTGACTGTGGCCCACTAGATGCCTCAGGGAAGCAGAACATCCCTCCTCTGTTGCCTGGTATTTAGATGTAGGCTTACAGGTAAGAATAGATATGGGGCAGGAAACCTGCAACCCTCAACTCCCATCACATTTGAGTCCTGGCCATGCAGCCTATGGCTGATGTGAACTGGAATCTGAAGGTCAACTGGTTCCCCACCCTGTCAGTAGACCTATATCCCATTAATTAATTTAAAAGCCATTTAATATGGTGGTTATCACCACATCTGGTGGCACTGTATCCCATGTATCCATTAGGGATTGGGTGAAGATTTGCTTTTTGTGGCTGTTGCTGTTCTGTTATGAACCTACCACCAAGCAGTTGCCGGTGTTCTGCAGAATTACACAACTGTGATCACAAGGACCAACATCTCTGCCTGCATGCTTTGCAACTTTCCATGGAGAATCATTGCATTGGTGCTGAATACTCAGGTACACTGGGGTTGTCAGCCATTAGCAGTGCTATCGAACTCCTGTTCTATAGTGGCAGTGACAGATGTCATGGCAGTGATGGCCAGAAGGAGAAAGGCTGCAGGGAGCCAACAAGCCCATCACCTACAATACCTCCTGCTGTAGGCATATGTAGCAGCAGAAGCAATTGTATGGATGAAGTAATGCTCCATTTACAACTCAGTCATCTGTCTCCTTCACCTGCTCGCGCAAGAAGGCATGCAGGTGTGTTGTGCAGCAGGCAAGGATGGACTGATAAGATCACTGCAGAGAGAATGTACAGGAGGGTCCGTGACTATTCTGCTTCAGTGAGGTTGCGCAAGTGCAACGTCTGGAGTCAGAAGTGACAGCCTTAACATTCAATACTGAGTAGCATTGAAGGCTCAGCTGCAAACTACTGCATCTTGGTGCAATATATTTTTTTAAGTCACACATGTTTGCAACTAGCTAGCTGACATATAGAGTTGGTAGGCTCTCACTCAGAGACCCACTTGTCACTTCAAGGCTGCAACCACCTCATGCAAGCTTCCCTGGAGATGATCCCACTGAACTCTATGAGCCTGAGTAAGCAAGCTTGGAGTATCAAAGTGTCATTTTAATTTCCCCCTCACGTGCAACCACACTGATTTGCCACTTTTACAAAATGGAACCTCCAGGTTTAGAGGCACAGGGCCCCTGAATAACAAATCTTGGGAACAAGCAGCAGACGAGGGCTGCTGCTTCCAGGAACCACTGGCCAGCTTCTGAGAAGTATCTGGCTGGTCACTACAAGAAACAGAATGCTAGACTAGCAGGGCCTTTGATCTGATCCAGCTGGGCTTTTCTGATGGCAACTAGAAGCCTTTCTTAGTCTCTCTTTGAATTTCAAGAAAAACTTGAATTTGTGTGTTTTGGCTCCCTTAATCAATTCCAAAGTTCCGCTCCATGCTTCTCTCCCGATTTTAGCCAAATCATGCTCCACTGTTAGCCAGTAACTAAGGCCACCATCACAAAAATTAGAGGACTAGGCCAGCCTGCAATGCTAACACTGATTCTGAGCCTCCAACAGACACCGTCCACATATCATTTACTAGATTTGAATGAACTGTAGGGGTTGAGCTCAGGCAAGGGGACAAAATCCTTAAAGCTCCCTGTAATCCTTTTTTTAATCCAAACTGCTCAAGACGAATCATTTGGGGACTATGGTTTCGATGTAAAGTATAAATGCCAGCCACATAAATCATAGATGATACGGAGCCCTGTTCAGGCTGCATTTGTGAGGCCTCCAACAATTTGCCAGCAGATGGAACTAAAAAGCAGAGAGTGTTTCCTTCAAGGAACGTTATGCATCTGGTCATCTTATGCATAAAGACTTGGGAGGCGGGTGCCCTTCGGTCTGTTTGTTTTAAAAATTCAGCTTCTTGCCCATCAGGGTGCTTTTGTGTGAAATACCTCATTCAGATTGTAGGTTCATATTTTATAGGGAAGAAACCCAGGCTCTATACTTCAAGGGAACAGAGGATCCACAGCTATACTCTGCATAGATAAGGTCCCAAGCACCTCTGGCTAAAGCATCTCATATTTCAGGACCAGGGGAAAATTCTGCCTGAAATCCTGGAGAGCTACAGTCAGAGAAGTTACTGGGCAAGATATATCAGTGATCTAAAGTATTGGAAGACACAAGATTTACCCACCTAGGAAGAATGGCAGATGAAGTTGATGGACTATGTGGAACTGGCGGAAATGACTGGCAGAATCTGAGACCAGGGAGAAGAGTCGGTGGAAGAAGACTGGAAAAAGTTTAAAGACTATTTACAGAAATACTGTAAAATTAATGAATGTTAGAAAAATGTTGGAATGAAGTTATATGGCTTTAGTAGAAATGTTATAAGGAACTAAGTATAAATAGATTAATAGAGTATTAAAGGAAAAAATAAGGTTAGAATGTGTCAAGATAATTATAGGATAGAAAACAGAGGAAGATGGAAATGAATTGCTGAAACAATTAACAGAACTGGAATACAAAAAGGGAGGTGTGAGGAGGTCGTTGAAATAAGCGAATGAAAGATAAGATATTGAAATTGTTTGATATGTTTCAAACGGTTTTTGTTTTGTTTTGTTAGTTTAATGTGTTAGTGTCATGTAGTGTCTTTGCATTGTATTGTATTGTCTTTTTTGTGTTTAAATTGTTGGAAAAGTAATAAATATTATTATTATTTTTAAAAAAAGATATATCAGTGATCTAATTTAGCATAAGCCAGCTTCTTACAGTCATAATCATGTTGTTCCATTAATATATAAACTTTTGGCTCTGCTGATGAGTGACAAGTTAATGCTACAGTCCTAAACACACAGACATGCACACACCTTAAATTAACACTGCTATTCTGAATACACATACTTGAAGTCATGGGATAAGACTAAGTTAAGCAATTATCCACAGTGGCTCCCAAAATATAAAGGGAATATTTGTTCCACAGTATTATGTTAATAACAGTTTCACTGGCATGGTTTCCCTCAGAGAACCTTGAGAATTGTATTTTGGTAGAGGCACTGAAGATTCTCTGTTAGAAATCCCTAGTCTCCCTACCCTTTGCAGAACTACAGAACTACACCAAATATTTCACTGTAGGCGTGGGCTCCATCAACACAGCTGATTTTATGTCAGTGTTTAGATTCATTAGGTTGACATCAATAGACCACTGCAGCCAAGCCCCCTTTTAAGCATGAGATGTCAAGAGCTTCCATTTAAGCCACATCCTTATTGTTCCCAGTCATAAGGCTTGAGTCACAAAGGCCAAACACGCAGGTGGGATCCAAGTGGGTGGGATTTGTATATCAAATGCCTAGAAGTGTTGCTGGACAAAGTGCCTTGTCTTTCATTGAATGGCTTTTCTTACATAATTTCACCCCTTGCAAAATGTCTCATGAGTCAACTCAAGTGCTATGCATAAATCTCAGCATGGTTCTGACGTGAATCATTTCCCCCTACTATCCAATATTAAACTCAGCACTTAAGGCAGGGAGTGGCGGGATAACATTTTATTGAAAACAGTTTGCACCTTGGCAAATAAATTACATGTTCCAAAAATTACATACTGAAGAAGCCTGTTCCCCCACCCCCTAGCTCTGGTACATGGTTTTAGCCTATCATTGGGATTCCTTGCCCTGCTGCCTAACTGATTTGCTTAACTGATGAGGATGTTGTGGAGATTCATCACGTATGGATGGAGGTAGAATTCAAACATATCTTCATCCAGAATAAACAGGAGTGGCACATCCCATTTCACTGCCAGAGGCAAAACAGTAATGTGCTGATGTGCTGCCACAGAAGCCTCCCTTATCTGGTGGTGCCTGCAAAGCAGAGGCAATGGCAACAGGTTCTGGCGAGATCTCATGAGATTTCACAAGCTCTCACGGGCCAGCCCTGAGCAGAAGCAACATATAATGGTCATTTGCAGAGATGTATCACTCTAGAACATAACTACCCCAGTGCCTAGTAGCTATTAGAATATACACAGTCCACACAGAGATCCAGCTTGGCTGTGTATTGCATTGGGAATGGGGGTCATGAGAGCACTGCTCACACATCCTAAGGTCAGTGTGGGCAGGCTTCTCCCAAAGTTGAAGTCACATGCTAAAAAAATCCTCTAGGTTTATGCTCCCTTATCAACCTACAAGACTTAAAATGGACTTATTAATAGATTGATTGAAATTGGATTAAGTGCTCTTGAAACCTGTTTCCCCTCTTCAAAAAAGAAAAAGAAGAAGTCTATTTGTGGTAAGCCAAGTGATGGCAGAATGCACGAAAAAGCCTAGGATAACCATTGTCTGACAAATCTCTCTGCAAACAAACCAGAGTAAATGCTCAATAAACAGGTAATTTGGAAGAGGCATGCATCATTCAGAATGAAGGGGAGAGGGGTTTATATATTTGCATTCTTATCCATACATCCATTATTTAAAAAAGAAGCCTCCCTATTCATACGGGAAGTTTATTGGGAGGGTAGCCTAGCCATCTCCCTTTTTCCTTAAGGGAAATTTGGTGTCAAATGCCATCTGCCAAGTGTTTGGAGGGTTTCTGTGCCAGCCCTGGACCCCTGGCAGAACATCTAGTGCTGGTGTGAGGCCGGTGGCACCCACAACCTTTCTGCAAGACAGTTTAACTAAGAACTTGACCCAAGTTCTCTGTGTGTCCCAGGTAGGGATGTGCAGAATAGAACCTCCCCATGGAATATATCTAGTCTTATCAAAATACTTTGGGCTTCCCTCAACATTTTTTTTTTGAGTGGTATTCTTCTCAAAATTTCACTTTTGGTGGGGTCTCTACCACACGCCACTGCAGGAAAAGTATTTGCCTGCCCTGTATTTAAAAGTTAGCATGTTAATATACACCTTTTTAAAGATCCTTTCTTAGGCCCACATGAAGCAAAAAATAAAATCCTTATTCCCCCCCTTTAAGGTACTTGCTTGAGGAAAGCTGGTTACATATGGGTCCTCCCCCCATTGCATTCTCAGTGCTTTTTTATTGACAAATGCACTCCATTGGCACCTTATTTGTTTTTTTTTATTGGATGCAGAAGCTTATGTTGCGTCCCCATTCCCACTTCATGTTGATGTCAGACAAATTTACATGGATGATTACTCCCTTAGCATGCTTATCCATCATCATAATGGCAAGACGTCACCATCCCAACAAACTCAAAGAGATCACCCAAATTCTCTCAGTTTGTCTAAAGGCTGCATTAACCTTCAGAGCTTGATTTATTCTTTATTTACACAACTTCAGTCTCCCAGGTGCTTGCTGTATGTTTTTACCTCACCTTTGTCTTTGAAGCAGGTGAGTTTTCATTGTTTCTAACACTTCATTTTTCCTGAGCAGCTGGAACATGTCATTATAAACCATATCAGTCTGCCACCATTTTGTTTTCGAGCCAAAGAACCACCTATCCCTTTCCTCTTCAATTCTAATAAATAATAGGAAGAAGAAGAAGAAGAAGAAGAAGAAGAAGAAGAAGAAGAAGAAGAAGAAGAAGAATGGTGTTATTATTAAGTCTCTAAGCAGCAAGCTCAGCAGTTATCCAGGGTTCGGTTTCCTTGAAATGAAGTTCAGTAGAGACTGTGGTCTTTTTAGGGTATATGGCTTTATTTATACAACCTGAGCATAAGATGGAGGGGTCCATGGCATTAACACCTCAGCATCTAGTTTTACCCTAGTATCTGTCCTCTTTTGCATCTTTTATATCATTTATAACAGAATGACATACTCATAAGAGAAAACTCTTGATTTATCTGCTTTTTAGTCTGTTGTACTTCCATTGGTTCTCTAATGAGTCACCACTGTTGCTTGCCAAAATTATGTTGTTAATACCCATCGCTTGGAGTTAATTCAGATTATTGGCTACTGAATGAAAGTGGGTTGAATTTATCAATGCCCTTTACCAGATAATTTCTAGTTATATGTTGTCTCTAAAAATATAAATTGCTCTTTTAAATGCTTACTTGTGAAGAGTACTTCAGGCATAACTTGTAAGATGTATGCTGCTCTGTGAAGAATATTGTCTTGTTTGAATCAAAATAGTGATATTAGTTGAATAGAAATCCCCGCTACACACACAATTTCCTTGTCTTTTTAATTTTTACTTTTTTTCTGTGCCATTGTTTCCTCTGGTTTGTCCTTCTTTGTCTCTACATGGATCTGTTACATGAGTGATCCAAGCCTTTCAGGAATACCATTCTGAACAGGATGACATCACAATGCTACCTAGTCAATCAGATTAGGCTACACAGTGATATCACAGAGGTGAGGTGAAAACAAAGCTAATCAGCCTTGCCTGTCTCAAGAGGCTGTTGTCTCATTGAAGGAAAGGTGAAATATAAATGTAATAAAATAAGTCATGATAAATAATAGTTAGATATGCTGCTCCATGAATATATTTCTCTTCCTCATGATTGAGAAACTAGTGGATTAGACATAACCATGACTGATAGGTGTATCAAGGGCTATTAGCCATTTTGGGTAATCTTCCCTGTTTCAGAGGCAGTATACTTGAACACTAGCAACTGGGAAGGGGCAAAAAACAGAGATTTTTTTCATCCCATTCTTGTGGTCTTCTCAGAAGCAACTGGTTAGTCAAAATTGGGAAAAGGACGTTGGGCTAGATAGACCTTTGGTCTGATCAAGATGCAGGGCTGAACTCAGACAGTAGTGGGGTGGGGTGTTCTTGTTAAGTTGTGGGTGAACATACCAGACGACACAGCGATTCTTCAAACAGCTCTTGTTTATTCACAGGGCAGAACAGAACTGAACTGAAGGGTTCAGCCAGCCTGCTTATATAGAGCTCCAGTACCGTGCAACTGTAACAACTTTCTGTAACTATCCAATCACTGAACGTCACTTTCAATCCTTATTTGCATATGCGGACCTGAGTGAAAACTATCTACAGTATCCCCCTGCTGGCCCAGGGTGAGAACTTCAGTACATAACAGTTCTTGACTTTATATTTCACTGCAATGTCTATTTTACATGTGTCCTTCCAATAATAAAGTAGAATTACTGAGTGAGTTGGAAACACGTATAAATAACCATAGGCATCTTCTGAAGAGCAGCAGTGAATATGAGATTAATCATTATTATGTGGCAAACAAATGCTGCTGCATAATGACCATGCAGACTATTAGGTAAAACAAAAAGTGTTCTGGAGCTTTTGAATTGTATCTCTCTCCCCCAGCCCCCAGAGGAGAGCACATAGGTCAAGGGTGAAATTTGATAGTTAACATAGGAAGCCCAAGGATAGCATTAAAATATACCTGAATGTTAAAAGAACAGCAGGTTACATTTTTTTACCCAAAGTGTGGTTTAGTCCAGGTGGTATCTTAATTTCATGTTGGTTTTTTAAAAGTCTCCTTACTGGGTCAAAAGCCTTCAATGGAGGCAGAAGTGAGCATTTAAAAAAGAGTGTTCAATAGAGGAAGCTTTTTATCAAGTAAAATGCTGTTTTGTACTATGTCTTGAAGTGTGGAATGAAATTCATTTTCATCATTCTCATGCTCAGTAAGGTTTTGCAGCTCAGGACGACAATACAGTGGTACCTTGGTTTAATTTTAATTTAATCCATTTCGGAAGTCCATTCTTAAACTAAAACCATTCTTAAACCGAGGCATGCTTTCCCTAATGAGGCCTCCCACTGCTGGTGCCCTTCCACTATTTGGCTTCTGTTCTTAGACCATTGGTAAAGTTCGCAAAGTGGGACATGACTTCCAGTTTTGCGGAGTTTGTAAACTGAATAGTTTGTAAACAGGGCTGTTCTTAAACCGAGGTATCTCAAGGACTGCCTCTTTCCATAGGAACCTACCTGGAGCCCGATATCACCACCTGAGGTCCTTCTTCATGTGCCTCCTCCATGAGATATCTGGACGGTGGCAACATGAGCATGGGCCTTTTCTGCAGTGGCTACCTGCCATTACACATCTTTAGACACTAGGTGAATATATTTCGCTTCAATCAGGCCTTGGGCTGATCAACGTCAGGTACCCTTTTAAATGTGTTGTGGGAGGGGGGGAATTATTGGTTCGTTTTTGTTCTTATTTTTATTAAGTATTTTGTTGGGGGTTTGTATTGTAATTTTCTTGTTTTGAACTGCCCTGAGATCTACAGATAAAGGGTGGTATAAAACAACAAAGGGTGGTATAAAACAACAACAACAATAATAATAATACTACAGTGGCATGTATTTCCTCATTGTCATCTTGTTGAAGCAAACTTCACCAGCCTGGTGGCCTCAAATGTCTGTCTGTGGGTGGATGGGAACTGTCTTCTAAAACACATGGAGGGTACCAGGTTGGCGAAAACTCAAAAAACTCTCCTACAGGCAACATATAAGTTTTCTCTTTGCTTGAATGGAGGATGCCATGGAAGGCTGAGAGCACAACTGGGCAGACTAGGATCTAGTTTGGGGTCCCCCCTAATAGAATCTCAAACTTAGCTGGAGCCAAGTTGAAAATAGCACCTTAGAAAGAATGGCAGACATACACCTAAAATTCGGGCTAATCTGAGTTGGGATCCAACAATATCTGGAGAGCCAAAGGTGTCCCATCACTGTACTAGAGGCTGCCTTCTGCTTTTAAAAACAAGGAAAAACACAAGAGAAGAGTGGCAAACAGCTGTGAATATCATGTAGTTTGATCATAAGAAACGATGTTTAGTTTTATTTGCTTGTGCGTTTGGTGAAGTGTCATTGGGACTTCCCCAAAGTGTTCCTGGTATGTTTTGTTTTTGCATTAAATGTCGCCTGTCATTTGGAAGGCGTCTTCCATCCGAGTTGCTTTATAATTTGTACATACAGTCGACAGCCCTGGAGATAACAGAAAAGCTCCATTTGTGTCTGTCTAACTGCTGAGTAATTTCCTCTGAAGAAGAGCCTTCCTGTTCAAAATGTGAATGGATTCAGCATGGAGCAGCACATTTAAGAAGGTTTTGACACTTGATGGTCTGGGCTTCTCATATTTTCGTCTCAAAAACTCAAGAACCCAATGCATTATCTCAAAATACGTGGGACAGGAGTTCCCAGTTTTTCTATGAATGAAACTTATGGCAATTCTAGTGCACAACGGAATGCCAGTAAGAAAATGAATGGAAGATATCAGTTATGCAGAGCTTCCACAGAGCTATAGGTTGGTTAGAGAAGCTCCCAAAATTCTTCTCATCCAGATTTCTTCCTGGATTATGGCATTCCAAATTAGCTGGCCTTATTTCCAGAGTTGGATCCAGATCTAGAGGGCAACCCATACCTCCTTAGCACCAGGCAGTGGGGGTTTGGGGTTGAATTGGGTCAACGTGTCCTTCCACACTGCCCTGCCAGTCTCCACTAGCACAGAGCTCCCCCTTTCATCCCACCAAATAGATGAGCAGTCAAAAATGCCACTGGCAGGACCCTCACTAGTGGAGGTCAACAGAATGTCCCATTGGATCCTGAGCCAGCCCTAATGTTGCTGCATGATCATTGTTCCATTAAGTTCTGGCACAATTATGTTCCTGTTATTTCCAGCTAACACAGATTCCTGAGTATGCACATTTTCCTGCAATTTCCAGTTCCTTCCATTCATTCATGCACCCTGGCCCCCCGGCCCCACATTCTACATTGTTAATTGGCATGCACAAACAAATAAAGTACTGCAGCTCTCTCCATTTCTATTGCTTGAGGTTCAGCAACAACCTCCTCCTTTGTCTTCTGCACAATCTGCCCTGTCAAAGCAAATTCCTGAGAAGAGGGAGGGCTCCAGAGGGATTCCGGAGAGCGTCCCGGGAGGGAGAGAAGCAGCACATCTTCTGGGGAAGGAAATCAGCGTAACACCAATGGAGAAGGGGGGCAGATGGGGGAATCGGCGAGGTGGCTCCAAGACTCTTCGCCGGGAACTAGTGGGGAGAGCACGGGTCCTCCGATGCCCACACCCTCCCTGCGCAGAAGGCTTCCGCGCAGGGAGGCTAGGCGGAGACTAAGCGTCAAAGAGCTTCTTTGCTGGAAGAAGTTCAAGAAACGCCCACTAACGGATTCTGCCAGCGATTGAGACAGTCACGGGCGTGTGGCTGTCCAGACAGAAAGGGTTCATTCAGGCAACCAGCCAAGGGTGGCGTTGATTTACACACAAGCAACCCCTAGAACCATTACAGTTCCTGAGTGGTTTCTATGTAGGTATTCACCATTTGTCCAAAATTGCTAACTGCAACAGTCATCAAATCCATCTTTTCATGTAGCTGTTCCAGTAAAGCACTTGTCTTGCAAAGAGCAAGCACTAAGACTTCTTCTAGACACATTCTTGCTCAAGGTCAATGTCTGGTTCCCACGATCTTTAATCTCTGCAGCTGTAAAATTCCCCAGATCGACTCCAACAACAGTATCACAAGCTCCCTCTAGAGGAAACAATTTCTGTTTGTATCCGTCTTTTTAAAAGCAGCTCCAGCAACAAAATTACTTTCGTTTTCCAGATATTTTATTCCTTTTAAATGCAAAAGGAAACATTGGAATCAATATGTTTCTCTTTTTTAACTATCTGTCAAAAAACATTTTATTCACAGTCAATGAACCTCCCCAAAGCGTCTGTCTCTGACACCCCGTTCCCAGGTTCAAGACGGTGGAAATTTATCTTTCTTTACTCTCTCTCCTGCAGGTTTAAACAGTCTAAGATTTCCTCCCTCTTCTCCTGCTTCCAAGGGGGGTTTGGTGTTTTTAGCTGATGGAAATTTAGTCCTTTACAAACGACTTTCCAGACTATAGCTTGCAATGTCTTTGCTTCAATCTATTTACAAAAGCGGAAGGCGGACTTCCTGTTTAGACCTTCCCACTTCGGTGCCAAATTAAGATGTTTCCTAGTCCAATTTTCCATTCTACTCATGGGTAGTTGTTTAAAGTCCAATTGCCCACAGGAAAAAGTCAGCACTCTCCGGCAACAGCAATGCGGCTTCACTCCGTGAAAAGAGCAGTCGATTCGAAGCACCGCGCCGCTCACCCCATGTCGCTCCGGATCCCCGAAACTGGGTTTCCCCGCGAGTAGGGGAGGCGCAAAAGGTGCCAGCCGAATCCCACGTCCACAGGCTTCTCCCGCCTGTGGTTTTTGGTGGGTCTCCGCCTCGCCGTGGCGGTCCAGACCCTAATTTCCACGAAGCGGATTCCTCCCAATCAGAGGAAATCCGCCATTGCCGGAGGCGCTAACCCGGAAGTCCATTGCCGGAGGCTGCAGCCTTGCAGGAAAATAAATTGTTGCTTCTGACGACTGAACCTGGAGAAAGTCAGATTGGGAGAGATGGAGTACTGTTTGGTTTGGAGATGGGAAGCTGGATGGATCCCCCTATGCAGGGATGTTCTGACTTTTGGGATCTGGTTGTGGGCCAGGGGGAGCTTGGAGTTGTGGGGGCCCTTAACTTTGGAGGGACTTTGAAACATGCCTTCAAATATTTTTTGGATCTCAGTGCTGACTATGGAGAATGGGCTGACCTGTCAAGAAGGGATAAAGATATTGTCAAGTTGGAGTCTCCCCGAGATCTACCCCTCAGTGAGAAAGGAAGGAAATTAAGAATAAGATCAGCAGAAGACAAAGTAAAGTACAGGTATAAACATGAAGAAGATCTGCAGAAGGGACATGGAAAAGACTTAAGAGCCTCGGATAGAAGGTCACCAGGTTAATGGACTAGATGGAAGGGATAGAAAGGACTGACGTAACCCGAGACCAGGAAGAAGAGACAATGGATGAAGATTGGAAGAAAGTTTAAAAATTCATTTAGAGAATTATTGTAAAATTAACGAGTGTTAGAAAAATGCTGGAATGAAACTATTTGGCTTTAGTAGAAATGCTATAAGGAATTATGTATAAATAAGTTTTAAGTTTTAAGCTCTAGGGCTTCTTATGGTAAGATAAGGTTAAAATAAATTAAGGTAATTTAATGATAGAATATAGTGAAAGATGGAAAGGATTTGCTGAGATAATTAATAACTAGAATACAAAAAAGGGAGGTGTGAGGAGGTCGATGAAACAAGTTAACGAAAGATAAAGATTTGGGAATATTGGATTTGTTTTTAAAATTTTTCGTTTTCCTTTTTTGTTGTTGTTGGTTTTGATGTATTGTGTGTTTTGTATTTTTCTTCTTTTCTTTTTATTGACTTGTATTGCTTAATTCCTTGTTTTTCTGATTATTATTTTTTTTCCTTCTCCTCCTCCTCCTCCTCCTCCTCCTCCTTCTTCTTCTCCTTCTCTCTTTTTTATACTCTGTAACTTAAAATTTTCAATAAATATCATTTTTTTAAAAAAAACAACAACAACAAATAAAGTACTGCAACAACAACCAGAAAAAGCAACCTTAATGTAGACATGATTGCACCAAAGTTCTTTTTCTTGGGTGTTTGACATCTGCACTTCAGTGTATTACGAGACTACAAAAAGAATGGTGATAAGACAGGTATTCAAATTGGTACTATTTTTCTAGAATAAGAGGTGCTGGAACTCACAATGAACACCTCCGTTGTTTTCTTAGAATGGCAATGGCTCACATGTGAGAGGTGCCGGAACTGAGTTCCTGTGAGCTCTCCCTGAAAAAGCCCTGTATCCAACCTCACCTTTTGTTTGCAGTGTTTCATGAGCGTATATTGCTCACTGGGGAGGCAGAAAGACCACACAAATGAAATGGAAGCAGCAGTTACAAGTCGCTCTGCATGCTCCAATTCCAAATGTAATTTTAGAAATTATCCAAGTTAAATCAGAATTCAGGAGCAGTGCAAAACAGGAGAGAGCAAGCCCAAGGAACAATAACACAATAGAGGGAATTCTCTCATCCTTAGGCATGGGGGGGGGGCACCTAACATCAAGTACAGTGGTACCTCGGGTTAAGTACTTAATTCGTTCCGGAGGTCTGTTCTTAACCTGAAACTGTTCTTAACCTGAAGCACCACTTTAGCTAATGGGGCCCCCTGCTGCCGCCACGCTGCCAGAGCCCGATTTCTGTTCTTATCCTGAAGCAAAGTTCTTAACCTGAAGCACTATTTCTGGGTTAGCGGAGTGTGTAACCTGAAGCGTATGTAACCTGAAGCATATGTAACCTGAGGTACCACTCTATTGCTGTCACTTAGAGAGCAGGCAGGAACAATTTTTTAAGATTACTCAGGAATTTTAACAGGTCTTATTTAACTGAGCACGTTTCACAGCACTATCCTGTGTCTGTCTACTCAGGAGTAAGTCCAACATGCATTATATACATTTTAAATCAAATTATTCCACTAACAAGTCTTCCTGGCTGTGAACTTAACCACCAAGAAGCCCTTGTAACATTCTAGATCGGGGTGGCAAACCCTTTGAGGGTCAGAGGGCTGAATTCACCTTGGATAACCCCATGGGGGGGCTGCATGCCAACAGTTTGTGTGACCACCCTACATTCTTGCACACATGCACATAGACAAACATAGCCCCCCCCCCATTAGCCATGTAGGTCAGCTGAGGGAGGGGGAAAATATCTCTCCTCCTCACATCAAATTATCCTCTCCCCCTTCCCTTTTATCCTTCACACATTGCTCGGGAAATCTGCACATTCCTCTAATTTCTCATCTGTGACAAAATGGCTCCTTTCCACATTAATTGTCATATAATTTAGGGCAGTAAATCCCCACCTTCTAAAAATGACATTTTAATCTCACTCCTAATTTGTTTGTTATCGAATCCCAATAAAGCAGTACACAAACTGATGGGGAGAATCTTCCATCTGGCTTTCTCTATAAAGAAAAATACAAGCCCAAATAGTGCTTGATTTTTTCTCAGAGATAAGAACACATAGCAAATATGAATTTATTCCAAATAACTTCATTGCTAACCATGTTGTAGGAATGCTGCCCTAAATCTCAACAAGAAGTGAGGCTCCTGCTCTCCCATTCCATTAAAAATACAAATAATTCTCATATATTACATACATTATGTGTTATTATATACATTATTATACATTTAATCTTACAGGCATGCATATACTCCAGGTTTCTTAAAAGTAACTAGCACATACACTGATAAATGCAATATAAATCCAACAATGCATAGAACTGCATAAAATGCCTATAATAATAATAATAATAATTATACCCTGCCCATCTGGCTGGGTTTCCCCAGCCACTCTGGGCTGCTTCCAACAAAATATTAATATACAATAGTCTGTCAAACATTGAAAGCTTCCCTAAAATTATGTTGTGGAAATATAGTACAGCATGGGGTTTCATTCTCATATATATATATATATATATATATATATATATATGCAGGTTTTGGTGTCTTCGGGTGTCTTCCCGTGTAAGAGTTGGGGTGTCTAGGCGACGTTTCGACGAGGTCTCACTCGTCATCTTCAGGCTGGTGCTTTCGGCCGAAAGCACCAGCCTGAAGATGACGAGTGAGACCTCGTCGAAACGTCGCCTAGACACCCCAACTCTTACACGGGAAGACACCCGAAGACACCAAAACCTGCATTCCTGTACCCGTGAAAATCTACGAAAGCAAATATATATATATATATATATATATATATATATATATATATATATATGCGCAGGTTTTGGTGTCTTCGGGACTATATATATATAGTCATATTTTTATTCTTATTGCTATTTTTGTAGAAAAAGAGGTGCCAGAACTCACCATGAACATCTACCTTATTCTCCTAGAATGCCAATGGTGCCCACCTGAGAGGTGCTAGAACTGTGTCATTATTGTTGTTGTCATTTTTATTTCAATTTATTTATTGCCTTTTATCAAAAGATCCCAGGACAGTGTACAATAATAAAAACATAATACAGAGCAGGCTTTTATCTTTTAAAGGCCAGTGTATGAGTGGCTCAGACATAAGCAGGCACTCAAGACTGGTGATGGTTCAATGCAGGCAAAGCTTAAGTTGGTCCAGAACAGCCAAATTCCATGTGGAAATCCATTTAAAACAGATTCCTCCTCCATTCTGAGGAAGAAAAAACTCTTATCAGCTTCTCTTGAAATTATCCCATGATGAAATCCTCTGAAACCGCCTAAAAATGTTGCTTGTGTTGAAGTTTGGGAGGCCCTCAGCAAAAAGAAAAACAAACAAACTGAAAATTCTGGAGGCTCATAGAAAACTGCCCTTCAGGAACTATATTTCCAGTATCTTTGAGAATTTTCAGGTTGCTTTCCACTGGGAGTCACAGCTTTTATTTTTGTTAAGTGAATCTTCTTGAGATTGCCTGGCGCTCCCCCATCTTCTTCCCAGACACAGATTTCCTATTGAAATGGAACCATGACTGTACGTATTGTCTGGAACTGACTATCTAGGAAGGCAAAATGGATGGCCATTTGGCTAGATGGTCCGGATGAAATGTGTGCCTTAGCCACACTAGACCCTGGAAAGTTTGCCAGGATTAAGGCTTGCCTTCCTCTTTTCCAGCTTTGAGTCAAAAGCATTATTACATTTGTGTGTGGAGTGAATATCTGCTGTATTCATTATTGCTATTATTTATTTGCCTGTTTTTCACCAGCTCCTGGGGAAATTGTTCCTTTTGAGGGGTCACAGAGTCGCGTCCAAATGTGAGCTTTGTAGGGGAGCAGCTGCAGTTTGCGGGGAGGGGTGGAACCAGCCCACAACACCCCTCACACCTTATTTCAATAGCTAGGGAAAATACCTATTTGTTTAGCCAAGTTGGGGGGCTTCCTGTTCAGCAAGTCTCCTTTCCTCCATCTCCTGAGCCTGGAAAACGTGCTCCTTAAGCAAATGTAACCTTAGGTTTCCCAACTGCAAAAGCTGATAGGCAGATAGAAATATCCCAATGAGTTCCATCTTCTTGAATGAGCAAAAATTGAAACCTAATTTGGCTCACGAATTAGAAAATTGCATCCTCAGCTTCTCATATATTTCTGATAACTTCCCACTTACTGGTCTTTAGCTCACAGCATTTGGGGATATAATTCTGTACACCATGAAAGAAAAGGACCCGTACCTTATTTTTTATTAAACGGTCACAGTTCCCTTTTGACATCCAGACTAAATTCAATCACGATGAGGTTATATTTAGCCTTCAGAACGTCACCACTTTGGTAATTGCTGGAGTAAAAAAAAGATAAATATAAGAGAGAATTAATAAGATGGATTTCTTAAGCCAAAACCTTTATACAGCAAGCGAGATAGTGAGTGGGAATCTCTTTATTATTTTCCTTTCTCTCCCCTTATGAGACATCTAACGAGAGTAATATTACCACCTGAGACGAAAATGACATTATATTTGAGTAATATGTATAAGCCATTTAAATGCAATCATCCCACTATTGGAACATAATTTAAACACAAATGGGAAAAAATGTTTTGTGGGAATAATCCATACCAAATGGATGAAAATGAATATAGAATATTGTTAGATTTGCATATATACACAGAATATGCTGGGAGTTAGCTTTCTAACTAACATCCTCAAGAGAGTTCTTTGGCTTCAGTAATAGGTCTGTCAAATCTCACCAGTGGGGAATCTGCCCCATTATTTAATTTAGTAGTTATGCTTTTACCAATATTTATTTTTTTAAAAAAATGGAATGGGCCAAAGCCTGATTCACAAGTTATTGGTGTTGGGTTTTTACTGGAGGCACACAAGGTTACTTATACCCAACAACTATTTCTCTGTGGCAGCTGTTTCTTCTGGGCTGGCTCTTTATAACGTCTGCAAAACAGAACTGTAGACTGGATGAACCATGATGTGGTTCTTTCTCACCTGCTGTGTTCCTGTAAGAGTTCCTACACATATCCTACAGGAATACAAATCAGCACCATGTACACAAGTTTGGAATTTTTTTGGCTGGTTTGGAGGACCCACAAGAACACAAGACTGGACACAACACAGGAAACTGCCTCATATAGAGCCGGCCCATTAGTTCATCTAATTCAGTATGTTCAGAGATGACCTCCAAGTGGTATTGGACTACTATCACCATCCCATTGACCATGCTGGCTGGGGCTTCTGGGAGTTGTAATTCAACAGCATCTGAAGGGCACCATGTTAGTTACCCCTGTTCTGCATTGGCTTCCCGTGGCTCTCCAGGCATTCAGACAGAGAATATTTCAAGCCAACCTGGAGATGCTGGGACTGAACCTGAGACCTTCTACACGTAGAGTTGAGTTATAGCCCTTCCCAGGACTGTTTCAATCATGTCACCACAGCTAGGGAAGTCAACTTGGGTCCTCCAGCAGAGGAGGAAGCCCATCTGGGGGACATTTCCCCTCAAATGTAGAGTTGGCCCTGTCAAATGGGAACAATATACAGTGGTACCTCAGGTTACATACGCTTCAGGCTACATACGCTTCAGGTTACAGACTCCACTAACCCAGAAATAGTGCTTCAGGTTAAGAACTTTGCTTCAGGATGAGAATAGAAATCGTGTTCCGGTGGCGTGGCAGCAGCAGGAGGCCCCATTAGCTAAAGTGGTGCTTCAGGTTAAGAACAGTTTCATGTTAAGAACGGACCGCCGGAACGAATTAAGTACTTAACCCGAGGTACCACTGTACTGCTAGCTCTCCAGACTCTTCCAATTAAGGCTGTGTAGGAAAAGGGAAATCTTATGTTTAAGGGCTCTCTTGGAGGGGGGCTTCCCCCACACATAGAAAACTAACATGTCAAGGAGAAGAGTTTAGATCTTCTTAATGGATTTGTGGGGGTTTTGTGGGGGAGGAATAATGCAGTTCCTTGCTGGTGCATGAAGTAGCAGAATCCCGGGAAAAAAAACAATTATCCTGCTAATTTGCTAAATGTATATATACCCTGGCCTTCACAATGCGAGCTGTTTCCATCAACACCATTCAGCACAGTTGTGAGCATTTTCACTTAGAGGCACAGAGACAGCAAACTGGTCAATATAATTAAACATTTATTGGTTTACAAAGCGACCTGTGAACTGCAGGCATCTTCCTGATAAAGTACATCCCACTGTAATATATAAACACAAAATTAAGTATTAAACAATGCTCCTGTCTGGAGTTCAAGTAGCAAGTGCAAATACAAGCATAATTAGGAGTTGACTCTGCTTCTGCTGACTTTCCCTGCTCCCGAGAGCATAAAGATTGCACAATGTAAGGAATGCAAACTCCCATCACCTCCTTAGGACCCTGCTTTAAATCTCTTCTCTGGTTACTGCCCTTCCTTTTACTGGAGGATTTTATCTTACACTGTTATTAAAAAAACATGTTGCTCATTGAAGTAAATGTACTGTATTTAAGTCTTGTATAAACACACAGTTTGGATGGACTAAATGTGTAGTTAGGGATTTCAAGGCATACTCAATTAAGCACACATTTAGGCATGTGGATTATTTTCACAATAGCCTCTGATAGTTCCCAAAGAGCACTTATAATATGCAGTGAATATAGTTTTCGTTTTATGGGTTATTGATCCAATGGATCCTTTGAGTCCTCAATGGTTACCTTGTCAATGAGGTCACAATACACTACACAGATGCCCAGAATCACTGTTAATTCTACCAAATGAACCAGCACCAATGCAAAACAGTTGTTGTCACGGAATAAACCATCACCATAAAGGGAAAAAAAGAAAACTGGAAGTTATGGTAAGTGGGTCTGATCTGAAACTACCACCAGTTTTCAGGAACATATTCAGCAGAATCTTGGGGCGGGGGGGGGGGGAGTCCTGTTTCAACGGCCTTTTATTTTATACTGGTTTATTTTTTATTTATCATCTCTCTCTCATGTTCATGCTTCCCCTATGATATCATCACATAACTAAAAATGATTAGCTATGTAGCATAGTGGTGCCCTTATGTTTGCTGTGTGATCCCTGATTGGCTGGGATAACCCATATGATCAATCTATTGTCTTCACATTCAATTGTCTTAATTTACCTTCAGTGGTATCATCATGTAGCCAAATTGCAATGGCTATGTAGTGCAGCAATAGCTACTCATTCATTACATAATCCTCATTTGGCTGGGACACAGACACACCCAACATTCACACACATCAATACTCTTGGAAAGAAAGGGTGGCAGTAACTGTGACAGAAGAAATGATTCCATGGCGATTGTAAAGCAAGGACTAAGGCAAAAGAAAAAGAAAAGGAGTGAAAAGAGGGTACATTTGCACAGTCAAATGGCTTTTAGGGAGATAGTTCGACACACCCAAATCACTATTGATTTGTTGTTCCGCCTGGCCTTTGGCTTGGAGCCAATTTGATTCCCTCCCTCTCTTTCTTTTTTCTTTTCCTTCTCCTCCTGTGATGAGGCTACATTTTAATATTTCAAAATTTTAATGTTGTATTTAATTTTTTTAAAAAAGTTGTAATCATTCAACTTGTTTTTATTATTGCTTGTAAGCCGCTCTGAGCCCGGCCTTGGCTGGGGAGGGTGGGGTATTAAAAAAAATATTATTATTATTATTTCACACATCCCCATTGAAACTGGAGAATATTTGGTACAGCCCTAATCTTATATGCAATGTTACACACATAAATTTGTTTCATTTTTTTAAAAAACTCCCATCAATTTTCAGGCTTAATTGTGAATGCAATGCCTATATTTTAGCAGAATTTGAGAGATATTATTAATTTTTCTCTGAATTGTCTGCTATTGATATCAAACTATATCACTTTGCAGAGAAACACAAGCAATAAAAGATTCCTGTCCCAAGGAGCTTGCTTCCACATTGACTACGTAACATCTCACCCACTGAAATCAATAAGGCTTAAACATGCTGAATTTCAGCTCAAGTGTACGTTGCACTTTTTGAAATGTATCTCTTGGGATTCTTTGAAATAAAGTTGGCGTACAAATTTCTAGACACATTGCTAAGGAGGTGGGGTGGACTCTCCAAGCTTTCATAGCTTTGCATTGGCTTGAAAACTAACGACTGTATGGTTTTTGAGATTATAGTCACTTCACATGAACAAGCTTGCCACCTGTTAGAAACTGCCAAACAAACAAAAGTGAAGTTGTTATAATGCACCTGTGTGGCTCCGATGAATCTGTCCAGAATTGCGGAAGCAGAATAACATTGGCAGCAGCAGCCTCAAATCTTGACTATCCCTTGATGCACATCTGGGCCTTGCTAGGCCCAACTTGACCACCAACTTGAGTAAACATTGGAGCAGCCATGCTGGGCCATAATGGATGACAATTGAAAAGTGAGTTGCTTGGAACCTTTGCTAAATCACAGTGACACATTTTGGCACCTTAGGTCTCAGGGGTAAGGTGCTAAAGAAAACAACAATGGGCACCTCAACAAATGTGAAATTATAGCATTACTGGATTGTTTTAAAGACTATGCAAGAATGTGAATAACTGCCAAAAAGCAGTGATTTCATTTACGCTTTTCCTTAGTTAGATTATGGCCGGCCTTTAGCAGCTTCTGTCATAGGTTTGCTTAAGTGATGAATTTGAGAGGCAAGATGGAAAAACCTGGTCCGGTCACTGATCAATATAAAATATTTCACAGGCTCATTTTTCTCTCCTCCTTTTTAGCCCTTGGTCACACACATCTCTCCTTCACCTAGCAGAAAACAACATGATCTGGACCCACACTATTGATTGGGTGACAATGACCTTTATTCTAAGGTGCTAAGAATGATAGGAAACCTAGATTTCCTTATTTTTTTAATAATAATAAAAAAAAACTAAGGCAGCTCGGGAAGTTCTGAGGACAAATCTTCAACTAGATAAAAAAACAGTAAACCTAAGCTTCACATTAAAACAGCTGATTGCTTTGACAGCACAATTATAATGCTATTCTTATGTCACTCTTAATCTATATTTTCTAAATGCTATATTGCATTATATTCTGTTTTACTAAGTCTTTATTCAAAGCTCACAATATGATTTTCTATATGAAAATTATGCTGTTCTCTGAATGAAGCTGTACATATAGAAAAATTGCTCCCTGACACATCAGGACCAGATTAAATCATTTGTTTTATATTTTATGATTTTATAATTTATAATGATTTAATTTAAGTATTTTTTAATGAGTAGGTGGTTTATAAATATCTCTTTAAATAAAAACAAATAAACTGCACCACCAAATTAAACATGGGATATATCTTTTCATCACTTAAAAGTCAGAGGAGATATAATTAAAGTGGCATTGTGTGATGCTGATCTGTATCAAGTTATCTAGCCACACAAATATTTTGATATTGTTGAAATGCAAGTGAGAGAAACATATCTATATAATTCTGAGATTGTCAAAGAAACGTGTTATTCAAAGGATAGCAGCCTGACAGAGACACAAAGATTTGTGTGTCTCGAAGACCAAGAGGGGTGTATCTGGGAAAGGGCAGGCCTGATCAGGAGAGAAACCATTTTAGTAATTGAAGGTCTTAATTTTATTCAGAAGGCATGGCTTCATGATACTCATTGACATCAGAGAAAACCTCAAGGGGCTCAACATCTGTGTGCTTGCTGTTGTTCGGGGGCACGTCAGATTCACATCACTGAACAACACAAGCAGATAAAATGTTCAGAAACACACCTGCCGCTAACCAATTTCCAAGAGATGGTATCTCTGCTGAGTTGCCCATTCCAGTTGATTTTAGTCCACCTCAACCACACAAAGCTGCATTTCTGCTACACAGAAAGCTCATGGATTATCCTGCCACAGTGGTGCTGCTTCTTGACAACTTGTGGCAGTTGCTCAAGAGTTCATGGATGCCAGGAGACAGGTGCCTAGCTTGAATAGGGCAACCAGAATTCTCCCAAGGTAAAATAGTTGGGCTTGAGACATGGGGAGGAATTCAATATTGCACAAAGGTGATCGGTCTGTCAGGGCAAGCATTTAGGCTTACTAGATGGAATAAGCCCACCCTCTCATCCCTCCACAAACTGTTCTGGGGGGGGAGTTCTTACTGTTGGAGAAAAGGAAATGCATTTAATCCTCTTGTGCTTTTAGCTAATACATATGTTACTTTAAAACACACATGTCTAGTGATGTAGCCACCTCCTGTTTATAGCTTCTTTGTCTAAGTTAACTCCACCCCTAAAAGCTGAGACATTTTGAGATTGGGAGATGTCTGCCATTTTTCTCTCTCTGATCACTCATTCTGTAAATAGTTCCTGCATGAATAAAGCCACTGAACTCCAGCAACTATGATTATTCAAATCTAATTCACCCAAGCTGCAAGGTTTGCTAACGCTTCCAACCAACCTCATTCACAGTTGTTGCTGCCACCAGTTCACTAACAATGCATAATTGATTACTTTTCTTCCCATTTGCACTGTGTTGCATTGACATGAACGGAGTAGAATAATGTAACTTAATTAATTTGCATATGGAATTAATTTACATACTAAATTAATTTAGTTGCATTGACATTATGTAAAGTACATCATTTCATCACAGTGGACAACAAGACAAATAATGTTTTTGGCAGAGAACAAACTGAAGCGGAAGGGAAACAGCGTTACATGTGACAAATACAGGTTGGAACAAAAGGTGATGCCTTCTTACATCCCTATGCACCACAAACAATTCTGAAGGACAGCTCAGCATAACCTCTGTGCAAGCTTTTTTTTTTTTTTTGCAAGCAAATCAGGATGAATGCTCAATAAACAGGTAACCTGGAGAAGACTGCTCTCTTAGGCAGAGCCTCTGTTTTGCCATACACATATACACACACAGAAACAAACACACACACTGTGCATGGCTACTAGAGACACTTGAGAAAGAAGAATAATCCACTGTCACCACTTTCACATTATGTGCAAAACAGCCTTTCAACAAGATAACCACTGTGTATTTTCAGGTCACAGAGGGAGCAAGGCAGGCAGAGAAAGAACAGGAGAATCATATCCTTTTTCTCTCCTGTAAGGTAAAAAAAACCCACAAAAAACCCTGACAGGGTGAAGAGACAAGATGACAGTCCATAAGAGACAACATTAGTACATTACTATTTTAGACTGCTATTTGATTTTGATACCATTCCTATTTTACTCTTAGAATGATATGTCTAAAAATGATGGTTGTCCTGGACGTCAGGTGAGGCTGTCAATTCCTGTTCTCTCCAGGTCATCCCTGGACATCTGGCAACCCTATCTTAATGTCACTGCAATCATGCTTTGCTGGCTTGCTACATCCCTCAAATGAACTGTGCTCCAGATGATATTTAAAGGTCATCGCCGAGGACTGCTCTCTCTCTTACCCTTGACTAAATCTCCCATGGCACAGGATCGAAAGAAATTATCCAGGTGATGTTGGCACCCATGAGAAAGGGTGTGTGATTTCTCAGTATGTCTCTAAACTTCTTTTTCTGGGAGCAGGCAGTTGTCTAGTCAAGGGCACAGTTCCTTTGCTTTTTAATACATGGGTATTTCCACCACTACCACCTTCAGATGCTGAGGTGTGGGGAGTAGACAGAGCTATGAGCCCCATGTAGCTGACCTGCACCCACTACACAAGTTTGCTGCCCCCAAGTGTAGTGAAGGATACTGTCTATTCACTACCAGTTCAAATGGTATGTGCATCTTGACCTTCTCCTCAGGCAGCAAAATGTCTTGAGCTGGCCGGGATACGTAAGCTATTGCTAATCAGTTCCTCATTTAAAGCACAGATACATCTAGCTATATTGTCCCAAGATGACTGACAGGGAGATAATTCAGACAAGTCTGAAAACAAATACCCAAATTGTCATGCAAATAGACCCATGGGCTATTGATTTTTCTTGTTCAAACCAGGAAGCCAGTGTGTTAATTGTGACAACTGTGTCTATTTTCTGCAGAGAAAAGGGCTGTTTATTCCAAGGTTATCTGTTCTCTTCCTCTGAAGATCTGAAAAAGAACTTAAGATACTACCATACAGATTCTGTAGGCCTTATACCAATATAAGTTCAAATTGTTTTTCCCGCCTGACCATGTTCTCTGTCCTAAAACAAGGCTGAATGACAAACTGATTGTCAAGCAAAATGCTTTTGTTTTGGTTTTTTTCTTTACATGCTAGAGCTTTGAAGTTGCAAATGGAGGCAGGGAAATGGTGCAGCTGTAGCCCCAGCAGTGAGCTGCTTAATTCACTGCTTTGTGCTGAATTCTCTGGAAAATGAAATTGAAGTGAATTCAGAGAGAGAGAGAGAGAGAGAGAGAGAGAGAGAGAGAGAGAGAGAGAGAAGTGTTGATGTGGGCGAAAGTGGGTGAATGTTGAGGTAAGAGTGTGTTAGTGGGCAGTGGCATAGGAAAGGGGATGTGGTGGGTGTGGTCTGCCCCAGGTGTCATCACTGAGGGGGTTGACAAAATAGCAAATATGTGTTTTTGAAAAAATAACTCCTGCACCCACCGCATGCCCCTTCCTACACCACTGCAGGAGCACTCTCCCCTTGAGTGATTGCCAAAAACCAGAAACATTGCTGTCTCCAACTTTGCAGGCAGAGCACGGCCTTTATGGCTAGTAGCCTTCAACAGCCCTCTCCTCCATGAATCTGCCTAATTCAGAGGCGTAGCTAGGTAACTAGGAGGGCCCTGCATATCACACTGCAGGGCCTGTAGCGTGCCTGAGCCACACATCTCTCCTGAGGGGGAGGCAGTGTGCGGACTGCCTGCAAGCTCCGTGCTGCTTTTTCGAGCAGCCTGGGGCTTGCCCTACAGCTGAGGGGGAGGCTGCAGAGAGGCTCCACGCAGCATGCCCTGCCTTGGCTCGCCCCACCCCCATAGGCAGCTTGGGCCACCCCAATGGGCAGCTTGCTCCGCCCCCGGCTGCAGGGCGTGCGCGCCACCCCGAGCACCCAAGCGGCTAGCTACGCCGCTGTTAGTGGGTACAGAATTTGTGTGCGTGGAATGGTATTGATTGAGTACAATTTTAGTTTATGGATTTTGAGGTTGTGGGCTCACCCACACCTCTGCTTGTCCTGTGCCTAGAAAGCATGGGCCCAGTAGGCTTTTTCTAGGCACGGCTCAGATCAGTTTTTCATTTGTCCTGCCACTTTCCCTGGGAAAATCCACTGTTTACTAGGGAAAATCAGAATAAACATTACACACACATATACACACATACTCACCAACAATTAACACCTGTTCCAGTTCAGTTGGGAACTGTGGGTATTCCCAGGCAAAAGCAGCAAGACAAACAGAAGGGTGGAAAAGCCCCGTATTTGTTTTATCGCTTTACATACAGACAACTCCTAATTTTTGTGGGGTTGTGTTCTGCACTTCCATGTATGTAACTGAAATCAAATATATTGGGAGCACCCTGGAGAGTCCTTCTGGCTCCTGAGGAAACTCTCCCCAGAGCCCAAAAAGGGCCCTGGGGAGAGTCTCCTCAGGAGCCTGAGACGCAGTTGTGCTTTGCTGAGGCTTCCTACCTAGCATCTGGTGTGCAGGGTAGAGTAGCTGCTGCCACTGCTTTCCCACCTGTCAGCTGTGGAAGCCATCTTGTATCTCTGGCACATGAGCTGGAGGGATAGTGCAGCTTCCTTGACCAGCACAGCTGAAGCTTCGATAGAATTTTCCAATGTTAAACCTTCAGCAATACACATACAGAGCTATTTTCCATTACAATGCACAATGAAACAATTATAATTAAAACAACTGACCCAACTGAACTATGTAGAGCTGACTACAAAACCTTCATTAGACATGACTAGAACAAAACTGGGATGGCAGCCCTGCAGCAGGGCCAACACAGTACATTTAAGTTATGTGAGAACAAGGTCTCCACTCCATTCTACATATGGAAGCCAACAGGACTGGCACCAGAATTTTGCCTCAACTCTTGTGACAGGACAGCATGCTCCCCTGCACCCAAGGACAGCAGGCTAACTTATGGAGGGTACAGGACAGGCTACATGGTGCTCACAACTTGGTCTTCACTGTCATCTGAGGAGGCTGCTGCACTCTGCCAAACAGTAGGGCCAGGCCTGGGGTGACTGGTATTTGCAAAACATTTAATTTATTTTATTTGGACAGTTTGGATACCATTTATATTTAAGCAAATCTTAAAGTGGAACAACAAAGCAACCCCCGCATACCCAGAGAATTCCCACACCTTATAAGACACAATCAAGCAGAGGGCCTTCTTGGTAGTGGCACCTGCCCTGTGGAACACCCTCCCATCAGATGTCAAGGAAATAAACAATTACCTGACTTTTAGAAGACATCTGAAGGCAGCCCTGTTTAGGGAAGTTTTTAATATTTGAGCACAGTTTTTTATATTCTATTGGGAGCTGCCCAGAGTGGCTGGGAAAACCCAGCCAGATAGGCAGGGTATTAATAATAATAATAATAATAATAATAATAATAATAATAATAATAATAATAATAATAAAATCAGCAATGAAATAGAGCATCCTCTTTAACATCAAAATAAGCATTTGCACTACAAAAACACAAGGGAAGAATTCACACTGTAAAACGCAGCTTTAAAAAATCCTCTAAACATAAAAAATAGAATGTTGCAAATGAAAATCAACTAAATGTATGAATTCCACAATTTTCAATAGAGTGATTAACAAGTAAAAGGAAAACCAACTCAACCATATGCCAAATCAATCATTTAACAAGCCAGCCTAGTTAAATCCCCAACACACCTATACAACAATAAACACAACTTAATCTAACTACAGCTAAAAATACATCCCATTCAGCACCTCCCAAAAACATTCTTACATGATTGTATCAATCAGAAATAAAAACCCTCTGGACCCATATATGCAAGCTTACTATTCTAGTATACCTTCGCAATTGCATTCTCCACACTCTGAAACCACTCCCATAAGTCCATTTCACATCAATCAACAACCCACTCACGTGTCAACCCAATGAGACTCAGAAAAACCTGGAAAAATACTGACATATTAGCAAGCAACAATACATACCCCCCAAGCTTTCTCCCTCATCTCTCATTCTGCTGGGGCGGAAGCTATCCTCCATGCTACCCAAAGGGTATGGAAACCACTTCCTACAGCTTTCTAACAGATCAGTTAATGATGTCTATTCTCTGCCCTCCCCCCCCCCCCAAAAAAAAGCAGGGAAAGAAAAGGACCTTGAACATTGCTCTGACTTGGCCTTCTTTTGAAACACAGAAAGGAAACATTTCTGAGTTCAGGCACTTCTTGCTCTCGACTCAATTAAAAAAGCAAACCTTTTGTAGCCAAATGTGATTCCACAAAAATACAGGCAATGCCTTATGTAGTATAGCACAAAAAGCGAAAGGAGAACTATGTGAAAGGAGAACTAGGACAAGGACTGAAGCACAAGTAAGGTCTGCATGAGGGAGTTTGTTAGGGCTGCGTAGTCACTTTTAGGCAATAAAAGTGTTCCTGGGAATCCACTGCACTCTCTGGCATTCATAAAATACCTTTTGCATGCATGGACGTCGTTCGTGTGAAGCAGCTCCCCTGATTTTAATTCTGAAAAAAATACATTATAATTCTGGGGTTCTAGCGTTCTCTTCCCCCACTCGGAGATGTGAGAAAATGCCCCCCCAACCCCCCCCCCCGAGGCCTCTTTCTCCTTCCAAATCAGGGCAACATATGCTGGACTCATTATTATTTACATCCTCTCGCTGTGCTTTGCCATTAACTTTGCTTTCCTTTGCATGAATGAGTGCCCTTGAAAGCCTACTAGTGTCACTATTAAACTGGAACCCTATTAGTGTCGAAGCTCAACTTTTGTGCATTTACGGGAGTTCCGATAATTAATATCTAGCATCTACCAGCCCTCTCTCTTTTATTATTAGATTTTTATTGATTGCCAGAATGGCTTTATGAGTATTCTTATCCTTGATCTTGTGTTCTGACAATGTAGCAATGTTGCAGCAAAGCAGGAACAAAATATCTTTCAGGGGAATAATGGAAAACAGCCATAAACAATTCCCCCATATTTTTAGCTGAAATAATGGAATGACAAGATGTGCCTTTAAAGAATAAATGAGGAAGCTTCTCTTCCCCCCCCCCCCGTGTGTGTGTGTTCGGATTCTGCCAGTTCTATCCTTCTCACACAATAACGGTGCTTTTCTAAATGAAAACTATATTTGAAAATAGTAGACCAGTTCCAATCAAGCAGCTGGAAAGGTGTCATACCATAGAAGGCAAGTGGGTGGTTTAAGAGGACTGACAATTAACCCCTTCGTGATGATTCCCAAGAAACCTGAGGTCTTTCTGTTAGGTATAATTGGACCAAAGCTTATGAAGGAATTGCTTAATTTCTTTATGTATGCTAGGATGGCAGCAAGAATACACTGTGTGCAAAAATGGAAAGAAGAGAAAGTCCCAACGAAAGAAGAATGGCTTATGAAGATAATGGAATATGCTGAGATGACTAGACTAAGTGTGAGAATTACAGAACAGAATGAAGGAAAAAAATTCTTGAAGAATGGAAATATTTTGTAGATTATTTGGGGAAAAAATGGTTGTGTTAAAACATATGCAGGAATTGAAGGATAGCAGCTGATGAGAAGTGATAGTTTAATGATTTATAATTAACATATATAATGGGTAAAATATAAGTGATACAGTGCTACCTCAGGTTAAGTACTTAATTTGTTCTGGCGGTCCGTACTTACCCTGAAACTGTTCTTAACCTGAACCACCACTTTAGCTAATGGGGCCTCCTGCTGCCACCGCGCAGCCAGAGCACGATTTCTGTTCTCATCTTGAAGCAAAGTTCTTAACCTGAAGCAATATTTCTCGGTTAGCGGAGTCTGTAACCTGAAGCGTATGTAACCAAAAGCGTATGTAACCTGAGGTACCACTGTATAGCAGCTTTATAAGGTCCAAAAAAAATACCATGGAAGGGTGAATAGGGAGTCAATGGATATAAGATGTATCTTTTGATGGTTGCTGAAAAGTATTTGTAAAATTTGAAAAGTATATACATATATATTAATAGTATTGGGTGCTTCAAGCTTGGCCACAGTCTGCACCACCAGGAAATGATCTCATCTGTGGCCCCTGGTGGACTGTTGGTTGAGACAATGATGGAGAAAGGGACTCATGGAACCGTGGTGGGTGTCTCTAACCTTGTGTAGGATTTCTAGGCTGGAAGTCAAACGGAGTCTGAGGGATGGTGATGGTCACTTACAATGATATCTTTTTCCCAGAGACCCTTTACAAGAAGTCCAGTAGAGAAGCATGCAGGTCATGGTGGTCCTTCTCAGAATCACTAAAATGAATCATAGTCAATTTTAGGCAAAGGGTGAGTTTGAGAGCCTGTATTTGCCTCCAGCAGCAGCGGGGAAACCCAAATCCAATCTACCCCAGTCAGCATGGGCAATGGTCAGGGATGATAGGAATTGTAGTCCAACAGCAGCTGGAGAGTCACAGGTTCTGTATTGGTCCTGGAAGAACAGAATGCTTAGCTTACATATTCTAAGCAATTCTTTGTATGTATGTCTATAGGTACTTGAGGTAGGATGAAGTGGCATTAACTGGTCATGTTCTTCCTAACCCATTCATACCTTAGGAGAGCAGAAGGAAACACTAGTACAAAATGGTTTGTTTTGAACCTGGAATTAGTGGAGCATCTTAAAAGTCATGTTTTATATCATATGATACCATTAGTCTCTGGCATGGGTTTTATAAATATTTTAAAAATGCTTTTGAAATGTCCTTAAAAAATACATTCTTTTCTACTGGTTCTGCTAAGGTCAAAAACAAAACTTTCACTGACACCAGTGCAGCTGTGTTTGAAGCAAAGGGAAGTTCTCAGGAGGCTTGAATAGGGAGAAGGGAGTATTTATAGCTCTTTTAATTGCCAATTGTGTATTTCTAAATCAATCACAGGATTTTTCCACTCCCAATTTTATTTGAATTGGTAGACCTGGAATGCAGGAGTTGCTGAAGATCATGTTATTGGAAAAGTCATTTCCCTCATATTTGCCACTTCAATTTTCACCTTGAAGCTTGATAGATTAATTTAGCTCTTCTGGATGCATGACCAGTCAGACTTGAATTTCTCTTACATTACTAAACACTGAAGGTCATGTCTAAGTCCTTGGTTAGTTTATGAGAGAGATCCCAACCTCTGTGTTACTTCTGTTTCCACTAATCTCTCCATACTGCTTGTCTACCATGGCTGCCCAGAACATATCTCAGGTCCCCTCCATTTTGCTAGAGGGATGCGGTTGTATACCAGAAATGTATATGTGCAATTAAACTGGATTAAAAGTTCTCTGTTGCAACAAATCCACTTGTCTGGGTTCTGTATATGCATATATGCAATATGTCCAATCCCCTGGGCAAGTCAATACTTATGGGGTGTTCAATTTTGATTGAATATGTTTATGATACTTTTCCAACACTATTGAGCTCAAAGCAGCTTAAAATCGAAACAAAGCATTTAAAAGTTAGCGAGCGACATTCCCGACAATATAATCATTTCCAAAAACACAACAGCATATAAACAAAGCAAAAACAAGCAATCTAACAAACCAGTACAAACTCATAATTCAAAAATAATCCATCAGAAATGGTTGCTGAGCATTTGCCTGATCTCAATTGTCATAATCTCCCTGAGGAGGGTCTTCTTCACCCAGTACAGCAGCAGAATCCCCCACAGCAGATTCTTCCATAGTTCTAGCCACAAATGAAGTGGGGCTGGTCTCACTCAGCCCTGGGTGGAACACACCCACCTTTGCAAACAGCAGAAACCATTGACAGTCTACTCAGCAGAGTCTGCTACCACAATCCCATGCTGTCGGGTGTCTATTTCATTTGCTAGGGAAGTGGGTGGTGCTGTGGTCTAAATCACTGAGCCTCTTGGGCTTGCCAATCAGAAGGCTGGCGGTTCGAATCGGCATGCCGGGGTGAGCTCCCGTTGCTCTGTCTCAGCTTCTGCCAACCTAGCAGTCTGAAAGCACACCAGTTCAAGTAGATAAATAGGTACCACTGTGCCAGGAAGATGAACAACATTTCCGTGCACTGTGGTATCCGTCATGAAGAAGAAGAAGAAGAAGAAGAAGAAGAAGAAGAAGAAGAAGAAGAAGAAGAAGAAGGGGAGTTTGGATTTGATATCCCACCTTTCACTCCCCTTCAGGAGTCTCAAAGCGGCTAACATTCTCCTTTCCCTTCCTCCCCCACAACAAACACTCTGTGAGGTGAGTGGGGCTGAGAGACTACAAAGAAGTGTGACTGGCCCAAGGTCACCCAGCAGCTGCATGTGGAGGAGTGGAGACGCGAACCCGGTTCCCCAGATTACGAGACTACCGCTCTTAACCACTACACCACACTGGCTCTCACTGGTGTTGCTCCAGAAGCGGTTTAGTCCTGCTGGCCACATGACCCGGAAAGCTGTCTGTGAACAAACGCCGGCTCCCTCAGCCTGAAAGTGAGATGAGCACCGTAACCCCATAGTCGCCTTTGACTGGTCTTAACCATCCAGGGGTCCTTTACCTTACTATTGTTATTGTTATTTCATTTACACCCATTAAACATTTGAAAAGAGCTGCTGAAGCTAGAAACAGGAAGGATTGGCTCTCTTCTGGCTACCCCCTGCACTGAGCCACTCTGGGCTAGAGAGCAAAAGGTTCCCAGGGCTATGATGTGCTCCCAGGCTCCAAGCCAAATCTATCCACCTAAGCATCCAATTGGTTTCCACTGAAGATGCTACCTATAAAAGATTTAAGTTACCTAGAAAAGATTCAGAACTGGGCTTTGCCAGGGCAACGGTCAGCATGGGCCTTACCTGCCTGACTACTATCCGTTCTTCCCCTGCCTGCTGTATTCCTCTGGCCCTAGATAATCGTGTCTTCTGCTCTCCACCC
Source organism: Podarcis bocagei (assembly GCF_964188305.1). Lineage (NCBI taxonomy): Eukaryota > Metazoa > Chordata > Lepidosauria > Squamata > Lacertidae > Podarcis > Podarcis bocagei. The sequence goes on along the minus strand of NC_138128.1, from coordinate 82,387,531 downwards.
AGCTGTCTCTTCAGGCTGTTGATAACACACCATCACAATCAGATCAAGATACTATTACTCTCAACAAAATTCTGAGCAATGGGGTAGACATTGCCTGTCCCTTTGTGAAACCTGTTGGAAGATCTGACAACTTCTGGACTTAACTTCCTCTTTGGACTGTTTTAATACTTATTGTCTTGTGTCTTCTTAATGACTGGCAGCTGATCCACCATCACTGAGCGTTGGGGGCATCCGAGGCCTGGCTGATTGCCTGCGTAAACTGACAAGTGTGCTCTAGAATGTGCCCCAGAAGAATACAGTGCAGATTAGATCCTTGGCAGTCAAATATGGAAAGGGTTCCCTGAGGCTAGGAAGTTTGTAAACACTGCCATAGCCAATTGATTCAACTGGTTATGGCTAATTTGGATATGTGTCATGTCAGCTGCATTCATTATATCCCACCAACTGATAACACCAGGGAAGCAGTGTGTAAATGGCTCCCTCAGTATCAATGTGCATTGTGTTGCCCTAGCCCAGGCTGTAGCTCATACCAGATAAAATTGCGTGAAAACATCATAATTCATTTGCCTGGATTCTAGATTTGCTTTTCTTCCTTGGGTTTCCACTCTGTTTACCTGCCTCTGGTGGGCCTTTGCCCTGCTGTGCCCACAACGATATTCACCACGGCAGCTAAAAGTTAGAGCAAAAGTTGTCAAACATTTTAGCAATACAAGGGGAATATGGGCTGCAGAAAAAATGAGCCAGGCTTATAGCTGGAGATCTTACAATGGAGAAGCCAGGGGAGCATTATGCATCAGTGTGCAACAGCACAGGTAGTCTAACCGTGCATCCCAAACCGTAGATCTCCCAGGATGAAAGAGTTTTGATTTGGTGGGTCTTGGGCTTTCCATGGTTCAGCCATCAAAACTTAAGAGCGCATAACTTATGCAGGTTTAAGTCCCCCAAAAGGGTCATTCTGGGGTTGTGGTGAGGGCAGGTCAAGGAGAGACTTGCACCTATTCCAAACCCTGTTCAGCTCAGCCATGTGACCTAGGGCCAGCAGTAGCCCCTCCCAAAGACTCCTGAACAGAGTTTTGAATAGTTTTTTATTAGTTAGGATTGCTCTGTAAGATTTAGTTTATTAAACAATTTGAGAGAATACAACCACATTTTAATAATAAAAAAGGCAAGTGCTTGTCGATTAGCCCCCTAGCCTTCTCACTCAATGGCCAGAACAGTGAACAATGGAGCTTGAAGGGTTTTTTGGAAAAGATATGGGCTGCATAGATTTTTCTTGTATAGCTGGAAGCTGTTTATACACATGCACACACATGAAAGAAAGTTCAAGGAATGGGTCCCACAAAGGGCTGCTCTAGATGTCTACAACGCTGGAACAATGGTTTTAGTAGTTTAACACTGCAATGACATTTGCATTAGAGATAATTATTTCCCACTATGTGTGGGTTTTTTTTAAAAGCATATGAATTTTAACTCACAGTGCTGAAACCAATGAAACATCTTTTGAATTATACCCAGTATAAGTTGGCATTTTTTCACCACTGTACCTCATCCCTTGAGAAAATAGCTATTTTCCTACGATCACGCTATGTGAAAATTGGCATTTGCATATAGCTGCAGCAGCTAATAATGAGTGGGTTGTATGCAAAAGATTATGGAAGTCCCAAATTGCAATGCTTTGCAGGAGGAAATTATACACAATTGGATGTGTTATTAGCAGAGACTGTTGTTTTAAAAAAACATTCTCACAGGATCAGATTTCACCTAAGGACTGGATCTGTTCTGCAATCATCCAAGCAGCAAAATCCAGGGTACATGGGCTCTGAATCTGCAAAAAGTAGGGGTGCTGATCTCATGGAGAAAGCTTCTACATCTACTCAGAACTTGTTAATAAAGCCACTTACATAATGCAGATGGAGTCCCCAGAGAAATGTGATAATAGTTTACCGAGCAAACTGAACAAAATCTGTATCATTTTAGGAGAAAGGAATAGAGGTTTTGTCCTTCTTAGTCTTAGGCCTTGTACATAACAGGAAGACATTCAACCAATCCTATAGACACTCGAAGCAGCTACACTCCAATCAGGGTAAGGGAAGAGACACCACTGGCCTGCTAAGGGAGAAGAGCTTATGGAGCTCCACCAGCAATCCAGAAATCATATGAATCACAGAGTCATAGAAGCAGTCTGCTGACATCTCCTTGATGGAAGCTGTCCAACTCCTCCACTTGGCCTTGCTGGGTTACTTCCGTGGCCCTTGCCCACATCTGCCTGTGTGTCTGTTGTCCCATGCACCTCACACTCTCATGAACCTTGCCATTGGCACTTTTATCTGCTCTAAGGCTTTTTCAACAACCAGCTTCGTCTGCCACAGTTGCCAGAGCTTGATCCTGAAAAGATCTAGGAACCAATCACATGGCACTTCTGCACAATATTTCAGGAGATAGTTAGGTCAGAATGGGAGGGGCCTGCATTATCATGGGTCTTCTTCATTGTATCTAGGCAGACATGGCAGGCCACACAGTTTCTGAGATTCAGAGAAGTGTGGAATTCTGGGACAGTGTTCTTCAACCTTGGGTCACAAGAAGTTGTTGGACTAAAACTCAAATCATCCATGACAATTGACTAAGCTGGCTGGGGATGATGGCCGGTGTAGTCCAACAATATCTGGTGACCCAATGCTGAAGAACGCTATTGTTATCTTCAACCTATATATGAATATATAGCTGAAATAACCCCAGCTTTCTGACAAGCTGACTGCTTGAAATCTCTGTTTTCAGACACCTGTTTCTCCCATTCTCGATTTACATTTGTAGGTGTACAGTGTAAAAAAATATATTCGGTGTACAAATATAAAATGGACAAAAATAAAATGTAATGTGCAAAGAGGCTTTAAAATGGAACCCAGATTGCATGGAGCTTTTGTTTCTGTGTCACTTAAGGAATGCATCTGACTGCTATTTCCTATGAGTTTTCCTGATCCACGTCTGTTCCAGGTCAGGAAAAGTGCAACCGAAGTTCAAGTGTGTAGATGTCTCTGGGGGATTTTGAACATCAGCGTGCTGCCCATCAAAAAGTGCCCAAGGACTCAAGGAGACAAAAGGAGGTGGGAGGGATGAGAGAAATTAAGTTCAAGGAGCTTGGCAAGAACTGGGAAAATTCTGCTCTGTTAGTGCAACATCAGAAAGTGAACAAAGAAGCAGCAAAGTAACATAAGACTGAGTTGGATGTAGGGATAGAAGACAGCATCAACTTTATTTGCATTTTAATGAGAAACTGTCTACATCACACATCCCAAGCCAATATGTGAACCGGAAAACCATTATCCTTTGAAATTCTCTGACTTTTGTAATGCAGTTCTTCAACCAAACAGAGTGTATACATGCATGATTCATCCATTAGTGAAAAATTACATGCAAAGATTATTTGGGGAAATTGCTTGCAAAAACATGTACAGTAGTCAAAACTGCATATCTAGTTTACTGCTTGGCATTTAACCAGTAGAAAGGACAATTTCTAAGGTACATCTGAATCAAGCCATTTTGTTTTCAACCACCCACTGGTTTCCCAAAGATATTTTCTTGCCTCTTTTAAAATAAACCAAAAGCAATTTGGGAATATGAAGTTTATTTATATGATTTCTTGAACCACAGACATTTTAAGTGGGTATTACTGAACATTCACAGTTACTCTGAACTATCATATTACCTGGCAAGTATTTATATTACATGCAATGCCCATCTCATTAGAGCATCATAATCAAACACACTTTTTTGAGCCACAGGTTTTAAAAACGGCATTTAATATATGAAAGAGCAAGGCTTCTTGATCATCATACCTTTGAAGTGCCCTGAATTATGCATCAGTGGATTTCTTTTTCTTTTTTTAAAAAAGCCCCTCTCTGTCCATCTGTAGAGATATTTTTAATGGATTAGCTATATTCCATGGCAATCCTGTTTGCTTACACACTGTATGCAGTTTTACTCATGCAATCCCCCAAAACGGGTTTGTGTAATTGGTTTAAGGCAAATCCAGGGCTATGCTACTGACAGATGCTTTGTTAAACACAAGAATTGAAGTCAGGTGACAAATCAGCAAGGAGCTTGAGACTTTGCAAAACAGTTTTGGCAAATTAGAATCAATATAGTTTATTGCAATCCATAACCAAGACAAGGCAGAGTGCGTAGTTTGGGGCTTGCTTGGAAACTCGGTTTAGCAAGCTGGCAATGCATAGCTGTCAGATTAAAGCAATTTACCCTGAAAAGGGGAACGAGACCGGTAGAGCTCATTCAACACACAAGAGGACATTTTAAGACAGTCATTTGTGAAATAAAATAGGAGAAGGCTTCCTTGTGTTTCTTAATAACTGGCTATCATTTAGACAAGCGGCAGATGAATTGCTACACCTGTTTCTGAACCGTACCACTTCAAACTGTAGACTGGCAGTCTGGGGTGTGAGGCACACATGACTGCATGCCATTTTCCATTTAAAACAAACAAACAAACAAAACCCCAGTATCCGTGCATATAGATACAGTGGTACCTTGGTACACAAACGGATTGGCTCCTGAACAAATCGGCTCCTGAATGCCACAAACCCGTGAGTGCTCCGGTTTACAAGCATTTTTTGGAAGCCAAACGTCTGATGTGGCTTCCACAGCTTCCAGCTGAGTGCAGAAGCTTCTGTAGCCAATCGGAACAGACTCCCGGAATGGATTTAGTTCGCGAACCAAGGTACCACTGTAATTAGAATGTTTGTGGGAAAAGTTCAAATCTAACCTTCTATCTGATATGCTAGTTTTCTGTGTGCAAATATTTCACCTCCACACATACATAAGCATTTAACCATGTGATCCCGTGTCATGAACAGGCAGGACAAGGGGGAGGAGGAAAAGGATCCTGGTGAAGGGTGTAGCTGGGACTGGGACATCCAGGGGCAAGCAAGGGATGGGGAAGGAAGTACTCACAGGGTTACGGAGGATGATGAGGGGATGGGGGTCAGTGACAGGAACCAGAGCAGCAAAAGCCATCACCAGAGCCAGAGGGGCCCCTGTCTCCACAAATATGATGGGAGTGGTGGGCAGGGCACTGGAGACTGAGGCAAGCAAGGGCCCACAGCCCAGCTCCCTAGCTGGCCAGGAGATGTGTGGTTCCTGAGCTGGAGTAGACTTGGAACAGATGATAGTCACCTGCCTCATCAAGCTCAGATGCTGCAATCAGCAGACAAACTACAAAAGGGCAGCAGAGCTGAGGTGCTGTGTCTGCTCAACTGCGTATATTGAAGGACCTCAGCATGGATGCTCCAGGATCTCTGTGGGACTGTGCTTCCTTTGGACATGTGGATTGACCCTGGACCGGGGGCTTGACATACTGGTTCAGGGGTTCAGGACACCCTGCCTCGAGGCTACAGCGGTACAATCTGGGGTGCAAGGTTTACCACTTCATGTGCTTTTTGTGTGAACAATGCCTGAAATACTCCTTTATGAAGGATTAGCTGAAAGTAGCCAGCTTTGTCCTGGGATTCTAAGAAACCCCACAAAATGAGAGAGATAAATGGATAATGCAATTTGTTAGTTTTAGGCAGGGCTTTTTTTCTGGGGGGATGTAGGGGTATGCATACCCCTAAACATTTTGTGAATCTTTGTACTTTTGTCCATTTACTGTATTTATTTTCCCCGATTTGAACGATAAAATGGTGATTTTCTTGAGTCAGAATGAGAGTACCCCTAATAGAAAAAAGCACTGGTTTGAGGGCTCTGTACATCTGAATCCATCCAGGGCCTTGACCTGACCTGGGGGACACCTGACTTGGATCTAGCCCCTAATCAATTTAGTGGTAGGGCTAATGTTTAATTAGGTGTAAAACACACCAAAACAAAACAAACCCCTGCACTGTTAGGAGGGTTGTAGGGGAATGATGCACTGCAACTCCTTTCCCTTCTCCTCCTGGCTACACTGCAGAGAGCAGAAGAGTTCGATCATCATTCCCCAATTATAAGCACAACAGAATTTCTGCAAAATCAGGTTGTAGAATATCTTGCTTTGGGCATAGACAGAGTGAGAGAAAATTATGGCTCACAGGTCAACATGTTTCACACAACATGTCCTGCTGTGAGGTCAGGAATTGCTGCTTCCCTCGGTCTTTGGGTTCAGGAATTGCTCAATTTAGCATTTTCCTTGGTTTTCTTGGACACTGACATTTTCCAGCCATTAAGCCTTAACTCTCTTTTTAATGGAACTTTACGCCATTTGGTTTCTCTGGGTTTTCTCTCCCCAAATGTCAGATGTTGTAGTGATTCATGCTAATGCAGGTGTTATTATAAAGCTTGTCAGCTTTTCAAAGGATCTGAAAGGGGCTTCAGCCAATTTGGGAAGATTGCAAGGGACCAAATGTTCACCTAACATTTATTATTGTTAAATACCGGTACAAAAGTTGTTTTAAAATAAAAGGGGGAAACAGTTCTGCCAGCTGACCACATGATATGATAAACCAATTGTTCTTCAAACTGGATTGATCATGAGATGAAGATATAATAAAATCTCTCATTAAAATCAAGCAAAGGTAACAATAAGAATAGTGCTTCTAGTTTTGAGCATTTTCTTGAGATCCTTTAGAATTGCCTGTAGCACAAATAATAGAGATCACACTCATATACTACCCCTAGGAGTGCTGAATTTGGGCCTCCCAAAATTCAGAATTTATGGAATTAAATTTGAGACTTACAGTTCAGTTCCATTCTGCTTGGTTAATACATCAGTCTGTGTCAAGACACCCACACCCACCACACCACAGCCGATCGTTTCTGAATGGCGGTTAATTCGCTCCATTTAAACTTTCTGTGATATGAGCTATTCATGTTTTTAAAGCCCAAGCTGCAATTCAGTGAGAATAAGTTTATTTTGAGGGCTTCCTTCCTGTCAGCTTGTCATCTGCAAACGTGACAGAATAGAACATTTTCTGCCAGCTAACACCAGGTTTGGGAAGTTTGCTGCCATTTCCAGCACTCTACATGATTTTAGTCCCTTTCTCTAGCTGTCAGTTTTTATTAGGCATTTCAGTTCTCATTCCTTTCCCATGATCATCTTCCTGCCTCATTCCCTCCTTTTCAGAAAATGGACACTAGCAAATGCATGTTGCTACCCCAAAATCCATTTTTTAAAATAATGTTTAATGAATATCTGCACCAAGAGGCAGCCCTCTTGAGCAGCCAGAGGAGGTGAGTGGGTAAAACGATACCTAACCCTCTCCTGTTACATTTTTACCACAGTAGACGTGCATAAAATTATATAAGGCATCACCCAAGGAAGAAGTTCCATTAGCGTGAGGATTTCCATTTGCGGAGCAAAACTTACCCCACTCTCTGCTCCCCATACACCCCGTTCCCTCCCCATATATGCTGCAGAGAGTTGGAGGAAAACGAAGAAGAGATGTATGGAATGTGTAGAGGAGGGAGGGAAGTTCCATTTCACAGTCCTTGTGCCAGCCAACTGAACTACAGTGGTACCTCGGGTTACATACGCTTCAGGTTACACACTCTGCTAACCCAGAAATAGTGCTTCAGGTTAAGAACTTTGCTTCAGGATAAGAACAGAAATCAGGCTCCAGCGGCGCGGTGGCAGCAGGAGGCCCCATTAGCTAAAGTGGTGCTTCAGGTTAAGAACAGTTTCAGGTTAAGAACAGACCTCCAGAATGAATAAGTACTTAACCTGAGGTACCACTGTACTTCATAGGATGCCACCAATTTTAAAAAATTGCATAAAATTGCACCAAAAGCACCAGAGATGCTCTCCTCCACCCCCACTTCTATGTCAGGGACTGACAGGACACTGAAAAGTGTGCACCAGGGAAAAGGGGGGCTGGAGTCTGACTCAGGAGAGGGGAGGGGGTTGTGGGGGCCTGTACCAGCCAGGAGGCAAGAGTCGGAGGCAGGGGGAGCTTCAGAGCTGGAGTGTGGAGCACAGGATGGGTCGGAAGAAGTGGAGGGAGAGGTAGGTCAGGCAAGTGAAGGCCCAGGTGCTACCCCAGCAGCACTGTGTCCCAGAACCAGGAGGGAATTGAAAAAGAGAGGAGCAGAGAAACGGATGAACTATGCTGAGATGGCAAGACTAACAGGGAAAAGTTGGAGCCAGCAGGATCAGACTTTCCTAGAGGAATGGAAGAAGTTTTCGATATATTTGGAAAGCAATTGTAATCGATTGGCATCGCTTATAGGGTTAAGAGAAGTTTTGTAAGGAGTAATTTATAAATTATTGTGAAAAGAGTTAAGAATAGATGTATTGGAAATTTGAGTTTATAGCAATAATTATAGTAACAAAATGTATAATTAGAAAGGCTTTAGAAAACCATCAGTCGAGGTTGAAGGAAGTCTTAGGCTGTGATGGCCAAAAATTTCGAAATGGTGTATAAAAGGATGTTATGCTGGAAAATATGTGTAAAAACTAATAAAAAATATTTAAAAAGAAAATAAAAGAAAAGAGAAGGGCAGAGGAAGTTTCCACACAGGAGTAGTCTATGGCTGTGTGCACCCAGCCTCTCGGGGATAAAGGGAAGTCTTCTTTCTGCACATAACTGTTAGTCTCTTTCTGCACAAAACTGCTCCATTTTGGGGAAGCCTTGCTCCTCTTTTCTCTTGCTTTCTGAGAAGTCTTGCTCGTAGGTTTTTCCCTGCTTTTGCACACACTGTACGAACCTGCTCTTCACGCCTAGCTGACCACAACTACAGAACCTGATTACATTGTTACATGCTATGATTAGTAACAGACATCCTAAGCTCATGGAAAACAAACTGTACTTGCTCTCCATGCCTAGCTGACCATAACTATAGAACCTGATTGTTATATTGTTTGTGCCATATTAATCCCTAGTTACAATTTAATTAGGAGGCTTCATGCCTGTCTAGTTCTAGCTCCGATTCCCAGCCTTTACTCCATCAATGATAAATGATCACATGTAATCCCCACCTCTCACATGTAATTCCCGCCTTAGTACTTATGTTAACCAATCACAAGTTTCTGTGTGTATGTATCAACCAATCAGCCACAGGCCCACCTGTGGCAATGCTTGCAATATTCAATAAAATAGGCTCCCAAGGCCCGCCCAGACAGACGCCTCATGTTACACCTGCCTCTCTCGTCTCCCGTGATTTTTCATTTCTTACAGGGGATAAGGGCATAAACTGGTGGTGGGGTTCCCCTGTTGCTGCAAGTGTTCCATAGAGTTCCAAATTTTCCCTGTTAGTCTCGCCATCTCAGCATAGTTCATCCGGATCTGGGAACAGCTGCCTATCTGCTAGAATGGGAAGCATAGATATCCAGAACTTTAGAAGCAACTGTAAGTATTATCTTTGGCAATAAGTAGTTAACTCCTTTGGCTGGGAAGCACCCTTGAAACTATACCATTGCAATTTGACCTGCTATTTAGAAACAAGGATAGATCTTATAACCTCCTGAAAATCTTGTCAATTATATCATTTGCTGGATTATTATTATTATTTTTTAAAAAGGATGGCAAACCTTTATCTATAGTTGACATCATGACACAGTTAGGCTCTGAACAACTTCCATGGCTCCTAGGATGCCTGTTGAGATATTTACTAATTGGAGCGTGTAGCTCTCAGGGTGACATATAACCTGTCACTTCTGCAATAGTTTATTCTAACTATTATCCCCCGAAAATTTGATAGACACTTCCAAAAACTACGCATATACTCAGCATTTCCCAGTGACCCCTGTCAGTTTTTAGCCCATTTTCTTTTTGCCCCTCCACCCCAGTGAATGATCAGATTAACTGCTCAGCAAAATATCTGCCCAGCCTTACCAAACACACATTCCTCTTTTATTGAGGAAACTTATTGAGAGAAATTCTACAGCCATTAGTTTTACAATGCTAGCTCCTTCATACCTAACACTGAACAAGCACAGCAGTAGGAGATATGTGAGGCCTATAATAATCCTGGCAGACACCAGCAGAAATCTCAACTTCATAAATACTGTTTTTGTCGAGTGGTGGGAAATTCTTTATAGGGTGAGTTTCATGAGAGAAGGAAGGTTTTTCTGCTATGTACAATTAAGCCAATACCCAAGCCTGTTCACCATCAGGGCTGCCAAGCAAGGAACTCTGGGAACCGTAGGTCTGCAAAGAACTACATTTGCTCTCTAACAAAACTACCAGTCTCATAGTCCTTTTCGGGGAAGCCATGCCTGTCAAGTCTATTTCTAACAGTTGACAATGTTGATATATTTTGGGTGGTAACTTTGTAAAATAATAATGATTTGCTTACACACACACACACACACACACACACACGTCACAAATTCAGACTATAGGAAGATTAATGAAACCACATTATTTTCAGTTTTTAAAAAATAAATTCATTGGATTTCCAATTATCTTTAAAACCACATGAAGGATGGTAAATCTATGGTACTCCATATGTAAGCTAAAAAGGTAAAGGACTCTTGGACAGTTAAGTCCAGTCAAAGGCGACTATGGGGTGCGGCACTCATCTCATTTCAGGCTGAAGGACAGGGACGGAGGAAGGAGGTGCGGTGGGGGCTGGTCGTACTGGGTGTCACCACTGAGGGGGGTGACAAAATGCCAGGAGACACTCACTGTGGGGCCTGCAGTGCGCCCAAGCCACACGTCTCTCCTGGGAGTGACATGGTGGCTTGGGTACCCGCAGGCTCTGTGCTGCCCCAAACGGTCCCCCTCAGCTGTAGAGTGGGTGAGTGGGAGGAGGCAGACAGACTCCTCAGAGGCTTTACGGAGTGTCCTGCACTGGCTTGCCCCGCCCCAGTGGGCAGCTGGCCCCGCCCTGGGCACAGGGCACACGCGCCACCCCAGGCACCCGATCCACTTGCTCTGCCGCTGCTCTGCTGCTGCCAAAGGAGCCAACGTTCATCCACAGGCAGCTTTCTGGGTCCTGTGGCCAGCATAACCAAACTGCTTCTGGAGCAACAGAACACCATGATGGAAACCAAAGTGCAGGGAAACGCTATTTATCTTCCTTGCACTGGCATGCTTTCAAACTGCTAGGTTGACTTGAGCTGGGACAGAGCAACAGGAACTCACTCCATTGCAGGGATTCAAACCGCCGGCCTTCTGATCGGCAAACCCAAGAGGCTCAGTGGTTTAGACCACAGCGCCACCTGTGTCCCTCCACTCCATATGTAACTCAGTTGGTTAGAGCATGGTGCTGATAGCACCAAGGTTGTAGGTTTGATCCCTGTATGGGCAGCTGCATTATCCTGAATTGGTGATCATTCGGGTCCCTTCCAACTCTGTGAGTCTATGAAATTCCAGTCCTCATAGCCAATGATCAGGGGTGATGGGAGTTCTACTTTAGCAACATCTGGAGAGACAAAGCTGCCTTATATCAACTGTTACTGTCATTGACTTAAATTACTTAAATCCACTGATTTCAATGGGTCTACTTGAGTATGAATACAATGACCACTCTGAGTATGCTATATGGGTACCACAACACAGGACACACTGCTACCATATCACATACTCTGGTGCAATAACAGAGATTTACTAGCAGAACACTATCAGCCAAGGCAGCAAAAATGTCAAGTGGAATGGTTAAATCATAGCTAAAGTGGTCTCTGATTGGGCTATTGTGTGACCAGGTGGCGACAGCCCCAGCCCCCAGGGATCATAAAGAAGGAATAAAGACTCTGACAACATTATAGGGACTTAAAATTAGGCCACAACTTTATTAAACTTCCAAATGTAGGAAGACCTTGGCTTAGGTCTTGGGCGTGTACCCCTCCCAGTCCCCTAGCGGGGGGGGGGGGGACTGGGGCTCACCAGGGTAAATGTGATAGGGGGTGCTCTTCAAGACATAAATGTAGCAGGCAGTTCACTGACGACCTGTCAGTGTATGGCCCGTGACACCCATATATATAACCGCTTTAAGAGGGGGATCCTGGAATCGCCATCACGGGGGGGGGGGTGTGAGTCACCACTTCGCATACACACACCGCATATAGGGAAGAAAAGACTAAAGGATTCCACCCAAGGCCATAACCGCCAAAGTTGTGACAAATTGTTACGGCGAAGACAAAACCTGTCAATGCAGGAAAATTTCTTCCCGCTCCTTCAACAGCAACCAGTCAAAGACCGCAGCAGCGCCTGCTAAACAGGAAGAAAAAGTTAACCTGCAAACAAGATACACTAAACAAAGGGAGGGTAGGGAAGGTGAATCTCCAGAGCTGTCTGCCTGGCTAATACTGGCTCCTCCCCCTATTTATAATGGGTCTTGACCCACTTTCCAGGAAACGAAACTTAAAGTTGAGGCTGGGCGTGAACCTCTGAATAATACACTGAGAAGCAGGCCAGCCCCCTTCTACTAGAAAGTTCCCTGGGAACTGTAGCACCGCACGTGATCCCGCAAAAGGCACCCACAATATAGTGAGAGTGCTCATTACCAGGTTTGTTGAAATATATTCAGAGTCGCAAAGTGATTTCATGCTCTTTATTCAGCTCATAGTGGTGAGGAGGAATGAATGGAAGTCCCCTCACAGTATCTGCTTTATATACATTATTTACACAATGGGCTGCACATGATTGGCTAATTCCGGAATTCTACTGTAAGCCAATCAGGTTGTGGATTCACTTCTATCTGGAGCAGGATTGGGTGGTTCCTGCCAACCAATCATACTGCTGCATTGTTCTAGGACCAATCAGACTGCTGCATTCTGAATCCTATTGTTCTAGGACCAATCAGACTGCTGCATTTTGGATCCTATTGTTCTAGGACCAATCAGACTGCTGCAGTTTGGATCCTATTCAACTCAGTACCTAACATTTGTGTAAACTGAGTTGTCATTTATTTTATTTTACTTTGTTTGTAAAATGATCCTAACCTAGAGCAAAGGGCTGTCATCGTGGCCTTTTCACTTCACCTGCAGAACCCACGCTTAAAACTAATCTGAATTTGGTAGCAAAAAGCAGGGGGAAATAATACAGTAACTTGCTGCATATATTTTTCCCCAAAAGCAATGATTTGAAAGTCCCAGACATAATTGATTAGTTTCCTTGCTTGTGAACAGGTTACACATCAGAGTGGGCTTGAATTGTTCCAAAATCTAATTATCTGCTCCTTCATTTACCTTTTAGTTTGGGGTGTTTGCCAACTTGAATGTGGTTTATATTTAGCATCTTTAATATTCTCAATTGATGAGAAACCACAGGGGGCGATGATGCAACAGAGCACCCACAGCAATTCAGAAACTACTTTCTTTATATTTATACTTTTTTTGCTGCTCATGTTCAGGAACAGATGCCAGGGACTACACAAGAAACAGCTCCCCCCCCCCACGAGAGGATAAATGAACACAAGATTCCCAACACTGCTACCTTTCTACAAGTCTGAAACCAAGGAAATGATGGCTGTAAATGCATGTGAACTCAAATTAGTGATGGAATCTAATGTTTCATTTATATTCAATTACTCCTGCACATATTGGCTCTAATGGACATTTATGTATACTCCGATGAGTGCATGGATTATGTGCTATTGATGGGAAGACCTAAATACCTGATGGGCCCTCTGTAAGCTTAAAAGATTCCACAAACACCTCTTGCCATAATAATAATAATAATAATAATAATAATAATAATAATAATAATAATAATAATTCCCCACCACTAAGAGAGGCAGAGGGGAAAAAATTCAAACCCCCATCATTTTGCCCAGACACTGAGGTCCAGTGCTGAGGGCCTTCTGGCAGTTCCCTCACTGTGAGGAGCAAAGCTACAGGGAACCAGGCAAAGGGCCTTCTCGGTGGTGGCACCCGCCCTGTGGAATGCCCTCCCACCAGATGTCAAAGATAACAACAACTACCAGACTTTTAGAAGACATCTGAAGGCAGCCCTGTTTAGGAAAGCTTGTAATGTTTAACAGACCACTGTATTTTAATACTTTGTTGGAAGCCGCCTAGAGTGGCTGGGGAAACCCGGCCAGATGGGCAGAGTATTATTATTATTATTATTATTATTATTATTATTATTATTATTATTATTGGAACCAGTGTGTTCCATGAGGAAGAAAGCAACTCTGCTGAATTCTCCTTGGAACTCTTGCACCTTTCAGTGGCTTTCAATATTATTGAACATGACATCAGTGCAGGTCACTTTGTTGGACCAGGTCTGGAAGAAACTGTCTTTCATGGGAAATGTGCCCGTTCCTTGACTTGTAACACTTGTAACCAAAACATTATCTAAGAAAAAGATTGATCTGGTCCTTCCTGGAGGGTTTGATCTCAAAGTGCTGCTGTCCCACCACATCATCATCATCATCATCATCATCATTATTATTATTATTATTATTATTATTATTATTATTATTATTATTATTATTTACTAAATGTATATACCACCCTATACCCACAGGTCTCAGGGTGGTCCACGGGATAAAATTCCAATATGCAAGCACAGAATACATAATCAAAATGCAACCGAAGAACATGCCCTCCCCCCAAAAAACCCACATTTTAAAAGGATATTGGCAGTTGACTCTACAATGCAGAAGATGTGGCAAAGTCCTTCGCTGCACTTGAGGGCAGAAGGCTAACTTAAAGGGCACAGAGCAGGCTCAAGGCACTCACAGCTCTGTCCATCTTCCACCCCTCACTCTCTGACCAGCCCTGTGCCTTAGTCATATCTAGATTAGACTACTGCAATGCTCTCTATATAGCCTTGCCTTTAAAAGTTGTGAACTCAGTCAACAAGTGTGGCAGCATCTACTCATTGGAACTCCCTGCCTATTGAGATCAAATATGCTAAGTATGAACTTCATTACGGTCACAGACCAGGATAAAAAACAACAACATATAAATAAAATAGCAGTTAGGATTTTTTTTTAAAACTAATAAATGTTGGAGCAAATAAGGACAAAGAAACAAGCATAGGATAAAACATTGAATAAAATACAAGATTAAACACGGATAATGGATGGATAAAAACTGATAATTAAAACAGATAAGAACTAAAAACAAATAAAAACTTGCAGTTAAAACAACTGTAAGAGCGTAAGAACTAAAAGACTCGCAGTTAAAACAACTATAAGAGGCTGCAGAGTAGAAGCCTCTGAAATAGATGACACTCACAGCATTAGAAACTGATGTGCAAATATGGTTAAGACAGGCAATTAAAACAATGTAAATAAATTTCGAAACAGTGTGCAACAATAAATTATCCCAGGGAGTTGACTCAGAGTCACCCATGGAACCGAGTTTGGGGATTTTCGTATTGAGATCAAAGCAGGTGCCTTCTCTGTGCTCTTTCCATTGCCTGCTAAAAACGTTCCAGTTTAGACAAGTCTATAAAGATGCCTAGAAAGCTGAGGTAATTTTCATCTGTTTTAGTATTGTGACTTTTGCATGTTTCAGAGTAGGGCTGTGAAGGTTTCTCGATTCTACTGTTTTATCTCTTGCAAGCTGCTTTGAGGGTTTTGTTTACAATGCGTCAGTTTTGCAAAACAAATACATAAATAGAAATTGCAACAGATTCGAGCTGCATGGAGCCTATAGCTTTAAGTTTGCAACAACTTTGTTGGCTCTGTGAAGAAATCCTGCATACAGTGGTACCTTGGTTCTCAAACTTAATCCGTTCCGGAAGTCTGTTCCAAAACCAAAGCATTCCCAAGCCAAGGCATGCTTTTGAATAGAAAGTAATGCAAAACAGATTAATCCATTTCAGACTTTTAAAAACAACTTCTAAAACAGCAATTAAACATGAATTTTACTATCTAACAAACGAAACCATTAATCCATAAAATTAAAGCAATAATCAATGTACTGTACTACAAAATAAATAAGACAGTATTGTAGATAATAAAAATTAGAATTATTATTTTTTCCTTACCTGCACTGATGATAGTCATTGTTTGGGCTTTTATCCATTTCTACAGTCACACAATCAATCAGCAGCTGAACTGGGTTCCACACAGTCACAAAAACAAATTAACCAAAAAAGCCTCAAAAACGCAAAATAAATAGCAAAAAGAAAAGCGCCAAACTTAATCCATTCCAGAAGTCTGTTTGACTTCCGAAATGTTCAAAAACCAAGGTGCAGCTTCTGATTGGTGCAGGCGCCCCGGAAACAATAGCTGACAGCAGCATCGGATGTTCAGCTTCCGAAAAACGTTTGAAAACTGTAACACTTACTTCCGGGTTTTCGGCGTTTGGGAACCAAGGCGTTTGAGAACCAAGGTACCACTGTATTTTGATTAAGTTGTGACAGCTATTGATATGCGAAGACTTCAGCTCAGGGGAAAGCTGGTTTAACTGTCACTGAGGGGAGTTGGAGATAGAACTCCCACAAGCAACGGAATGGAGAGGAGAAGCACGCATCCTGATTGGTGGCTGCAGGCTTAGACTTCTTAGTCAGACGGTGCGATTGGTTGAGGCTAGGCTGAGGGTGGGGCAAAAGAAGTGAATATATATGCTGGGTGCTGGTCAGTCGTGGTCAGTATGTAGTGGCTGGTGCTTGTGGTGGGCAGCCAGAAAGAGGGAGAAGTGAGAGGACTGAGGAAGAAGAAAGAAGACATGAGAGGGGAAGGCATTGTGGCTCACTTGCCAAAGACTTGCTTTGGTAAGCAAGCTACTTGGCTCTGACTGAAGAGAAGAGGGGAAAACCTGCTAAAAGGCTTGAGGGAGAAGAATTGAGAGGCAGTTTGGAATGTTGGGCTCTTTGGTGCCTGGTAAGAGACACAAAGAACATTCCGGAACAGGGCAACCAAAGCAGAGCTGCACTTTGATAGGTCAGTAGGGATTGAAATAGGGGCTTCCAACAAAAAAAGTCATCAGCTATAGTGTTGGTGAGGTTTACCCAGGGCTAAGTACATACAAAAGTGTTTTAACAGGGTAACTAACTAACCCACCTACTCTCAGCAGCCAGAAACATCATAGCCAGACACTGGAGAGACCTGAAAGGAATAAGCATGGACCAATGGTACCAAATAATATGGGAAACAGCCTTATTAGAAAAACTAACCAATAATCTGAAACTGACACGGGGACAAATGGAAGAAGATGCCTTCACTCCGGTATGGCTCCCCTTTATCACACACACACACAGCCGAACAAGACAGCAACAAGAATCCACCAACAGCATACGAATGAATATGGCTAAGCTGATTCAAACACACACACACACACACACACACACACACACACCCCACTCACACATGAAAACAAAGTTCACCACATCCAATCACAAACAAGCAACCACACACTGGGCCAACCCCAACCTCTCTCACCACCAAAGGAAGACAAGTGAATAGTAAAGAGAACCCGCACAAGCGATGCTGACACAAAACCCCACAGTACATTAAGTAGAATACAAACATTGGGACACCTGATCCCACTCCCACTCACCATGGCCCCCTCCACCTCTTCCCACCTTTTCTTTCTAATGTAACACTAATGTCTCAACAAATGAGACTGATCTGTAGAAAAGGTAACTTGAAAAAAGAGACATTGCACACACTTTTGTAAACAAAGAAATCTTTATTATTATTGTTAACAACAACAACAACAACAACAACAACAACAACAACGTAACTAACAGCTTCCTCAAAGCTGTCTTGGTTTAGTCATAGAAGTGTAAAATGAGTGGCTGGTATTTGAAGTGACAACAGCAGGTTAACAGAGTGTGTGTCCGTTTAAAGAGACAGGTGCATATCGTAAGCTTGTGCACTGCTACATAACCTTGTCATCAATAGACAAGAATGTAATAGACAAGAATGTAGAATGTATTTTTTAAAAATATAGTAACTATATCTGACAGGCTTTGTGCCATGCCTACACGCCACAATTACTAGGGTACAGGGTAAGTTAAGGGTGCAAAGTATATAAGTGATAATATATGGTGGCAGTGGTATAAGTTGCCTTGCCACAGACTCGAAGATAGTTTTCACACCCAATCTGAAGTGCTGTGTTTTTTAACCCTTAAAACCCTAAACTTTAAAGCTGTGGTCCTCCAGATGTGGCTGGATTGTGACTCCCATTATCCCTGATCACTGCCCATACTTGCTGGAGATGCCTTAAACTGCCTGGATTCAGGGTACCATAAGGATCATTTAATTCCATATGCACCCATCTATGTGTTGAGATTTCCCTCAGAGGCCCTACTGGATGTGCTGCCCCACCCACATTTATGGTGGGTGGCAATATGGGAGAAGGTCTTTTCTGTGGTGGCTCCAACGCTGTGAAACTCACTCCCTAATTTGCCTTGTTCTACGGTAATGAATTTTAGGCACCAGACCAAGGTGACCCTTTTTTCAGAATGCTCTTGGGCTCCTGATTACCTCCTTTTCTCAATTCTACTGCTCTGATCAATTTTGCTACTCATGAGAAACTACGGGTTTGTTGGTTTGTTTGGTTTTATGTAAAAAAGAATGTATGTGTTTATCATATTTTATATCATTTTCATATGCTTTGTTAGAGATTTACTTTTAAAGGCAGTGTGCAAATATTAGTCAAATATTATAATAAATAATAACATAATTTGGTAAGGCTGTGCCTAAGGAAACTAATTAGCTTCCTACTCATTCCTTGCGACTTTGCAGGAATCTTTTCAATATAGTTGAACTATGTTTAGATGCTTCATTCTGCAACTTCATTTGCGAAAAGCTAGTTGCCTAGGAGATTTGACCTTCATTCTGCTCATCCCAGCAAACATTAGCTGTTGATAAATCTGTCACCCACGGATTTGTCTAATCCAGGAGTGGCAAACCTTTTGCCCTCCAGATGCTGCTATACTACAACTCCCATCATCCTTGACTTGGGCCATGCTGTCTGAGCCTGGGGCTGACCAAACTCAGAGCAAGCTAGTGACCATTGCAACACATTGTAGAAGCGAATTCTATAAGTTAATGATGTGTATCATTTATCACAGCAGTTTATGTGCTTCTTTTCCATCTTTGCTGTGTGTCCTGTCAGTTGACAGAGAAGCCTCTACTACAAAATATGAACTCACATGCCGTTGTTAATGCATACATTAACATATTTTCTCCACCCTAACTTTTAACTCCTCTTTCAAAAGCTGTTCTTCACGAGCTGAGCGTTAGCATCCATTTCCTCGCAGCTATTGCTTCCTTTGTTACTTCCACTGAGTCTTCAAACTGGGAAAGCTGTGACAGAGATATTATGCTAGCCTGCAATTCCTGTTTTACATTTTCCTGACAAGTGATAATTCAATTTCTGAGCCAACACAAAGTGTTCACATTATCAAGGGCTGTATCTCTATCTTAATGATTTGACCATTCATGTGAATAATGTTCCAGTAAGTGAGATAGCGTTGCTTGGAACTCATAATGGCACTGCTGATGTTCTTCCTTCCTGTCTTCCGTTTAAGGGTTGAATCATTTCATTGCTTTCACACCGCCTTTCACATTACTGTATATTACAGTACAATAGTTCAGTTTGATTTGTGTGCAAAATATGTGTTATCCTTTTTTTTTCCTCCAGGGAAAATTAGTGTGAGTATGAAATGTTGCCATTGGTCCTGGAGAACACCCATGCTTCAAAAACAGCGCACATGAAGCTCAGGCCTTTGCTAGTCTCTCCGGTGAAAAGAGGTATGGCACAAATCTTCTCCATCACACAGATAATGCCACGTGACACAGATGTTCCACATGGATGTCTGACTGTACAGATAACCAATTCATTTGAATCTTTCCCCTTAAGAAAAGGCCACACAAACTGGCTACCTGTATGGAGGATTCGATTCCCATTTGACATGTTTTGCATTGTAGAGGGGAGTAATTTGAAGCCTAGGGATGACAGGATTTCCCAATTTCGGTTCTGTCAGTTTATCATTTTTCCATTCTTAAATTCAAATCTCTGCATTTTTGCAGCAATTTGCATAAAAAAAAATCCTTGTGGAAATTTGCTAGCATTTTAGTGTAACTTTCTCCCAATAATGCATTTTCTCCTAATATACACATCTCTGCAAGCAATTTAACTTAATATAATGCATATTTGTGTGTGTGTTTTAGATATTTTCACCAATACATTCATTTTTAATCCACATTTCCCCCCCAGGATATGCATTTTTGTGAACACTGGTTGGTTGGAGAACCTCATGACAAAACTGGGTAAGTGCAAATATTGAAGGTTGGCTGTGTTTTATTTTCATATTGCTTTGGAAAGTGCAGTCTTTCCATGGTAGTCCAAGCTCTAGTGACAGATTCGCAGGGTGATCTCTATAAAGTCACTATCAGTAATATTGGTGTAATTGAGTTCATCCAAAGGATCATCTCAGAAAGCTGTTTTATACACATCAGATTATTTGTCCACATAGCTCAGTATTTTTTACTCTAGCAGTGGCTACCCAGGTTCTCAGAGGGCAGAGTTCCTTCACATCAGAGGCTGCGTGAATTGAACCTGGGAACTTCTGCATACAATGCATGTGTTCTACTGCTCCAAAAAGTTCTTTATGTCGCATCATGGTAACTGTTAGAATTCCTGTTCCATGGTTGCAGTCATAGGATTTTTGTCTATCACATGACAGTATATGTTTTGACTCCACAGAGTGGGAAGTGACAAAGACAGGATGTTTGTGTTGCTGTGTTCCGTGAAGTGGGACTATTGTTATTTGTTCTTTTTCTCTTGGCTGTCTGATGCTAGAGAGAGAGGGAGCCATGTTGCAGTGCTCCATGTGTGTTTATTTGTAAATAAAGTAGATTAGCCAAAATGCTGAGTTGCTGGGGTTCTGTCATGCATGCTGCGAAGACTCTGTGGATCCCTAAGTGTGCCGGTGTCGGTTGGCATTGGTGATTGTGATGTTCGAGCTGAAGAAAGCTTATGAAGCTCCCAAATGATCGACCAGGAGGGAGGGAACATGCCAGTCAGGCATGTGTCTCTTCCAGGGCCCTACTCGAGTGTAGGCTGAACTCCTGACAGTAACAACATTGAGAAAAGTAATGACTATGAAGGGGAGAGTTGGTTCCATGTGCTGTTACAAATGGTTTGTTCATCCAGCACAATCATTTTGTGTAACTTGATGTCATTAGATACGTTTCTGAGCTTTTCTTTCCCCCTTTTTTATGTGATCTCCCATTTGTTCTCTTACATTAGTCACTGTACAAAATCCTCAGCTTTATGCTAAACTCATAAACATTTACCCCCATATCGGCCTCAATGGAAGAAAGACCTTTATAAAAACTCAGCATTTCCCCCCTTCCCCTAACTTTCTGTGAAAGTGGCAACGTAAAAAAGATAATTTGTTTGGATTAGTAGTTGGATCAATACTTAGGGGAAGCCTTGTTCATACAGGCAGATGCCATTCTTTGTATGGAGAAGATACTCGTGTCCATTTCTACAATGTACTTAATCCTGCGTTAAGGAGATTGAATTTATTCTATGTGTGAGCAATGCAGAATTAACACAGAATGCCTTTCTCACACACATGACAATCTGTGTGTGGAAGGTAGATGCTCAGTCTTCTACCACATAAAGGGCAACATGGCGAGCATATATGCCAGGCCTCTCAAATGGAGATAGAAAAAAGAGACGGGTTCATTTACAAACACCTCAAATAAGTGCAAAGGCTATAAAATGGAGAAAAAATGGTAAGAGGAAGATTTTTCTTTCTTTTTTTAAAAAAAGCTCATAACCAGATCAATATGGCAAAAAGCTAATCTTAGGGATTGCGCTTTATCAATAAAGTTGCAGAAACCACTTGTTCACGTGATAAATTATTGGCAGTAAAAATATAGAGCTTGCCTTTTTTTGGCCTTAAATGACCGAGGCCTCAAATATCTGATAGATCGCCTCCTTCCCTGCTGACCCTCTTGGGCATTTAGATCAGCAGAAGGGAGCCTTTTGTTAGTTCTGCCACCCTCTGTGGCAGAATGGCACCCTGGGAGAGGGTATTGACTGTGACAGCCCCTAAGTTGGGGAGTTCCCTCCCCATAGAGATGCATCCGACACCTTCACTATACAGTGTTGTCTGAACCTCTTTACCCTGCCTGTTGGCACTAAAGATGTATATTTTTAGGATCCACTCTGTTCTTGTGGTGGTTATTTGTTTTAAAATGTTGCATTGTCGTGACCCACCTGGGGACCTTGGGGTAAAGAGCATAACATAAATACAGTTGCAGGATGGAATTTCAATGTAGCGCTGAAGAGGTCGTGACATCGGAGCAAGCATATCTACTTCTCCAGTGGAATGATCTCCCCCCAATTTCTCTGCCCACGATGAACTTTGAGAGGCCACCTGTGTACAAGTTTAACTCGGAGCTTCCTGAAAAGCTGTAAACTGCTCCTGAGCTTTCAGCAGTAATTTATTTACCGTAATACTGGTCAAGTGTGAACAGTGTGGTAGTCGTAGTAAGAGTACATCAAGCAGTAAGCTCCCAGTGGAACTGCACCGTTGTCATGGCAGTCTATGATGATGGAATACAACAGAATGTTGAGGAGAGAGCGTGACGACAGGAGAACGTTGGGAACTGGCTATTATAGAGAGATTCTTTTCATGATGTATGCATAATATCAATGGCATGTCGATGTTTTCATAGCACTTTTCCTGCCATCACGTTTTGAGTCTCAAGCACTACAATGAAACATTTTTTAACTTGCTTAACAGTATGTCTGTGTTTGCAAAAAGAAGCAGAAGAAGCAGAAGCAGAAGCAGAGATATTCACACGGCGGAAAAACCATGAAGACAGTGAAAATTGCCTGTGACAACTACAAATGTATGGAAATTCAGGAGGTGATGCTTCGCAGCCATTGCAAAGAATAGCACAGAAATGGCAAAATGCTTCACCCTGGAGCAAAGACCCATGAAAATCTCAGTGTTTACACATGACTAATCACAAAGCAAAGACCAGCAGAGCTGTTCCAGGGGATGCTAGTCAGATGATGAGCTAAAAGGATGGGGCGCACCAAACATGTGACATTTGCCAAAAGAGAAGATGGAAATATTTCTCAGACTATTTCTAGCGCAAGCATTCACGACTAAAACAGAATGATACAATTAGATGGAAGTGGCTCTCTGTAATACACTCCTTTTACATTGCTGACTCTGACAATTTCTTGCTGTGGAAACATCTATTTGCACTTTCAGTTCAATTACAATTGGTATTAAATACATACTTTAGGGGAGCATTGCCTTACTATCACTTTTCAACTTGACCTAGGGAAAGGGCATATTTGCTGATTTCTACTGTGTACCAATAGCTCGAGGGTCGTCAAGGTGCTCCCCTCCTTCTATTGTCAGGGCTCCAGCTCCAAGCAGCCCCACTGGTCAGAAATAATAGGAACTATAATCTGACAATATCTAAAGGGCTCCATGTAGATGTTAGGTGCTAAGATGATGATGTGACCAGCAGCCAATAACCTGCACTCTTTTTTAATTTTTAACTTTTGCTGTCGACCCCTTTTATCTACCACCTTTCCCCCTCTTTTTCTCAAGACTGAACTTTAGAGAACAACAGGGTAACTTTCTTTCTGAATTTCAAAACCTAAAGTTTTTCCTGTGACTCTTACCACCTCTGTTTGGCTCACTTGTTTTTACTTATGTGGGAGATATGGATGCAAGAAGGTAACTAACTAATACAAATCTACATTATACCTCTGCATAGAAGAGGATATAGAGGTAACGTGGGTTATAAAGGCCCTTCAATGGTTCAGTATTAGGAAGGGAGTTATGTGTTCTAGGACAAAGCTGGGAGCCTAAAGGGACAACCCTATTCTTGAAGATTCATTGTAGGTCCCATTACTCTAGTGCAGGCTTCCTCAACCTTGGCCCTCCAGATGTTTTTGGCCTACAACTCCCATGATCCCTAGCTGGCAGGACCAGTGGTCAGGGATGACGGGAATTGTAGTCTCAAAACTACCAAGGTTGAGAAAGCCTGCTCTAGTGGAATATAAATTATGCCGCCACCATGGCAGAGTAACATGAATACCTAGAGACTAGAAGTAGCAGATGTTTTGCTGGTTGTGCCACTGGAACTTAAGTTTGTTTGCCTATTTTATGTTATTTACAGGTTTTATTACTTTTGATTTTTGCAGCTCTTTAAAATAGCTTAATTTCATTCCTGAAAATGTTTTTGCATTCATTATATGTGTATATGCCAAACAGCACATTCATGCAACAGTGACCACTGAAGGAAAACTTCTGGTCAAAATGCATTTGGGTTTTTTTAGATTTATGGTTTTTTTATATAGATTTATGTTATAAATCTTTTTTGTTTCAGCACTGTATTTCAGCATTACAGCACTGTATTTCATTTTTTTGTGATCCCAGTTTGCTTGTTATCATTGTATGTGTTGTGTTGGGATAAACATCCTTTGTCTAGGCATTCAAGAAAAATCAGCACGCACCGTGTTTTGTGGGCAATGGGATTAGACACTTTCCTAGGAAGTTGGAGGAAACAGAGAATCTCTTGAGTGCAAACTCCTGTAGGCAACTTGTATAAAAACAGTACACACACACAACAATTACTATCCCTATGGCATACATTGAAGAGTGCCTGGCGTGCTCTGGTCCATGGGGTCACAAAGAGTCGGACACGACTAAATGACTAAACAACAACAACAACATGGCATACATTTCTTTTATTATTTTTAATTTATTAGTTAAATTTATATGCCACCCTTCATCAAAAGACCACAGGGTGGTTTACAACATAGAACACACATGTGGATAAGTCGCATAGTATCTACACAACATAAAAATCAGAAGAATTATATATGTACAATTCTAATACAGGCGACGATCGATTTACATGTGTCCAATTGATGTGCAACTGCACTCTTGTGGTGAGCCGGAAGTGGCTGGAAAAGGGGGCAGAATGGGTTTATGGGTGCTTATGCGTGCTCCGCCGTCACATGAGATGACCCAGAATGCAACCCCCACCAAAATCAGGGGTTGCCTATAATGTGAAATAATAAAATATGTATAACATGAAGTGTCTGTAACCTGAGATACCACTGTAGCAGCAACAATGAAAAAAATAGAGAAAATCAGCAGGAGGGTATCTCAAATACAAAAACAGTGCACAAATACAGACTGTTCTCTCTACCCAAAGACAGCTCTTAATCCCAGCCTCTACAGAAAATGATGGACCTTCCCAGCTCTCACTTGGGAGCTTTCCTTTCCTCTCCCAGTCTCTCACCTTGGGCTATCTTCACTTCCCTGCCTCTTACTTGGGGCCCTTCCATCAACTACCTGCCACTTTGACATGAGCGAACTCATTGGCCATTGATGGCATTTCAAAAAGGTGGCGCCCGATGGGTGTCTTCTCCTTGTGGTGACTCCCATCGGCATTGGCCCATTACTGATTGGCTCCCTGCGTGCAGCATGCCTGACTTCTCTCCCTGCACAGAAGTTGGCTGAGTGGCTGTACACAGTTATAAAATCCCGGCCCTGCATGTGCTTGGGTTGGGTGATGCTTTTGATCCATTCCAACTTACAATTCTTCTTCCAGCATTTTTTTTTTTCATTGTGGAAAAAAGAAGAGGCCTGTCTTTTCACAAAGGGTAGCATTTTGATATCATCCCTCTGAAAGAAAGAAATACCTGGCTGAGGAACTGGGAGGAGGAGAATCTTTATGTTCGCTGTCAAATCACATGTCTGCTGCAGCGAAGCATAATGACACCTCCCTCCCTCCGCTTTCATCATCAGCATTTCACATTCCTCCTGCATGCGGGTACGTGTGAGTGCACAGTTGAGGCTGTGACAGCTGCAAGGACTCTGAAGGGGCCTAAACTGATTGAAACATCACTCTCCCCTCAGTTCATTATTCTGGCTTGTTTTGTTAGAACTGTAGCGCTGCATAAAGGAATCACATGCCTGCGCGCTGGTGAAATAAAAATGTTTGTCATGAACTCGCAAGCGAACTAATATCTCTGCAGAAACATATTACCTCTGGTTCAGACAGCTACAGTAGAAGCAAAGGCAGGGAAATTCCCATTTGCCAAAGTCACTTGACTTGAATTACCCACCGTTCAAAAGCAGCTTTCTTTGCCTTTTCCTGGGGTATTTACTACAGACAGTGACAGACAGAAACGACTCAATACCCACGGGCCCAGAATCTTTTCAAGAGGCCCCTACCATTCGAAGGGCCGCTTTTGGCAGGCTCTGAAGAAGTGCCAGTGAAGACATTGGATGCTCAGCTGGGCCTTATGCCAGTGACACCAGCTTGTCTGGTTTGAAAAAAGAGAAACCAAAGGGACCATTAGGTGCTAGTGTCATGATGTGGCTGAAAGGCTAACATCTGACCAAAGAAGTCCCTGTTTCAAATCCTGCCTGCACTATGAATCCTGGCCATGATTCTTGCAATGATTTCTACAATTACAGGAGCCCTGCACTCTCCTGGGACACTGTTTGGGGCAACTGTAGGAGCCCCTGAAAGAACTACAACTACCATAGACCCTGCTTCCTTTCATGCTGGTGAGACAGATGCGAAGGGAGGGGAGGAAACCTGTCCCACCTTTGTTTCTGACACTCCTAAAGCACTGCCAAGCAAAGGGAAAGCTGTGCATTCAAGTGAGTTCTTTGTGAGTTGGATGAAGGCTTTGGGGAGTTGGACAGTTATTGGGTCATGATTAAAATGCATCTTGTATCAAAAACATGATTTTAGTAAGTTGGCAAACCCTAGTAAGCAGAAGACCAGGCCCAAATTATGTATCTGGCAACCTAGTACAGTGGTACCTTGGGTTAAGAACTTAATTCGTTCTGGAGGTCCGTTCTTAACCTGAAACTGTTCTTAACCTGAAGCACCACTTTAGCTAATGCGGCCTCCTGCTGCTGCTGCGCCGCCGCCACATGATTTCTGTTCTCATCCTGAAGCAAAGTTCTTAACCCAAGGTACTATTTCTTGGTTAGTGGAGTCTGTAACCTGAAGCATCTGTAACCTGAAGCATCTGTAACCCGAGGTACCACTGTAATTTCATGTTTATTAGAAATGTTTCGCATATAATGCTTTTCAAATATTTATCAAACCTCCCGAATCCTACACTATCCTTTCATTATTAGTAAATATGTGTTTTGAAGCTCAGCATTTGACAGAACACATTCAGCCCTGAAGTTTTCATTTACTTCTAAATAATTTGTCTTAGTGACTGCATAGGAACCAGAACAGAACTCGTTACATTTGTGTGTGTGTGTGTAAGATGTTTCCATGCATGTGGAGAGAACAGTACCAAAACAATTCAAACATAGATCTTGGAAGAGAAGAATGCTGTTTTCAGAAGCTGATTGGATTTCTGAATTCTATTGGAAATAACTTTTGCTAAGCAAGAAACTTTGCTATAAAACAGTCCTCTCTCAGTGGCAATTTGAAGAACCAATTCACAAAAAGGATTCCAAATTGGGAGTATTTACACAGCAGAAATTTCAAAGGGCATCAAAAAACGTGTGTCCTTGGGTTCTGCACTCTGGTGAGGTCAGAACATGGGAGCTAAAATGGGATGTCTGGGATTGGGATCAGAAGCCAAGGCAGCTTCTGTAAATCTGGGATATACTGCTTAAAATGGGACAGTTGCACAGTATGCTATACTTTAAAACTTCTTTTAAAAAAAGAAGTAAAGGGGGGATTTCTGCATTCTATACAGCACGATTGACAACTGAATAGAACATCTTATTTAGTATCAAAATAAACGCTATCATAAAAATCAGCTACAAAAATACAATAAATAATAATAATCAATATATTAAACAGCTAAACAAAATGCCCTCGAAGCATCAGGAACTAAAATATTCCAAATGAAAATCAACTAAAAAGTATAAATTCAATCTTTTAACATAACATGGTAAACAATTAGGCAAAAGGAAATCAGCTCACTTCCCAACCAGCACACATCAATCAATCATACTGTTGCACAAAACAATCCAATTATATAGCAACTTAATGTAACTGCAGCTTAATATAACTACAGCTAGAAATACATACTCTTCATTTCCACTCAAGCACACTGTTACATGATCGACGCACATCAAACACAAGAAAACATTAAACCAATATACTCAAACTGACTATTTTATCACACCTTCAGACCACACGTTCCACACTGCAAGCACTCACATAATTTAATTTTGCATCCTCAATCAACAATCCACTCGATGCCATTAGAGCCAGCCAAACCTGGATAAATACAAGCAAGCAACACTATGCAATCAACCCCTAGATAAAACATTTATACAGAGCTACAATTCCCAGAGTTCCCAGGGAAGAAGGACTGGTGGTTAGTCTAGAAATTGCAGTTCTGGGAGGGGAATAAGAATCTCCTAAGAACTGTCAGAACCCTACAGTTCCCAGGATTCTTTGGGGGAAGCTGTTTAAGGTGATATAATAGTGGTTTGAACAGGTGGCGCAGGTGGGGTGACAGTTATAGAGTCAGGTTGCCAGTTGCCCCTGCCACCTTTGCAGCACTGGGATGGCGTTACACTGGAAAAATTGACAAAGTGTAAGGCTCTGATCCTTGCTTCACCAGGTGATGCACTGGGGTGACCAAACTCACAAGGCTGTAAGCAAGGTGAAATTGGACAACTTTCAGCACCAGCTTTGTGCTCCCCTGGAGGAAGAGCAAACCACAAATGTGATAGGTTAGCCTTGTTTAGTCCCTCCTCTCAGCCATGATTATCATCCTACTCAGGAAAGAAAAGGGGTGAGCATCCCCCCCCTTCCACATCCCTATCACTATTTCTGCCCCTCCATGTGTGTTTGGGAGCTGAACATCTGCTTTTTCAGGGTTCTGAATCAAGCAGGAAGCCTATTAACAAAAAACAGCCCCCCCCAATTATGGATGGGAAATCTGCCAATTCTGCTTTCTCATTTCCCCCAAATTAGGTGCATTTCTGCACCAGTCTGTAACTTTTAGAAACTCACAAAAATTTACCAGCATGTTAGTGCCCTTTCTCCTGATATGGACACTCTTGTATGTCTTTTTGCAAGCAATTTCCCCCTTCTACTGTGCATTTTTTGTATGTTATTTCCACTAATAATATTCCTTTGTATTTCCACTAATAATATTCCTTTGTAACACTTTCTCCCAATATACACATTCTTGTACACAATATTTTTGGTTGGAGATTGAAAAGCACGGCAAATTTAAAAGCACAGCTATGATTCTGCTCATATATTGTTACAGGAAGTGCAAATTAGGTAGATTTGTGATAAAACTGACTTGAATTCTCCCCCACCCCATCCCTTGTCCCTATTGCAGAAGCTTAGTCCCCAATACAACAATTAGGAGTTATGGGAGGGGCCAACATGCCCAATGCTGCTCTACCTGTCTCCCACATTATTATAATGGGGAGGGGGGCTAAATACAGATGAATGAAGAAATATGCCACTGAAACTAGCCAGCTAATCCACAGGATAAAAATGCCAACCCCTCTGAGCAAGAGTGGAAGCCCCCCTAGCTCCCCTGTGAACAAACTTCCCTTCACAGTCAGTTCCTTTGCTTCACAGACACATTTTCATTTAATGCTATTTTCAAACACTTTGAGCTATTTTGCAACGATGGATAAATATAAAAGGAAGTCAGGGCATTATTTATACCAAGGAGCACAGCTTGTGGTCCATTATAAAGCATTTAATTTGGGGATGAAATGTAACGGATTGAGGGAGTTTTCCCCTGAAAGGCTTGTCTGCCTTTAACCATTCTTGAGCATAATTGTTTGTGGTATTATGGACTCATTCAGTAGCTGAGGTGTGAGGATGGGGAAGGGGAGGTTAATACAGATAGCACTATTTTATATAAAAAAAATAAAATTGCAGAGCACTATATGTGTGTGTGTGTATATATATGTATATATATATATATATATATATATATATATATATATATATATGGGGCAGTGTTGAAAAGTAGGTATCTACTGAACTTGGTCTGAGAGCACTGTGCACAGTGGAACTCCGTAGGTGTCCACGCAGCAAGCCTGCTCTTGTGATTAATTTAACAACGAGTCACATCTCTGCCTGAATACACAAGAGCACAGGACAGATTCTGTCTGTCCAAAAGGTGTCAAGCTATCTACCTGGCTTACGTGACATGACATGTTATTGGCTCAAAACAGCCAGCATGTCGATCAAGTCCCGCCTGGGTCCAAAACCCCTTAAAAGTGAACTGTGGCCATACAATCTTTGCCCCTCAAAATGCTTCAAAATTTCTCCTCTCAACTGACCAGTAACGCTGATACCTTTGCACATGAGGAAATCAGAAGTCAATTTGAAAGTAGATAATAATAG